>NC_083736.1:54397714-54697714 GCF_028564815.1 Eubalaena glacialis | reverse complement strand
ACACTGCGTAGAACCAGGAAGCTCTGCTCCTGCGTGTATGTTGCGTGTCAACCTAGAAATTAGAGACTGATGGCACAAGGCTAGTTTTCCCATTATGAAAGCTCCGTTGATGCGGCCCCGAAGCTACCTGAAAGCACTGTTGTTACCGTGCTTTTACTTACAGCCGGCATGGTTCATAGAAGAAAATGAGTTTTCTCGAAAGAAACCTTGTGCTTCCAGTTCCTAGTTGGAAGCTCACCCTGCTCTGCTCTATACCAAACGTGAAAGTCAATGTGAGCACTAGCCTCGAAGTAAGGCCCTGATTATCCTGGCAAAACGGTAGGCGTGCAGCAGCTCCATGAGGCCTTCATCGCTGTTCTGCTTTAGTTTCACGGTAGTAAGTTTTCCAACATTCCTAGGGACTTTGCTTAAGCAACCGTTTCGGTACCAGAACACTGCGTAGAGACAGTAAGCTCTGGTCCTGCGTGTATGCTGCGTGTCAATCTAGAAATTGGAGACTGATGGCATAAGGCTTCTTTTCCCATTATGAAAGCTCCGTTCATGCGGCCTCGAAGCTACCTGAAAAGCATTGTTGTTGCCGGGGTTTTCCTCACTGCCGGCATGGTTCTGAGAAGAAAATGAGTTTTCTCCTAAGAAACCTTGGGTTTCCAGTTCCTTGTTGGAAGCTCACCCTGCTCTGCGCTATACCTAAAGTGAAAGTCAACGTGAGCACAAGCTTCGAAGTAAGGCCCTGATTATCCTTGCAAAACGAGAGGCGTGCAGCAGCTCCATGAGGCCTTCATCGTTGTTCTGCTTTAGTTTCAAGGTACTAAGCTTTTCAACACTCCTAGGGGACTTACTTCAGCACCCGTTTCAGTACCAGAACACTGCGTAGAACCAGGAAGTTCTGCTCCTGCGTGTATGCTGCGTGTCAACCTAGAAATTAGAGACTGATGGCACAAGGCTAGTTTTCCCATTATGAAAGCTCCGTTGATGCGGCCCCGAAGCTACCTGAAAAGCACTGTTGTTACCGTGCTTTTACTTACAGCCGGCATGGTTCATAGAAGAAAATGAGTTTTCTCGAAAGAAACCTTGTGCTTCCAGTTCCTAGTTGGAAGCTCACCCTGCTCTGCTCTATACCAAACATGAAAGTCAATGTGAGCACTAGCCTCGAAGTAAGGCCCTGATTATGCTGGCAAAACGGGAGGCGTGCAGCAGCTCCATGAGGCCTTCATCGCTGTTCTGCTTTAATTTCACAGTAGTAAGCTTTCCAACATTCCTAGGGACTTTGCTTAAGCAACCGTTTCGGTACCAGAACACTGCGTAGAGACAGTAAGCTCTGGTCCTGCGTGTATGCTGCGTGTCAACCTAGAAATTGGAGACTGATGGCATAAGGCTTCTTTTCCCATTATGAAAGCTCCGTTCATGCGGCCTCGAAGCTACCTGGAAAGCATTGTTGTTGCCGGGGTTTTCCTCACTGCCGGCATGGTTCTGAGAAGAAAATGAGTTTTCTCCTAAGAAACCTTGGGTTTCCAGTTCCTTGTTGGAAGCTCACCCTGCTCTGCGCTATACCTAAAGTGAAAGTCAACGTGAGCCCAAGCTTCGAAGTAAGGCCCTGATTATCCGTGCAAAACGAGAGGCGTGCAGCAGCTCCATGAGGCCTTCATCGTTGTTCTGCTTTAGTTTCAAGGTAGTAAGCTTTTCAACACTCCTAGGGGACTTACTTCAGCACCCGTTTCAGTACCAGAACACTGCGTAGAACCAGGAAGCTCTGCTCCTGCGTGTATGCTGCGTGTCAACCTAGAAATTAGAGACTGATGGCACAAGGCTAGTTTTCCCATTATGAAAGCTCCGTTGATGCGGCGCCGAAGCTATCTGAAAAGCACTGTTGTTACCATGCTTTTACTTACAGCCGGCATGGTTCATAGAAGAAAATGAGTTTTCTCGAAAGAAACCTTGTGCTTCCAGTTCCTAGTTGGAAGCTCACCCTGCTCTGCTCTATACCAAACGTGAAAGTCAATGTGAGCACTAGCCTCGAAGTAAGGCCCTGATTATGCTGGCAAAACGGGAGGCGTGCAGCAGCTCCATGAGGCCTTCATCGCTGTTCTGCTTTAGTTTCACGGTAGTAAGCTTTCCAAGACTCCTAGGGACTTTGCTTAAGCAACCGTTTCGGTACCAGAACACTGCGTAGAGACAGTAAGCTCTGGTCCTGCGTGTATGCTGCGTGTCAACCTAGAAATTGGAGACTGATGGCATAAGGCTTCTTTTCCCATTATGAAAGCTCCGTTCATGCGGCCTCGAAGCTACCTGAAAAGCATTGTTGTTGCCGGGGTTTTCCTCACTGCCGGCATGGTTTTGAGAAGAAAATGAGTTTTCTCCTAAGAAACCTTGGGTTTACAGTTCCTTGTTGGAAGCTCACCCTGCTCTGCGCTATACCTAAAGTGAAAGTCAACGTGAGCCCAAGCTTCGAAGTAAGGCCCTGATTATCCTTGCAAAACGAGAGGCGTGCAGCAGCTCCATGAGGCCTTCATCGTTGTTCTGCTTTTAGTTTCAAGGTAGTAAGCTTTTCAACACTCCTAGGGGACTTGCTTCAGAAACCCGTTTCTGTACCAGAACACTGCGTAGAACCAGGAAGTTCTGCTCCTGCGTGTATGCTGCGTGTCAACCTAGAAATTAGAGACTGATGGCACAAGGCTAGTTTTCCCATTATGAAAGCTCCGTTGATGAGGCCCCGAAGCTACCTGAAAAGCACTGTTGTTACCGTGCTTTTACTTACAGCCGGCATGGTTCATAGAAGAAAATGAGTTTTCTCGAAAGAAACCTTGTGCTTCCAGTTCCTAGTTGGAAGCTCACCCTGCTCTGCTCTATACCAAACGTGAAAGTCAATGTGAGCACTAGCCTCGAAGTAAGGCCCTGATTATCCTGGCAAAACGGGAGGCGTGCAGCAGCTCCATGAGGCCTTCATCGCTGTTCTGCTTTAGTTTCACAGTAGTAAGCTTTCCAACATTCCTAGGGACTTTGCTTAAGCAACCGTTTCGGTACCAGAACACTGCGTAGAGACAGTAAGCTCTGGTCCTGCGTGTATGCTGCGTGTCAACCTAGAAATTGGAGACTGATGGCATAAGGCTTCTTTTCCCATTATGAAAGCTCCGTTCATGCGGCCTCGAAGCTACCTGAAAAGCATTGTTGTTACCGGGGTTTTCCTCACTGCCGGCATGGTTCTGAGAAGAAAATGAGTTTTCTCCTAAGAAACCTTGTGTTTCCAGTTCCTTGTTGGAAGCTCACCCTGCTCTGTGCTATACCTAAAGTGAAAGTCAACGTGAGCCCAAGCTTCGAAGTAAGGCCCTGATTATCCTTGCAAAACGAGAGGCGTGCAGCAGCTCCATGAGGCCTTCATCGTTGTTCTGCTTTAGTTTCAAGGTAGTAAGCTTTTCAACACTCCTAGGGGCCTTACTTCAGCACCCGTTTCAGTACCAGAACACTGCGTAGAACCAGGAAGCTCTGCTCCTGCGTGTATGCTGCGTGTCAACCTAGAAATTAGAGACTGATGGCACAAGGCTAGTTTTCCCATTATGAAAGCTCCGTTGATGCGGCGCCGAAGCTACCTGAAAAGCACTGTTGTTACCATGCTTTTACTTACAGCCGGCATGGTTCATAGAAGAAAATGAGTTTTCTCGAAAGAAACCTTGTGCTTCCAGTTCCTAGTTGGAAGGTCACCCTGCTCTGCTCTATACCAAACGTGAAAGTCAATGTGAGCACTAGCCTCGAAGTAAGGCCTTGATTATGCTGGCAAAACGGGAGGCGTGCAGCAGCTCCATGAGTTCTTCATCGCTGTTCTGCTTTAGTTTCACAGTAGTAAGCTTTCCAACATTCCTAGGGACTTTGCTTAAGCAACCGTTTCGGTACCAGAACACTGCGTAGAGACAGTAAGCTCTGGTCCTGCGTGTATGCTGCGTGTCAACCTAGAAATTGGAGACTGATGGCATAAGGCTTCTTTTCCCATTATGAAAGCTCCGTTCATGCGGCCTCGAAGCTACCTGAAAAGCATTGTTGTTGCCGGGGTTTTCCTCACTGCCGGCATGGTTCTGAGAAGAAAATGAGTTTTCTCCTAAGAAACCTTGGGTTTCCAGTTCCTTGTTGGAAGCTCACCCTGCTCTGCGCTATACCTAAAGTGAAAGTCAACGTGAGCCCAAGCTTCGAAGTAAGGCCCTGATTATCCTTGCAAAACGAGAGGCGTGCAGCAGCTCCATGAGGCCTTCATCGTTGTTCTGCTTTAGTTTCAAGGTAGTAAGCTTTTCAACACTCCTAGGGGCCTTGCTTCAGCACCCGTTTCAGTACCAGAACACTGCGTAGAACCAGGAAGCTCTGCTCCTGCGTGTATGTTGCGTGTCAACCTAGAAATTAGAGACTGATGGCACAAGGCTAGTTTTCCCATTATGAAAGCTCCGTTGATGCGGCCCCGAAGCTACCTGAAAGCACTGTTGTTACCGTGCTTTTACTTACAGCCGGCATGGTTCATAGAAGAAAATGAGTTTTCTCGAAAGAAACCTTGTGCTTCCAGTTCCTAGTTGGAAGCTCACCTTGCTCTGCTCTATACCAAACGTGAAAGTCAATGTGAGCACTAGCCTCGAAGTAAGGCCCTGATTATCCTGGCAAAACGGTAGGCGTGCAGCAGCTCCATGAGGCCTTCATCGCTGTTCTGCTTTAGTTTCACGGTAGTAAGCTTTCCAACATTCCTAGGGACTTTGCTTAAGCAACCGTTTCGGTACCAGAACACTGCGTAGAGACAGTAAGCTCTGGTCCTGCGTGTATGCTGCGTGTCAATCTAGAAATTGGAGACTGATGGCATAAGGCTTCTTTTCCCATTATGAAAGCTCCGTTCATGCGGCCTCGAAGCTACCTGAAAAGCATTGTTGTTGCCGGGGTTTTCCTCACTGCCGGCATGGTTCTGAGAAGAAAATGAGTTTTCTCCTAAGAAACCTTGGGTTTCCAGTTCCTTGTTGGAAGCTCACCCTGCTCTGCTCTATACCTAAAGTGAAAGTCAACGTGAGCCCAAGCTTCGAAGTAAGGCCCTGATTATCCTTGCAAAACGAGAGGCGTGCAGCAGCTCCATGAGGCCTTCATCGTTGTTCTGCTTTAGTTTCAAGGTAGTAAGCTTTTCAACACTCCTAGGGGCCTTGCTTCAGCACCCGTTTCAGTACCAGAACACTGCGTAGAACCAGGAAGCTCTGCTCCTGCGTGTATGTTGCGTGTCAACCTAGAAATTAGAGACTGATGGCACAAGGCTAGTTTTCCCATTATGAAAGCTCCGTTGATGCGGCCCCGAAGCTACCTGAAAGCACTGTTGTTACCGTGCTTTTACTTACAGCCGGCATGGTTCATAGAAGAAAATGAGTTTTCTCGAAAGAAACCTTGTGCTTCCAGTTCCTAGTTGGAAGCTCACCTTGCTCTGCTCTATACCAAACGTGAAAGTCAATGTGAGCACTAGCCTCGAAGTAAGGCCCTGATTATCCTGGCAAAACGGTAGGCGTGCAGCAGCTCCATGAGGCCTTCATCGCTGTTCTGCTTTAGTTTCACGGTAGTAAGCTTTCCAACATTCCTAGGGACTTTGCTTAAGCAACCGTTTCGGTACCAGAACACTGCGTAGAGACAGTAAGCTCTGGTCCTGCGTGTATGCTGCGTGTCAATCTAGAAATTGGAGACTGATGGCATAAGGCTTCTTTTCCCATTATGAAAGCTCCGTTCATGCGGCCTCGAAGCTACCTGAAAAGCATTGTTGTTGCCGGGGTTTTCCTCACTGCCGGCATGGTTCTGAGAAGAAAATGAGTTTTCTCCTAAGAAACCTTGGGTTTCCAGTTCCTTGTTGGAAGCTCACCCTGCTCTGCGCTATACCTAAAGTGAAAGTCAACGTGAGCACAAGCTTCGAAGTAAGGCCCTGATTATCCTTGCAAAACGAGAGGCGTGCAGCAGCTCCATGAGGCCTTCATCGTTGTTCTGCTTTAGTTTCAAGGTACTAAGCTTTTCAACACTCCTAGGGGACTTACTTCAGCACCCGTTTCAGTACCAGAACACTGCGTAGAACCAGGAAGTTCTGCTCCTGCGTGTATGCTGCGTGTCAACCTAGAAATTAGAGACTGATGGCACAAGGCTAGTTTTCCCATTATGAAAGCTCCGTTGATGCGGCCCCGAAGCTACCTGAAAAGCACTGTTGTTACCGTGCTTTTACTTACAGCCGGCATGGTTCATAGAAGAAAATGAGTTTTCTCGAAAGAAACCTTGTGCTTCCAGTTCCTAGTTGGAAGCTCACCCTGCTCTGCTCTATACCAAACATGAAAGTCAATGTGAGCACTAGCCTCGAAGTAAGGCCCTGATTATGCTGGCAAAACGGGAGGCGTGCAGCAGCTCCATGAGGCCTTCATCGCTGTTCTGCTTTAATTTCACAGTAGTAAGCTTTCCAACATTCCTAGGGACTTTGCTTAAGCAACCGTTTCGGTACCAGAACACTGCGTAGAGACAGTAAGCTCTGGTCCTGCGTGTATGCTGCGTGTCAACCTAGAAATTGGAGACTGATGGCATAAGGCTTCTTTTCCCATTATGAAAGCTCCGTTCATGCGGCCTCGAAGCTACCTGGAAAGCATTGTTGTTGCCGGGGTTTTCCTCACTGCCGGCATGGTTCTGAGAAGAAAATGAGTTTTCTCCTAAGAAACCTTGGGTTTCCAGTTCCTTGTTGGAAGCTCACCCTGCTCTGCGCTATACCTAAAGTGAAAGTCAACGTGAGCCCAAGCTTCGAAGTAAGGCCCTGATTATCCGTGCAAAACGAGAGGCGTGCAGCAGCTCCATGAGGCCTTCATCGTTGTTCTGCTTTAGTTTCAAGGTAGTAAGCTTTTCAACACTCCTAGGGGACTTACTTCAGCACCCGTTTCAGTACCAGAACACTGCGTAGAACCAGGAAGCTCTGCTCCTGCGTGTATGCTGCGTGTCAACCTAGAAATTAGAGACTGATGGCACAAGGCTAGTTTTCCCATTATGAAAGCTCCGTTGATGCGGCGCCGAAGCTATCTGAAAAGCACTGTTGTTACCATGCTTTTACTTACAGCCGGCATGGTTCATAGAAGAAAATGAGTTTTCTCGAAAGAAACCTTGTGCTTCCAGTTCCTAGTTGGAAGCTCACCCTGCTCTGCTCTATACCAAACGTGAAAGTCAATGTGAGCACTAGCCTCGAAGTAAGGCCCTGATTATGCTGGCAAAACGGGAGGCGTGCAGCAGCTCCATGAGGCCTTCATCGCTGTTCTGCTTTAGTTTCACGGTAGTAAGCTTTCCAAGACTCCTAGGGACTTTGCTTAAGCAACCGTTTCGGTACCAGAACACTGCGTAGAGACAGTAAGCTCTGGTCCTGCGTGTATGCTGCGTGTCAACCTAGAAATTGGAGACTGATGGCATAAGGCTTCTTTTCCCATTATGAAAGCTCCGTTCATGCGGCCTCGAAGCTACCTGAAAAGCATTGTTGTTGCCGGGTTTTCCTCACTGCCGGCATGGTTTTGAGAAGAAAATGAGTTTTCTCCTAAGAAACCTTGGGTTTCCAGTTCCTTGTTGGAAGCTCACCCTGCTCTGCGCTATACCTAAAGTGAAAGTCAACGTGAGCCCAAGCTTCGAAGTAAGGCCCTGATTATCCTTGCAAAACGAGAGGCGTGCAGCAGCTCCATGAGGCCTTCATCGTTGTTCTGCTTTTAGTTTCAAGGTAGTAAGCTTTTCAACACTCCTAGGGGACTTGCTTCAGAAACCCGTTTCTGTACCAGAACACTGCGTAGAACCAGGAAGTTCTGCTCCTGCGTGTATGCTGCGTGTCAACCTAGAAATTAGAGACTGATGGCACAAGGCTAGTTTTCCCATTATGAAAGCTCCGTTGATGAGGCCCCGAAGCTACCTGAAAAGCACTGTTGTTACCGTGCTTTTACTTACAGCCGGCATGGTTCATAGAAGAAAATGAGTTTTCTCGAAAGAAACCTTGTGCTTCCAGTTCCTAGTTGGAAGCTCACCCTGCTCTGCTCTATACCAAACGTGAAAGTCAATGTGAGCACTAGCCTCGAAGTAAGGCCCTGATTATCCTGGCAAAACGGGAGGCGTGCAGCAGCTCCATGAGGCCTTCATCGCTGTTCTGCTTTAGTTTCACAGTAGTAAGCTTTCCAACATTCCTAGGGACTTTGCTTAAGCAACCGTTTCGGTACCAGAACACTGCGTAGAGACAGTAAGCTCTGGTCCTGCGTGTATGCTGCGTGTCAACCTAGAAATTGGAGACTGATGGCATAAGGCTTCTTTTCCCATTATGAAAGCTCCGTTCATGCGGCCTCGAAGCTACCTGAAAAGCATTGTTGTTACCGGGGTTTTCCTCACTGCCGGCATGGTTCTGAGAAGAAAATGAGTTTTCTCCTAAGAAACCTTGTGTTTCCAGTTCCTTGTTGGAAGCTCACCCTGCTCTGTGCTATACCTAAAGTGAAAGTCAACGTGAGCCCAAGCTTCGAAGTAAGGCCCTGATTATCCTTGCAAAACGAGAGGCGTGCAGCAGCTCCATGAGGCCTTCATCGTTGTTCTGCTTTAGTTTCAAGGTAGTAAGCTTTTCAACACTCCTAGGGGCCTTACTTCAGCACCCGTTTCAGTACCAGAACACTGCGTAGAACCAGGAAGCTCTGCTCCTGCGTGTATGCTGCGTGTCAACCTAGAAATTAGAGACTGATGGCACAAGGCTAGTTTTCCCATTATGAAAGCTCCGTTGATGCGGCGCCGAAGCTACCTGAAAAGCACTGTTGTTACCATGCTTTTACTTACAGCCGGCATGGTTCATAGAAGAAAATGAGTTTTCTCGAAAGAAACCTTGTGCTTCCAGTTCCTAGTTGGAAGGTCACCCTGCTCTGCTCTATACCAAACGTGAAAGTCAATGTGAGCACTAGCCTCGAAGTAAGGCCTTGATTATGCTGGCAAAACGGGAGGCGTGCAGCAGCTCCATGAGTTCTTCATCGCTGTTCTGCTTTAGTTTCACAGTAGTAAGCTTTCCAACATTCCTAGGGACTTTGCTTAAGCAACCGTTTCGGTACCAGAACACTGCGTAGAGACAGTAAGCTCTGGTCCTGCGTGTATGCTGCGTGTCAACCTAGAAATTGGAGACTGATGGCATAAGGCTTCTTTTCCCATTATGAAAGCTCCGTTCATGCGGCCTCGAAGCTACCTGAAAAGCATTGTTGTTGCCGGGGTTTTCCTCACTGCCGGCATGGTTCTGAGAAGAAAATGAGTTTTCTCCTAAGAAACCTTGGGTTTCCAGTTCCTTGTTGGAAGCTCACCCTGCTCTGCGCTATACCTAAAGTGAAAGTCAACGTGAGCCCAAGCTTCGAAGTAAGGCCCTGATTATCCTTGCAAAACGAGAGGCGTGCAGCAGCTCCATGAGGCCTTCATCGTTGTTCTGCTTTAGTTTCAAGGTAGTAAGCTTTTCAACACTCCTAGGGGCCTTGCTTCAGCACCCGTTTCAGTACCAGAACACTGCGTAGAACCAGGAAGCTCTGCTCCTGCGTGTATGTTGCGTGTCAACCTAGAAATTAGAGACTGATGGCACAAGGCTAGTTTTCCCATTATGAAAGCTCCGTTGATGCGGCCCCGAAGCTACCTGAAAGCACTGTTGTTACCGTGCTTTTACTTACAGCCGGCATGGTTCATAGAAGAAAATGAGTTTTCTCGAAAGAAACCTTGTGCTTCCAGTTCCTAGTTGGAAGCTCACCTTGCTCTGCTCTATACCAAACGTGAAAGTCAATGTGAGCACTAGCCTCGAAGTAAGGCCCTGATTATCCTGGCAAAACGGTAGGCGTGCAGCAGCTCCATGAGGCCTTCATCGCTGTTCTGCTTTAGTTTCACGGTAGTAAGCTTTCCAACATTCCTAGGGACTTTGCTTAAGCAACCGTTTCGGTACCAGAACACTGCGTAGAGACAGTAAGCTCTGGTCCTGCGTGTATGCTGCGTGTCAATCTAGAAATTGGAGACTGATGGCATAAGGCTTCTTTTCCCATTATGAAAGCTCCGTTCATGCGGCCTCGAAGCTACCTGAAAAGCATTGTTGTTGCCGGGGTTTTCCTCACTGCCGGCATGGTTCTGAGAAGAAAATGAGTTTTCTCCTAAGAAACCTTGGGTTTCCAGTTCCTTGTTGGAAGCTCACCCTGCTCTGCTCTATACCTAAAGTGAAAGTCAACGTGAGCCCAAGCTTCGAAGTAAGGCCCTGATTATCCTTGCAAAACGAGAGGCGTGCAGCAGCTCCATGAGGCCTTCATCGTTGTTCTGCTTTAGTTTCAAGGTAGTAAGCTTTTCAACACTCCTAGGGGCCTTGCTTCAGCACCCGTTTCAGTACCAGAACACTGCGTAGAACCAGGAAGCTCTGCTCCTGCGTGTATGTTGCGTGTCAACCTAGAAATTAGAGACTGATGGCACAAGGCTAGTTTTCCCATTATGAAAGCTCCGTTGATGCGGCCCCGAAGCTACCTGAAAGCACTGTTGTTACCGTGCTTTTACTTACAGCCGGCATGGTTCATAGAAGAAAATGAGTTTTCTCGAAAGAAACCTTGTGCTTCCAGTTCCTAGTTGGAAGCTCACCTTGCTCTGCTCTATACCAAACGTGAAAGTCAATGTGAGCACTAGCCTCGAAGTAAGGCCCTGATTATCCTGGCAAAACGGTAGGCGTGCAGCAGCTCCATGAGGCCTTCATCGCTGTTCTGCTTTAGTTTCACGGTAGTAAGCTTTCCAACATTCCTAGGGACTTTGCTTAAGCAACCGTTTCGGTACCAGAACACTGCGTAGAGACAGTAAGCTCTGGTCCTGCGTGTATGCTGCGTGTCAATCTAGAAATTGGAGACTGATGGCATAAGGCTTCTTTTCCCATTATGAAAGCTCCGTTCATGCGGCCTCGAAGCTACCTGAAAAGCATTGTTGTTGCCGGGGTTTTCCTCACTGCCGGCATGGTTCTGAGAAGAAAATGAGTTTTCTCCTAAGAAACCTTGGGTTTCCAGTTCCTTGTTGGAAGCTCACCCTGCTCTGCTCTATACCTAAAGTGAAAGTCAACGTGAGCCCAAGCTTCGAAGTAAGGCCCTGATTATCCTTGCAAAACGAGAGGCTTGCAGCAGCTCCATGAGGCCTTCATTGTTGTTCTGTTTAGTTTCAAGGTAGCAAGCTTTTCAACACTCCTAGGAGACTTGCTTCAGAAACCCGTTTCTGTACCAGAACACTGCGTAGAACCAGGAAGCTCTGCTCCTGCGTGTATGCTGCGTGTCAACCTAGAAATTAGAGACTGATGGCACAAGGCTAGTTTTCCCATTATGAAAGCTCCGTTGATGCGGCCCCGAAGCTACCTGAAAAGCACTGTTGTTACCGTGCTTTTACTTACAGCCGGCATGGTTCATAGAAGAAAATGAGTTTTCTCGAAAGAAACCTTGTGCTTCCAGTTCCTAGTTGGAAGCTCACCCTGCTCTGCTCTATACCAAACATGAAAGTCAATGTGAGCACTAGCCTCGAAGTAAGGCCCTGATTATGCTGGCAAAACGGGAGGCGTGCAGCAGCTCCATGAGGCCTTCATCGCTGTTCTGCTTTAATTTCACAGTAGTAAGCTTTCCAACATTCCTAGGGACTTTGCTTAAGCAACCGTTTCGGTACCAGAACACTGCGTAGAGACAGTAAGCTCTGGTCCTGCGTGTATGCTGCGTGTCAACCTAGAAATTGGAGACTGATGGCATAAGGCTTCTTTTCCCATTATGAAAGCTCCGTTCATGCGGCCTCGAAGCTACCTGGAAAGCATTGTTGTTGCCGGGGTTTTCCTCACTGCCGGCATGGTTCTGAGAAGAAAATGAGTTTTCTCCTAAGAAACCTTGGGTTTCCAGTTCCTTGTTGGAAGCTCACCCTGCTCTGCGCTATACCTAAAGTGAAAGTCAACGTGAGCCCAAGCTTCGAAGTAAGGCCCTGATTATCCTTGCAAAACGAGAGGCGTGCAGCAGCTCCATGAGGCCTTCATCGTTGTTCTGCTTTAGTTTCAAGGTAGTAAGCTTTTCAACACTCCTAGGGGCCTTGCTTCAGCACCCGTTTCAGTACCAGAACACTGCGTAGAACCAGGAAGCTCTGCTCCTGCGTGTATGTTGCGTGTCAACCTAGAAATTAGAGACTGATGGCACAAGGCTAGTTTTCCCATTATGAAAGCTCCGTTGATGCGGCCCCGAAGCTACCTGAAAGCACTGTTGTTACCGTGCTTTTACTTACAGCCGGCATGGTTCATAGAAGAAAATGAGTTTTCTCGAAAGAAACCTTGTGCTTCCAGTTCCTAGTTGGAAGCTCACCTTGCTCTGCTCTATACCAAACGTGAAAGTCAATGTGAGCACTAGCCTCGAAGTAAGGCCCTGATTATCCTGGCAAAACGGTAGGCGTGCAGCAGCTCCATGAGGCCTTCATCGCTGTTCTGCTTTAGTTTCACGGTAGTAAGCTTTCCAACATTCCTAGGGACTTTGCTTAAGCAACCGTTTCGGTACCAGAACACTGCGTAGAGACAGTAAGCTCTGGTCCTGCGTGTATGCTGCGTGTCAATCTAGAAATTGGAGACTGATGGCATAAGGCTTCTTTTCCCATTATGAAAGCTCCGTTCATGCGGCCTCGAAGCTACCTGAAAAGCATTGTTGTTGCCGGGGTTTTCCTCACTGCCGGCATGGTTCTGAGAAGAAAATGAGTTTTCTCCTAAGAAACCTTGGGTTTCCAGTTCCTTGTTGGAAGCTCACCCTGCTCTGCTCTATACCTAAAGTGAAAGTCAACGTGAGCCCAAGCTTCGAAGTAAGGCCCTGATTATCCTTGCAAAACGAGAGGCTTGCAGCAGCTCCATGAGGCCTTCATTGTTGTTCTGTTTAGTTTCAAGGTAGCAAGCTTTTCAACACTCCTAGGAGACTTGCTTCAGAAACCCGTTTCTGTACCAGAACACTGCGTAGAACCAGGAAGCTCTGCTCCTGCGTGTATGCTGCGTGTCAACCTAGAAATTAGAGACTGATGGCACAAGGCTAGTTTTCCCATTATGAAAGCTCCGTTGATGCGGCCCCGAAGCTACCTGAAAAGCACTGTTGTTACCGTGCTTTTACTTACAGCCGGCATGGTTCATAGAAGAAAATGAGTTTTCTCGAAAGAAACCTTGTGCTTCCAGTTCCTAGTTGGAAGCTCACCCTGCTCTGCTCTATACCAAACATGAAAGTCAATGTGAGCACTAGCCTCGAAGTAAGGCCCTGATTATGCTGGCAAAACGGGAGGCGTGCAGCAGCTCCATGAGGCCTTCATCGCTGTTCTGCTTTAATTTCACAGTAGTAAGCTTTCCAACATTCCTAGGGACTTTGCTTAAGCAACCGTTTCGGTACCAGAACACTGCGTAGAGACAGTAAGCTCTGGTCCTGCGTGTATGCTGCGTGTCAACCTAGAAATTGGAGACTGATGGCATAAGGCTTCTTTTCCCATTATGAAAGCTCCGTTCATGCGGCCTCGAAGCTACCTGGAAAGCATTGTTGTTGCCGGGGTTTTCCTCACTGCCGGCATGGTTCTGAGAAGAAAATGAGTTTTCTCCTAAGAAACCTTGGGTTTCCAGTTCCTTGTTGGAAGCTCACCCTGCTCTGCGCTATACCTAAAGTGAAAGTCAACGTGAGCCCAAGCTTCGAAGTAAGGCCCTGATTATCCTTGCAAAACGAGAGGCGTGCAGCAGCTCCATGAGGCCTTCATCGTTGTTCTGCTTTAGTTTCAAGGTAGTAAGCTTTTCAACACTCCTAGGGGCCTTGCTTCAGCACCCGTTTCAGTACCAGAACACTGCGTAGAACCAGGAAGCTCTGCTCCTGCGTGTATGTTGCGTGTCAACCTAGAAATTAGAGACTGATGGCACAAGGCTAGTTTTCCCATTATGAAAGCTCCGTTGATGCGGCCCCGAAGCTACCTGAAAGCACTGTTGTTACCGTGCTTTTACTTACAGCCGGCATGGTTCATAGAAGAAAATGAGTTTTCTCGAAAGAAACCTTGTGCTTCCAGTTCCTAGTTGGAAGCTCACCCTGCTCTGCTCTATACCAAACGTGAAAGTCAATGTGAGCACTAGCCTCGAAGTAAGGCCCTGATTATCCTGGCAAAACGGTAGGCGTGCAGCAGCTCCATGAGGCCTTCATCGCTGTTCTGCTTTAGTTTCACGGTAGTAAGTTTTCCAACATTCCTAGGGACTTTGCTTAAGCAACCGTTTCGGTACCAGAACACTGCGTAGAGACAGTAAGCTCTGGTCCTGCGTGTATGCTGCGTGTCAATCTAGAAATTGGAGACTGATGGCATAAGGCTTCTTTTCCCATTATGAAAGCTCCGTTCATGCGGCCTCGAAGCTACCTGGAAAGCATTGTTGTTGCCGGGGTTTTCCTCACTGCCGGCATGGTTCTGAGAAGAAAATGAGTTTTCTCCTAAGAAACCTTGGGTTTCCAGTTCCTTGTTGGAAGCTCACCCTGCTCTGCGCTATACCTAAAGTGAAAGTCAACGTGAGCCCAAGCTTCGAAGTAAGGCCCTGATTATCCTTGCAAAACGAGAGGCGTGCAGCAGCTCCATGAGGCCTTCATCGTTGTTCTGCTTTAGTTTCAAGGTAGTAAGCTTTTCAACACTCCTAGGGGCCTTGCTTCAGCACCCGTTTCAGTACCAGAACACTGCGTAGAACCAGGAAGCTCTGCTCCTGCGTGTATGTTGCGTGTCAACCTAGAAATTAGAGACTGATGGCACAAGGCTAGTTTTCCCATTATGAAAGCTCCGTTGATGCGGCCCCGAAGCTACCTGAAAGCACTGTTGTTACCGTGCTTTTACTTACAGCCGGCATGGTTCATAGAAGAAAATGAGTTTTCTCGAAAGAAACCTTGTGCTTCCAGTTCCTAGTTGGAAGCTCACCCTGCTCTGCTCTATACCAAACGTGAAAGTCAATGTGAGCACTAGCCTCGAAGTAAGGCCCTGATTATCCTGGCAAAACGGTAGGCGTGCAGCAGCTCCATGAGGCCTTCATCGCTGTTCTGCTTTAGTTTCACGGTAGTAAGCTTTCCAACATTCCTAGGGACTTTGCTTAAGCAACCGTTTCGGTACCAGAACACTGCGTAGAGACAGTAAGCTCTGGTCCTGCGTGTATGCTGCGTGTCAATCTAGAAATTGGAGACTGATGGCATAAGGCTTCTTTTCCCATTATGAAAGCTCCGTTCATGCGGCCTCGAAGCTACCTGGAAAGCATTGTTGTTGCCGGGGTTTTCCTCACTGCCGGCATGGTTCTGAGAAGAAAATGAGTTTTCTCCTAAGAAACCTTGGGTTTCCAGTTCCTTGTTGGAAGCTCACCCTGCTCTGCTCTATACCTAAAGTGAAAGTCAACGTGAGCCCAAGCTTCGAAGTAAGGCCCTGATTATCCTTGCAAAACGAGAGGCTTGCAGCAGCTCCATGAGGCCTTCATTGTTGTTCTGTTTAGTTTCAAGGTAGCAAGCTTTTCAACACTCCTAGGGGCCTTGCTTCAGCACCCGTTTCAGTACCAGAACACTGCGTAGAACCAGGAAGCTCTGCTCCTGCGTGTATGCTGCGTGTCAACCTAGAAATTAGAGACTGATGGCACAAGGCTAGTTTTCCCATTATGAAAGCTCCGTTGATGCGGCCCCGAAGCTACCTGAAAAGCACTGTTGTTACCGTGCGTTTACTTACAGCCGGCATGGTTCATAGAAGAAAATGAGTTTTCTCGAAAGAAACCTTGTGCTTCCAGTTCCTAGTTGGAAGCTCACCCTGCTCTGTTCTATACCAAACGTGAAAGTCAATGTGAGCACTAGCCTCGAAGTAAGGCCCTGATTATGCTGGCAAAACGGGAGGCGTGCAGCAGCTCCATGAGGCCTTCATCGCTGTTCTGCTTTAGTTTCACGGTAGTAAGCTTTCCAACATTCCTAGGGACTTTGCTTAAGCAACCGTTTCGGTACCAGAACACTGCGTAGAGACAGTAAGCTCTGGTCCTGCGTGTATGCTGCGTGTCAACCTAGAAATTGGAGACTGATGGCATAAGGCTTCTTTTCCCATTATGAAAGCTCCGTTCATGCGGCCTCGAAGCTACCTGGAAAGCATTGTTGTTGCCGGGGTTTTCCTCACTGCCGGCATGGTTCTGAGAAGAAAATGAGTTTTCTCCTAAGAAACCTTGGGTTTCCAGTTCCTTGTTGGAAGCTCACCCTGCTCTGCGCTATACCTAAAGTGAAAGTCAACGTGAGCCCAAGCTTCGAAGTAAGGCCCTGATTATCCTTGCAAAACGAGAGGCGTGCAGCAGCTCCATGAGGCCTTCATCGTTGTTCTGCTTTTAGTTTCAAGGTAGTAAGCTTTTCAACACTCCTAGGGGACTTGCTTCAGAAACCCGTTTCTGTACCAGAACACTGCGTAGAACCAGGAAGTTCGCCTCCTGCGTGTATGCTGCGTGTCAACCTAGAAATTAGAGACTGATGGCACAAGGCTAGTTTTCCCATTATGAAAGCTCCGTTGATGCGGCCCCGAAGCTACCTGAAAAGCACTGTTGTTACCGTGCTTTTACTTACAGCCGGCATGGTTCATAGAAGAAAATGAGTTTTCTCGAAAGAAACCTTGTGCTTCCAGTTCCTAGTTGGAAGCTCACCCTGCTCTGCTCTATACCAAACATGAAAGTCAATGTGAGCACTAGCCTCGAAGTAAGGCCCTGATTATGCTGGCAAAACGGGAGGCGTGCAGCAGCTCCATGAGGCCTTCATCGCTGTTCTGCTTTAATTTCACAGTAGTAAGCTTTCCAACATTCCTAGGGACTTTGCTTAAGCAACCGTTTCGGTACCAGAACACTGCGTAGAGACAGTAAGCTCTGGTCCTGCGTGTATGCTGCGTGTCAACCTAGAAATTGGAGACTGATGGCATAAGGCTTCTTTTCCCATTATGAAAGCTCCGTTCATGCGGCCTCGAAGCTACCTGGAAAGCATTGTTGTTGCCGGGGTTTTCCTCACTGCCGGCATGGTTCTGAGAAGAAAATGAGTTTTCTCCTAAGAAACCTTGGGTTTCCAGTTCCTTGTTGGAAGCTCACCCTGCTCTGCGCTATACCTAAAGTGAAAGTCAACGTGAGCCCAAGCTTCGAAGTAAGGCCCTGATTATCCTTGCAAAACGAGAGGCGTGCAGCAGCTCCATGAGGCCTTCATCGTTGTTCTGCTTTAGTTTCAAGGTAGTAAGCTTTTCAACACTCCTAGGGGACTTACTTCAGCACCCGTTTCAGTACCAGAACACTGCGTAGAACCAGGAAGCTCTGCTCCTGCGTGTATGCTGCGTGTCAACCTAGAAATTAGAGACTGATGGCACAAGGCTAGTTTTCCCATTATGAAAGCTCCGTTGATGCGGCCCCGAAGCTACCTGAAAAGCACTGTTGTTACCGTGCTTTTACTTACAGCCGGCATGGTTCATAGAAGAAAATGAGTTTTCTCGAAAGAAACCTTGTGCTTCCAGTTCCTAGTTGGAAGCTCACCCTGCTCTGCTCTATACCAAACATGAAAGTCAATGTGAGCACTAGCCTCGAAGTAAGGCCCTGATTATGCTGGCAAAACGGGAGGCGTGCAGCAGCTCCATGAGGCCTTCATCGCTGTTCTGCTTTAGTTTCACAGTAGTAAGCTTTCCAACATTCCTAGGGACTTTGCTTAAGCAACCGTTTCGGTACCAGAACACTGCGTAGAGACAGTAAGCTCTGGTCCTGCGTGTATGCTGCGTGTCAACCTAGAAATTGGAGACTGATGGCATAAGGCTTCTTTTCCCATTATGAAAGCTCCGTTCATGCGGCCTCGAAGCTACCTGGAAAGCATTGTTGTTGCCGGGGTTTTCCTCACTGCCGGCATGGTTCTGAGAAGAAAATGAGTTTTCTCCTAAGAAACCTTGGGTTTCCAGTTCCTTGTTGGAAGCTCACCCTGCTCTGCGCTATACCTAAAGTGAAAGTCAACGTGAGCCCAAGCTTCGAAGTAAGGCCCTGATTATCCGTGCAAAACGAGAGGCGTGCAGCAGCTCCATGAGGCCTTCATCGTTGTTCTGCTTTAGTTTCAAGGTAGTAAGCTTTTCAACACTCCTAGGGGACTTACTTCAGCACCCGTTTCAGTACCAGAACACTGCGTAGAACCAGGAAGCTCTGCTCCTGCGTGTATGCTGCGTGTCAACCTAGAAATTAGAGACTGATGGCACAAGGCTAGTTTTCCCATTATGAAAGCTCCGTTGATGCGGCGCCGAAGCTATCTGAAAAGCACTGTTGTTACCATGCTTTTACTTACAGCCGGCATGGTTCATAGAAGAAAATGAGTTTTCTCGAAAGAAACCTTGTGCTTCCAGTTCCTAGTTGGAAGCTCACCCTGCTCTGCTCTATACCAAACGTGAAAGTCAATGTGAGCACTAGCCTCGAAGTAAGGCCCTGATTATGCTGGCAAAACGGGAGGCGTGCAGCAGCTCCATGAGGCCTTCATCGCTGTTCTGCTTTAGTTTCACGGTAGTAAGCTTTCCAAGACTCCTAGGGACTTTGCTTAAGCAACCGTTTCGGTACCAGAACACTGCGTAGAGACAGTAAGCTCTGGTCCTGCGTGTATGCTGCGTGTCAACCTAGAAATTGGAGACTGATGGCATAAGGCTTCTTTTCCCATTATGAAAGCTCCGTTCATGCGGCCTCGAAGCTACCTGAAAAGCATTGTTGTTGCCGGGGTTTTCCTCACTGCCGGCATGGTTTTGAGAAGAAAATGAGTTTTCTCCTAAGAAACCTTGGGTTTCCAGTTCCTTGTTGGAAGCTCACCCTGCTCTGCGCTATACCTAAAGTGAAAGTCAACGTGAGCCCAAGCTTCGAAGTAAGGCCCTGATTATCCTTGCAAAACGAGAGGCGTGCAGCAGCTCCATGAGGCCTTCATCGTTGTTCTGCTTTTAGTTTCAAGGTAGTAAGCTTTTCAACACTCCTAGGGGACTTGCTTCAGAAACCCGTTTCTGTACCAGAACACTGCGTAGAACCAGGAAGTTCTGCTCCTGCGTGTATGCTGCGTGTCAACCTAGAAATTAGAGACTGATGGCACAAGGCTAGTTTTCCCATTATGAAAGCTCCGTTGATGAGGCCCCGAAGCTACCTGAAAAGCACTGTTGTTACCGTGCTTTTACTTACAGCCGGCATGGTTCATAGAAGAAAATGAGTTTTCTCGAAAGAAACCTTGTGCTTCCAGTTCCTAGTTGGAAGCTCACCCTGCTCTGCTCTATACCAAACGTGAAAGTCAATGTGAGCACTAGCCTCGAAGTAAGGCCCTGATTATCCTGGCAAAACGGGAGGCGTGCAGCAGCTCCATGAGGCCTTCATCGCTGTTCTGCTTTAGTTTCACAGTAGTAAGCTTTCCAAGACTCCTAGGGACTTTGCTTAAGCAACCGTTTCGGTACCAGAACACTGCGTAGAGACAGTAAGCTCTGGTCCTGCGTGTATGCTGCGTGTCAACCTAGAAATTGGAGACTGATGGCATAAGGCTTCTTTTCCCATTATGAAAGCTCCGTTCATGCGGCCTCGAAGCTACCTGAAAAGCATTGTTGTTACCGGGGTTTTCCTCACTGCCGGCATGGTTCTGAGAAGAAAATGAGTTTTCTCCTAAGAAACCTTGTGTTTCCAGTTCCTTGTTGGAAGCTCACCCTGCTCTGTGCTATACCTAAAGTGAAAGTCAACGTGAGCCCAAGCTTCGAAGTAAGGCCCTGATTATCCTTGCAAAACGAGAGGCGTGCAGCAGCTCCATGAGGCCTTCATCGTTGTTCTGCTTTAGTTTCAAGGTAGTAAGCTTTTCAACACTCCTAGGGGCCTTACTTCAGCACCCGTTTCAGTACCAGAACACTGCGTAGAACCAGGAAGCTCTGCTCCTGCGTGTATGCTGCGTGTCAACCTAGAAATTAGAGACTGATGGCACAAGGCTAGTTTTCCCATTATGAAAGCTCCGTTGATGCGGCGCCGAAGCTACCTGAAAAGCACTGTTGTTACCATGCTTTTACTTACAGCCGGCATGGTTCATAGAAGAAAATGAGTTTTCTCGAAAGAAACCTTGTGCTTCCAGTTCCTAGTTGGAAGCTCACCCTGCTCTGCTCTATACCAAACGTGAAAGTCAATGTGAGCACTAGCCTCGAAGTAAGGCCCTGATTATCCTGGCAAAACGGGAGGCGTGCAGCAGCTCCATAAGGCCTTCATCGCTGTTCTGCTTTAGTTTCACGGTAGTAAGCTTTCCAACATTCCTAGGGACTTTGCTTAAGCAACCGTTTCGGTACCAGAACACTGCGTAGAGACAGTAAGCTCTGGTCCTGCGTGTATGCTGCGTGTCAACCTAGAAATTGGAGACTGATGGCATAAGGCTTCTTTTCCCATTATGAAAGCTCCGTTCATGCGGCCTCGAAGCTACCTGAAAAGCATTGTTGTTGCCGGGGTTTTCCTCACTGCCGGCATGGTTCTGAGAAGAAAATGAGTTTTCTCCTAAGAAACCTTGGGTTTCCAGTTCCTTGTTGGAAGCTCACCCTGCTCTGCTCTATACCTAAAGTGAAAGTCAACGTGAGCCCAAGCTTCGAAGTAAGGCCCTGATTATCCTTGCAAAACGAGAGGCGTGCAGCAGCTCCATGAGGCCTTCATCGTTGTTCTGCTTTTAGTTTCAAGGTAGTAAGCTTTTCAACACTCCTAGGGGACTTGCTTCAGAAACCCGTTTCTGTACCAGAACACTGCGTAGAACCAGGAAGCTCTGCTCCTGCGTGTATGCTGCGTGTCAACCTAGAAATTAGAGACTGATGGCACAAGGCTAGTTTTCCCATTATGAAAGCTCCGTTGATGAGGCCCCGAAGCTACCTGAAAAGCACTGTTGTTACCGTGCTTTTAGTTACAGCCGGCATGGTTCATAGAAGAAAATGAGTTTTCTCGAAAGAAACCTTGTGCTTCCAGTTCCTAGTTGGAAGGTCACCCTGCTCTGCTCTATACCAAACGTGAAAGTCAATGTGAGCACTAGCCTCGAAGTAAGGCCTTGATTATGCTGGCAAAACGGGAGGCGTGCAGCAGCTCCATGAGTTCTTCATCGCTGTTCTGCTTTAGTTTCACAGTAGTAAGCTTTCCAACATTCCTAGGGACTTTGCTTAAGCAACCGTTTCGGTACCAGAACACTGCGTAGAGACAGTAAGCTCTGGTCCTGCGTGTATGCTGCGTGTCAACCTAGAAATTGGAGACTGATGGCATAAGGCTTCTTTTCCCATTATGAAAGCTCCGTTCATGCGGCCTCGAAGCTACCTGAAAAGCATTGTTGTTGCCGGGGTTTTCCTCACTGCCGGCATGGTTCTGAGAAGAAAATGAGTTTTCTCCTAAGAAACCTTGGGTTTCCAGTTCCTTGTTGGAAGCTCACCCTGCTCTGCGCTATACCTAAAGTGAAAGTCAACGGGAGCCCAAGCTTCGAAGTAAGGCCCTGATTATCCTTGCAAAACGAGAGGCGTGCAGCAGCTCCATGAGGCCTTCATCGTTGTTCTGCTTTAGTTTCAAGGTAGTAAGCTTTTCAACACTCCTAGGGGCCTTGCTTCAGCACCCGTTTCAGTACCAGAACACTGCGTAGAACCAGGAAGCTCTGCTCCTGCGTGTATGCTGCGTGTCAACCTAGAAATTAGAGACTGATGGCACAAGGCTAGTTTTCCCATTATGAAAGCTCCGTTGATGCGGCCCCGAAGCTACCTGAAAGCACTGTTGTTACCGTGCTTTTACTTACAGCCGGCATGGTTCATAGAAGAAAATGAGTTTTCTCGAAAGAAACCTTGTGCTTCCAGTTCCTAGTTGGAAGCTCACCCTGCTCTGCTCTATACCAAACGTGAAAGTCAATGTGAGCACTAGCCTCGAAGTAAGGCCCTGATTATCCTGGCAAAACGGGAGGCGTGCAGCAGCTCCATGAGGCCTTCATCGCTGTTCTGCTTTAGTTTCACAGTAGTAAGCTTTCCAACATTCCTAGGGACTTTGCTTAAGCAACCGTTTCGGTACCAGAACACTGCGTAGAGACAGTAAGCTCTGGTCCTGCGTGTATGCTGCGTGTCAACCTAGAAATTGGAGACTGATGGCATAAGGCTTCTTTTCCCATTATGAAAGCTCCGTTCATGCGGCCTCGAAGCTACCTGAAAAGCATTGTTGTTACCGGGGTTTTCCTCACTGCCGGCATGGTTCTGAGAAGAAAATGAGTTTTCTCCTAAGAAACCTTGTGTTTCCAGTTCCTTGTTGGAAGCTCACCCTGCTCTGTGCTATACCTAAAGTGAAAGTCAACGTGAGCCCAAGCTTCGAAGTAAGGCCCTGATTATCCTTGCAAAACGAGAGGCGTGCAGCAGCTCCATGAGGCCTTCATCGTTGTTCTGCTTTAGTTTCAAGGTAGTAAGCTTTTCAACACTCCTAGGGGCCTTACTTCAGCACCCGTTTCAGTACCAGAACACTGCGTAGAACCAGGAAGCTCTGCTCCTGCGTGTATGCTGCGTGTCAACCTAGAAATTAGAGACTGATGGCACAAGGCTAGTTTTCCCATTATGAAAGCTCCGTTGATGCGGCGCCGAAGCTACCTGAAAAGCACTGTTGTTACCATGCTTTTACTTACAGCCGGCATGGTTCATAGAAGAAAATGAGTTTTCTCGAAAGAAACCTTGTGCTTCCAGTTCCTAGTTGGAAGCTCACCCTGCTCTGCTCTATACCAAACGTGAAAGTCAATGTGAGCACTAGCCTCGAAGTAAGGCCCTGATTATCCTGGCAAAACGGGAGGCGTGCAGCAGCTCCATAAGGCCTTCATCGCTGTTCTGCTTTAGTTTCACGGTAGTAAGCTTTCCAACATTCCTAGGGACTTTGCTTAAGCAACCGTTTCGGTACCAGAACACTGCGTAGAGACAGTAAGCTCTGGTCCTGCGTGTATGCTGCGTGTCAACCTAGAAATTGGAGACTGATGGCATAAGGCTTCTTTTCCCATTATGAAAGCTCCGTTCATGCGGCCTCGAAGCTACCTGAAAAGCATTGTTGTTGCCGGGGTTTTCCTCACTGCCGGCATGGTTCTGAGAAGAAAATGAGTTTTCTCCTAAGAAACCTTGGGTTTCCAGTTCCTTGTTGGAAGCTCACCCTGCTCTGCGCTATACCTAAAGTGAAAGTCAACGTGAGCCCAAGCTTCGAAGTAAGGCCCTGATTATCCTTGCAAAACGAGAGGCGTGCAGCAGCTCCATGAGGCCTTCATCGTTGTTCTGCTTTAGTTTCAAGGTAGTAAGCTTTTCAACACTCCTAGGGGCCTTGCTTCAGCACCCGTTTCAGTACCAGAACACTGCGTAGAACCAGGAAGCTCTGCTCCTGCGTGTATGCTGCGTGTCAACCTAGAAATTAGAGACTGATGGCACAAGGCTAGTTTTCCCATTATGAAAGCTCCGTTGATGCGGCCCCGAAGCTACCTGAAAGCACTGTTGTTACCGTGCTTTTACTTACAGCCGGCATGCTTCATAGAAGAAAATGAGTTTTCTCGAAAGAAACCTTGTGCTTCCAGTTCCTAGTTGGAAGCTCACCCTGCTCTGCTCTATACCAAACGTGAAAGTCAATGTGAGCACTAGCCTCGAAGTAAGGCCCTGATTATGCTGGCAAAACGGGAGGCGTGCAGCAGCTCCATGAGGCCTTCATCGCTGTTCTGCTTTAGTTTCACAGTAGTAAGCTTTCCAACATTCCTAGGGACTTTGCTTAAGCAACCGTTTCGGTACCAGAACACTGCGTAGAGACAGTAAGCTCTGGTCCTGCGTGTATGCTGCGTGTCAACCTAGAAATTGGAGACTGATGGCATAAGGCTTCTTTTCCCATTATGAAAGCTCCGTTCATGCGGCCTCGAAGCTACCTGAAAAGCATTGTTGTTGCCGGGGTTTTCCTCACTGCCGGCATGGTTCTGAGAAGAAAATGAGTTTTCTCCTAAGAAACCTTGTGTTTCCAGTTCCTTGTTGGAAGCTCACCCTGCTCTGTGCTATACCTAAAGTGAAAGTCAACGTGAGCCCAAGCTTCGAAGTAAGGCCCTGATTATCCTTGCAAAACGAGAGGCGTGCAGCAGCTCCATGAGGCCTTCATCGTTGTTCTGCTTTAGTTTCAAGGTAGTAAGCTTTTCAACACTCCTAGGGGCCTTACTTCAGCACCCGTTTCAGTACCAGAACACTGCGTAGAACCAGGAAGCTCTGCTCCTGCGTGTATGCTGCGTGTCAACCTAGAAATTAGAGACTGATGGCACAAGGCTAGTTTTCCCATTATGAAAGCTCCGTTGATGCGGCGCCGAAGCTACCTGAAAAGCACTGTTGTTACCATGCTTTTACTTACAGCCGGCATGGTTCATAGAAGAAAATGAGTTTTCTCGAAAGAAACCTTGTGCTTCCAGTTCCTAGTTGGAAGCTCACCCTGCTCTGCTCTATACCAAACGTGAAAGTCAATGTGAGCACTAGCCTCGAAGTAAGGCCTTGATTATGCTGGCAAAACGGGAGGCGTGCAGCAGCTCCATAAGGCCTTCATCGCTGTTCTGCTTTAGTTTCACGGTAGTAAGCTTTCCAACATTCCTAGGGACTTTGCTTAAGCAACCGTTTCGGTACCAGAACACTGCGTAGAGACAGTAAGCTCTGGTCCTGCGTGTATGCTGCGTGTCAACCTAGAAATTGGAGACTGATGGCATAAGGCTTCTTTTCCCATTATGAAAGCTCCGTTCATGCGGCCTCGAAGCTACCTGAAAAGCATTGTTGTTGCCGGGGTTTTCCTCACTGCCGGCATGGTTCTGAGAAGAAAATGAGTTTTCTCCTAAGAAACCTTGGGTTTCCAGTTCCTTGTTGGAAGCTCACCCTGCTCTGCTCTATACCTAAAGTGAAAGTCAACGTGAGCCCAAGCTTCGAAGTAAGGCCCTGATTATCCTTGCAAAACGAGAGGCGTGCAGCAGCTCCATGAGGCCTTCATCGTTGTTCTGCTTTTAGTTTCAAGGTAGTAAGCTTTTCAACACTCCTAGGGGACTTGCTTCAGAAACCCGTTTCTGTACCAGAACACTGCGTAGAACCAGGAAGCTCTGCTCCTGCGTGTATGCTGCGTGTCAACCTAGAAATTAGAGACTGATGGCACAAGGCTAGTTTTCCCATTATGAAAGCTCCGTTGATGAGGCCCCGAAGCTACCTGAAAAGCACTGTTGTTACCGTGCTTTTAGTTACAGCCGGCATGGTTCATAGAAGAAAATGAGTTTTCTCGAAAGAAACCTTGTGCTTCCAGTTCCTAGTTGGAAGGTCACCCTGCTCTGCTCTATACCAAACGTGAAAGTCAATGTGAGCACTAGCCTCGAAGTAAGGCCTTGATTATGCTGGCAAAACGGGAGGCGTGCAGCAGCTCCATGAGTTCTTCATCGCTGTTCTGCTTTAGTTTCACAGTAGTAAGCTTTCCAACATTCCTAGGGACTTTGCTTAAGCAACCGTTTCGGTACGAGAACACTGCGTAGAGACAGTAAGCTCTGGTCCTGCGTGTATGCTGCGTGTCAACCTAGAAATTGGAGACTGATGGCATAAGGCTTCTTTTCCCATTATGAAAGCTCCGTTCATGCGGCCTCGAAGCTACCTGAAAAGCATTGTTGTTGCCGGGGTTTTCCTCACTGCCGGCATGGTTCTGAGAAGAAAATGAGTTTTCTCCTAAGAAACCTTGGGTTTCCAGTTCCTTGTTGGAAGCTCACCCTGCTCTGCGCTATACCTAAAGTGAAAGTCAACGTGAGCCCAAGCTTCGAAGTAAGGCCCTGATTATCCTTGCAAAACGAGAGGCGTGCAGCAGCTCCATGAGGCCTTCATCGTTGTTCTGCTTTAGTTTCAAGGTAGTAAGCTTTTCAACACTCCTAGGGGCCTTGCTTCAGCACCCGTTTCAGTACCAGAACACTGCGTAGAACCAGGAAGCTCTGCTCCTGCGTGTATGCTGCGTGTCAACCTAGAAATTAGAGACTGATGGCACAAGGCTAGTTTTCCCATTATGAAAGCTCCGTTGATGCGGCCCCGAAGCTACCTGAAAGCACTGTTGTTACCGTGCTTTTACTTACAGCCGGCATGCTTCATAGAAGAAAATGAGTTTTCTCGAAAGAAACCTTGTGCTTCCAGTTCCTAGTTGGAAGCTCACCCTGCTCTGCTCTATACCAAACGTGAAAGTCAATGTGAGCACTAGCCTCCTAGTAAGGCCCTGATTATGCTGGCAAAACGGGAGGCGTGCAGCAGCTCCATGAGGCCTTCATCGCTGTTCTGCTTTAGTTTCACAGTAGTAAGCTTTCCAACATTCCTAGGGACTTGGCTTAAGCAACCGTTTCGGTACCAGAACACTGCGTAGAGACAGTAAGCTCTGGTCCTGCGTGTATGCTGCGTGTCAACCTAGAAATTGGAGACTGATGGCATAAGGCTTCTTTTCCCATTATGAAAGCTCCGTTCATGCGGCCTCGAAGCTACCTGAAAAGCATTGTTGTTGCCAGGGTTTTCCTCACTGCCGGCATGGTTCTGAGAAGAAAATGAGTTTTCTCCCTAGAAACCTTGGGTTTCCAGTTCCTTGTTGGAAGCTCACCCTGCTCTGCGCTATACCTAAAGTGAAAGTCAACGTGAGCCCAAGCTTCGAAGTAAGGCCCTGATTATCCTTGCAAAACGAGAGGCGTGCAGCAGCTCCATGAGGCCTTCATCGTTGTTCTGCTTTAGTTTCAAGGTAGTAAGCTTTTCAACACTCCTAGGGGACTTGCTTCAGCACCCGTTTCAGTACCAGAACACTGCGTAGAACCAGGAAGCTCTGCTCCTGCGTGTATGCTGCGTGTCAACCTAGAAATTAGAGACTGATGGCACAAGGCTAGTTTTCCCATTATGAAAGCTCCGTTGATGCGGCCCCGAAGCTACCTGAAAGCACTGTTGTTACCGTGCTTTTACTTACAGCCGGCATGGTTCATAGAAGAAAATGAGTTTTCTCGAAAGAAACCTTGTGCTTCCAGTTCCTAGTTGGAAGCTCACCCTGCTCTGCTCTATACCAAACGTGAAAGTCAATGTGAGCACTAGCCGCGAAGTAAGGCCCTGATTATGCTGGCAAAACGGGAGGCGTGCAGCAGCTCCATAAGGCCTTCATCGCTGTTCTGCTTTAGTTTCACGGTAGTAAGCTTTCCAACATTCCTAGGGACTTTGCTTAAGCAACCGTTTCGGTACCAGAACACTGCGTAGAGACAGTAAGCTCTGGTCCTGCGTGTATGCTGCGTGTCAACCTAGAAATTGGAGACTGATGGCATAAGGCTTCTTTTCCCATTATGAAAGCTCCGTTCATGCGGCCTCGAAGCTACCTGAAAAGCATTGTTGTTGCCGGGGTTTTCCTCACTGCCGGCATGGTTCTGAGAAGAAAATGAGTTTTCTCCTAAGAAACCTTGGGTTTCCAGTTCCTTGTTGGAAGCTCACCCTGCTCTGCTCTATACCTAAAGTGAAAGTCAACGTGAGCCCAAGCTTCGAAGTAAGGCCCTGATTATCCTTGCAAAACGAGAGGCGTGCAGCAGCTCCATGAGGCCTTCATCGTTGTTCTGCTTTTAGTTTCAAGGTAGTAAGCTTTTCAACACTCCTAGGGGACTTGCTTCAGAAACCCGTTTCTGTACCAGAACACTGCGTAGAACCAGGAAGCTCTGCTCCTGCGTGTATGCTGCGTGTCAACCTAGAAATTAGAGACTGATGGCACAAGGCTAGTTTTCCCATTATGAAAGCTCCGTTGATGAGGCCCCGAAGCTACCTGAAAAGCACTGTTGTTACCGTGCTTTTAGTTACAGCCGGCATGGTTCATAGAAGAAAATGAGTTTTCTCGAAAGAAACCTTGTGCTTCCAGTTCCTAGTTGGAAGGTCACCCTGCTCTGCTCTATACCAAACGTGAAAGTCAATGTGAGCACTAGCCTCGAAGTAAGGCCTTGATTATGCTGGCAAAACGGGAGGCGTGCAGCAGCTCCATGAGTTCTTCATCGCTGTTCTGCTTTAGTTTCACAGTAGTAAGCTTTCCAACATTCCTAGGGACTTTGCTTAAGCAACCGTTTCGGTACCAGAACACTGCGTAGAGACAGTAAGCTCTGGTCCTGCGTGTATGCTGCGTGTCAACCTAGAAATTGGAGACTGATGGCATAAGGCTTCTTTTCCCATTATGAAAGCTCCGTTCATGCGGCCTCGAAGCTACCTGAAAAGCATTGTTGTTGCCGGGGTTTTCCTCACTGCCGGCATGGTTCTGAGAAGAAAATGAGTTTTCTCCTAAGAAACCTTGGGTTTCCAGTTCCTTGTTGGAAGCTCACCCTGCTCTGCGCTATACCTAAAGTGAAAGTCAACGTGAGCCCAAGCTTCGAAGTAAGGCCCTGATTATCCTTGCAAAACGAGAGGCGTGCAGCAGCTCCATGAGGCCTTCATCGTTGTTCTGCTTTAGTTTCAAGGTAGTAAGCTTTTCAACACTCCTAGGGGCCTTGCTTCAGCACCCGTTTCAGTACCAGAACACTGCGTAGAACCAGGAAGCTCTGCTCCTGCGTGTATGCTGCGTGTCAACCTAGAAATTAGAGACTGATGGCACAAGGCTAGTTTTCCCATTATGAAAGCTCCGTTGATGCGGCCCCGAAGCTACCTGAAAGCACTGTTGTTACCGTGCTTTTACTTACAGCCGGCATGCTTCATAGAAGAAAATGAGTTTTCTCGAAAGAAACCTTGTGCTTCCAGTTCCTAGTTGGAAGCTCACCCTGCTCTGCTCTATACCAAACGTGAAAGTCAATGTGAGCACTAGCCTCGAAGTAAGGCCCTGATTATGCTGGCAAAACGGGAGGCGTGCAGCAGCTCCATGAGGCCTTCATCGCTGTTCTGCTTTAGTTTCACAGTAGTAAGCTTTCCAACATTCCTAGGGACTTTGCTTAAGCAACCGTTTCGGTACCAGAACACTGCGTAGAGACAGTAAGCTCTGGTCCTGCGTGTATGCTGCGTGTCAACCTACAAATTGGAGACTGATGGCATAAGGCTTCTTTTCCCATTATGAAAGCTCCGTTCATGCGGCCTCGAAGCTACCTGAAAAGCATTGTTGTTGCCGGGGTTTTCCTCACTGCCGGCATGGTTCTGAGAAGAAAATGAGTTTTCTCCTAAGAAACCTTGGGTTTCCAGTTCCTTGTTGGAAGCTCACCCTGCTCTGCGCTATACCTAAAGTGAAAGTCAACGTGAGCCCAAGCTTCGAAGTAAGGCCCTGATTATCCTTGCAAAACGAGAGGCGTGCAGCAGCTCCATGAGGCCTTCATCGTTGTTCTGCTTTAGTTTCAAGGTAGTAAGCTTTTCAACACTCCTAGGGGCCTTGCTTCAGCACCCGTTTCAGTACCAGAACACTGCGTAGAACCAGGAAGCTCTGCTCCTGCGTGTATGCTGCGTGTCAACCTAGAAATTAGAGACTGATGGCACAAGGCTAGTTTTCCCATTATGAAAGCTCCGTTGATGCGGCCCCGAAGCTACCTGAAAGCACTGTTGTTACCGTGCTTTTACTTACAGCCGGCATGGTTCATAGAAGAAAATGAGTTTTCTCGAAAGAAACCTTGTGCTTCCAGTTCCTAGTTGGAAGCTCACCCTGCTCTGCTCTATACCAAACGTGAAAGTCAATGTGAGCACTAGCCTCGAAGTAAGGCCCTGATTATGCTGGCAAAACGGGAGGCGTGCAGCAGCTCCATGAGGCCTTCATCGCTGTTCTGCTTTAGTTTCACAGTAGTAAGCTTTCCAACATTCCTAGGGACTTTGCTTAAGCAACCGTTTCGGTACCAGAACACTGCGTAGAGACAGTAAGCTCTGGTCCTGCGTGTATGCTGCGTGTCAACCTAGAAATTGGAGACTGATGGCATAAGGCTTCTTTTCCCATTATGAAAGCTCCGTTCATGCGGCCTCGAAGCTACCTGAAAAGCATTGTTGTTGCCGGGGTTTTCCTCACTGCCGGCATGGTTCTGAGAAGAAAATGAGTTTTCTCCTAAGAAACCTTGTGTTTCCAGTTCCTTGTTGGAAGCTCACCCTGCTCTGTGCTATACCTAAAGTGAAAGTCAACGTGAGCCCAAGCTTCGAAGTAAGGCCCTGATTATCCTTGCAAAACGAGAGGCGTGCAGCAGCTCCATGAGGCCTTCATCGTTGTTCTGCTTTAGTTTCAAGGTAGTAAGCTTTTCAACACTCCTAGGGGCCTTACTTCAGCACCCGTTTCAGTACCAGAACACTGCGTAGAACCAGGAAGCTCTGCTCCTGCGTGTATGCTGCGTGTCAACCTAGAAATTAGAGACTGATGGCACAAGGCTAGTTTTCCCATTATGAAAGCTCCGTTGATGCGGCGCCGAAGCTACCTGAAAAGCACTGTTGTTACCATGCTTTTACTTACAGCCGGCATGGTTCATAGAAGAAAATGAGTTTTCTCGAAAGAAACCTTGTGCTTCCAGTTCCTAGTTGGAAGCTCACCCTGCTCTGCTCTATACCAAACGTGAAAGTCAATGTGAGCACTAGCCTCGAAGTAAGGCCTTGATTATGCTGGCAAAACGGGAGGCGTGCAGCAGCTCCATAAGGCCTTCATCGCTGTTCTGCTTTAGTTTCACGGTAGTAAGCTTTCCAACATTCCTAGGGACTTTGCTTAAGCAACCGTTTCGGTACCAGAACACTGCGTAGAGACAGTAAGCTCTGGTCCTGCGTGTATGCTGCGTGTCAACCTAGAAATTGGAGACTGATGGCATAAGGCTTCTTTTCCCATTATGAAAGCTCCGTTCATGCGGCCTCGAAGCTACCTGAAAAGCATTGTTGTTGCCGGGGTTTTCCTCACTGCCGGCATGGTTCTGAGAAGAAAATGAGTTTTCTCCTAAGAAACCTTGGGTTTCCAGTTCCTTGTTGGAAGCTCACCCTGCTCTGCTCTATACCTAAAGTGAAAGTCAACGTGAGCCCAAGCTTCGAAGTAAGGCCCTGATTATCCTTGCAAAACGAGAGGCGTGCAGCAGCTCCATGAGGCCTTCATCGTTGTTCTGCTTTTAGTTTCAAGGTAGTAAGCTTTTCAACACTCCTAGGGGACTTGCTTCAGAAACCCGTTTCTGTACCAGAACACTGCGTAGAACCAGGAAGCTCTGCTCCTGCGTGTATGCTGCGTGTCAACCTAGAAATTAGAGACTGATGGCACAAGGCTAGTTTTCCCATTATGAAAGCTCCGTTGATGAGGCCCCGAAGCTACCTGAAAAGCACTGTTGTTACCGTGCTTTTAGTTACAGCCGGCATGGTTCATAGAAGAAAATGAGTTTTCTCGAAAGAAACCTTGTGCTTCCAGTTCCTAGTTGGAAGGTCACCCTGCTCTGCTCTATACCAAACGTGAAAGTCAATGTGAGCACTAGCCTCGAAGTAAGGCCTTGATTATGCTGGCAAAACGGGAGGCGTGCAGCAGCTCCATGAGTTCTTCATCGCTGTTCTGCTTTAGTTTCACAGTAGTAAGCTTTCCAACATTCCTAGGGACTTTGCTTAAGCAACCGTTTCGGTACGAGAACACTGCGTAGAGACAGTAAGCTCTGGTCCTGCGTGTATGCTGCGTGTCAACCTAGAAATTGGAGACTGATGGCATAAGGCTTCTTTTCCCATTATGAAAGCTCCGTTCATGCGGCCTCGAAGCTACCTGAAAAGCATTGTTGTTGCCGGGGTTTTCCTCACTGCCGGCATGGTTCTGAGAAGAAAATGAGTTTTCTCCTAAGAAACCTTGGGTTTCCAGTTCCTTGTTGGAAGCTCACCCTGCTCTGCGCTATACCTAAAGTGAAAGTCAACGTGAGCCCAAGCTTCGAAGTAAGGCCCTGATTATCCTTGCAAAACGAGAGGCGTGCAGCAGCTCCATGAGGCCTTCATCGTTGTTCTGCTTTAGTTTCAAGGTAGTAAGCTTTTCAACACTCCTAGGGGCCTTGCTTCAGCACCCGTTTCAGTACCAGAACACTGCGTAGAACCAGGAAGCTCTGCTCCTGCGTGTATGCTGCGTGTCAACCTAGAAATTAGAGACTGATGGCACAAGGCTAGTTTTCCCATTATGAAAGCTCCGTTGATGCGGCCCCGAAGCTACCTGAAAGCACTGTTGTTACCGTGCTTTTACTTACAGCCGGCATGCTTCATAGAAGAAAATGAGTTTTCTCGAAAGAAACCTTGTGCTTCCAGTTCCTAGTTGGAAGCTCACCCTGCTCTGCTCTATACCAAACGTGAAAGTCAATGTGAGCACTAGCCTCCTAGTAAGGCCCTGATTATGCTGGCAAAACGGGAGGCGTGCAGCAGCTCCATGAGGCCTTCATCGCTGTTCTGCTTTAGTTTCACAGTAGTAAGCTTTCCAACATTCCTAGGGACTTGGCTTAAGCAACCGTTTCGGTACCAGAACACTGCGTAGAGACAGTAAGCTCTGGTCCTGCGTGTATGCTGCGTGTCAACCTAGAAATTGGAGACTGATGGCATAAGGCTTCTTTTCCCATTATGAAAGCTCCGTTCATGCGGCCTCGAAGCTACCTGAAAAGCATTGTTGTTGCCAGGGTTTTCCTCACTGCCGGCATGGTTCTGAGAAGAAAATGAGTTTTCTCCCTAGAAACCTTGGGTTTCCAGTTCCTTGTTGGAAGCTCACCCTGCTCTGCGCTATACCTAAAGTGAAAGTCAACGTGAGCCCAAGCTTCGAAGTAAGGCCCTGATTATCCTTGCAAAACGAGAGGCGTGCAGCAGCTCCATGAGGCCTTCATCGTTGTTCTGCTTTAGTTTCAAGGTAGTAAGCTTTTCAACACTCCTAGGGGACTTGCTTCAGCACCCGTTTCAGTACCAGAACACTGCGTAGAACCAGGAAGCTCTGCTCCTGCGTGTATGCTGCGTGTCAACCTAGAAATTAGAGACTGATGGCACAAGGCTAGTTTTCCCATTATGAAAGCTCCGTTGATGCGGCGCCGAAGCTACCTGAAAAGCACTGTTGTTACCATGTTTTTACTTACAGCCGGCATGGTTCATAGAAGAAAATGAGTTTTCTCGAAAGAAACCTTGTGCTTCCAGTTCCTAGTTGGAAGCTCACCCTGCTCTGCTCTATACCAAACGTGAAAGTCAATGTGAGCACTAGCCTCGAAGTAAGGCCCTGATTATCCTGGCAAAACGGGAGGCGTGCAGCAGCTCCCTGAGGCCTTCATCGCTGTTCTGCTTTAGTTTCACGGTAGTAAGCTTTCCAACATTCCTAGGGACTTTGCTTAAGCAACCGTTTCGGTACCAGAACACTGCGTAGAGACAGTAAGCTCTGGTCCTGCGTGTATGCTGCGTGTCAACCTAGAAATTGGAGACTGATGGCATAAGGCTTCTTTTCCCATTATGAAAGCTCCGTTCATGCGGCCTCGAAGCTACCTGAAAAGCATTGTTGTTGCCGGGGTTTTCCTCACTGCCGGCATGGTTCTGAGAAGAAAATGAGTTTTCTCCTAAGAAACCTTGGGTTTCCAGTTCCTTGTTGGAAGCTCACCCTGCTCTGCGCTATACCTAAAGTGAAAGTCAACGGGAGCCCAAGCTTCAAGTAAGGCCCTGATTATCCTTGCAAAACGAGAGGCGTGCAGCAGCTCCATGAGGCCTTCATCGTTGTTCTGCTTTTAGTTTCAAGGTAGTAAACTTTTCAACACTCCTAGGGGACTTGCTTCAGAAACCCGTTTCTGTACCAGAACACTGCGTAGAACCAGGAAGCTCTGCTCCTGCGTGTATGCTGCGTGTCAACCTAGAAATTAGAGACTGATGGCACAAGGCTAGTTTTCCCATTATGAAAGCTCCGTTGATGCGGCCCCGAAGCTACCTGAAAAGCACTGTTGTTACCGTGCTTTTACTTACAGCCGGCATGGTTCATAGAAGAAAATGAGTTTTCTCGAAAGAAACCTTGTGCTTCCAGTTCCTAGTTGGAAGCTCACCCTGCTCTGCTCTATACCAAACATGAAAGTCAATGTGAGCACTAGCCTCGAAGTAAGGCCATGATTATGCTGGCAAAACGGGAGGCGTGCAGCAGCTCCATGAGGCCTTCATCGCTGTTCTGCTTTAATTTCACAGTAGTAAGCTTTCCAACATTCCTAGGGACTTTGCTTAAGCAACCGTTTCGGTACCAGAACACTGCGTAGAGACAGTAAGCTCTGGTCCTGCGTGTATGCTGCGTGTCAACCTAGAAATTGGAGACTGATGGCATAAGGCTTCTTTTCCCATTATGAAAGCTCCGTTCATGCGGCCTCGAAGCTACCTGAAAAGCATTGTTGTTGCCGGGGTTTTCCTCACTGCCGGCATGGTTCTGAGAAGAAAATGAGTTTTCTCCTAAGAAACCTTGGGTTTCCAGTTCCTTGTTGGAAGCTCACCCTGCTCTGCGCTATACCTAAAGTGAAAGTCAACGTGAGCCCAAGCTTCGAAGTAAGGCCCTGATTGTCCTTGCAAAACGAGAGGCGTGCAGCAGCTCCATGAGGCCTTCATCGTTGTTCTGCTTTAGTTTCAAGGTAGTAAGCTTTTCAACACTCCTAGGGGACTTACTTCAGCACCCGTTTCAGTACCAGAACACTGCGTAGAACCAGGAAGCTCTGCTCCTGCGTGTATGCTGCGTGTCAACCTAGAAATTAGAGACTGATGGCACAAGGCTAGTTTTCCCATTATGAAAGCTCCGTTGATGCGGCCCCGAAGCTACCTGAAAGCACTGTTGTTACCGTGCTTTTACTTACAGCCGGCATGGTTCATAGAAGAAAATGAGTTTTCTCGAAAGAAACCTTGTGCTTCCAGTTCCTAGTTGGAAGCTCACCCTGCTCTGCTCTATACCAAACGTGAAAGTCAATGTGAGCACTAGCCGCGAAGTAAGCCCTGATTATCCTGGCAAAACGGGAGGCGTGCAGCAGCTCCATAAGGCCTTCATCGCTGTTCTGCTTTAGTTTCACGGTAGTAAGCTTTCCAACATTCCTAGGGACTTTGCTTAAGCAACCGTTTCGGTACCAGAACACTGCGTAGAGACAGTAAGCTCTGGTCCTGCGTGTATGCTGCGTGTCAACCTAGAAATTGGAGACTGATGGCATAAGGCTTCTTTTCCCATTATGAAAGCTCCGTTCATGCGGCCTCGAAGCTACCTGAAAAGCATTGTTGTTGCCGGGGTTTTCCTCACTGCCGGCATGGTTCTGAGAAGAAAATGAGTTTTCTCCTAAGAAACCTTGGGTTTCCAGTTCCTTGTTGGAAGCTCACCCTGCTCTGCTCTATACCTAAAGTGAAAGTCAACGTGAGCCCAAGCTTCGAAGTAAGGCCCTGATTATCCTTGCAAAACGAGAGGCGTGCAGCAGCTCCATGAGGCCTTCATCGTTGTTCTGCTTTTAGTTTCAAGGTAGTAAGCTTTTCAACACTCCTAGGGGACTTGCTTCAGAAACCCGTTTCTGTACCAGAACACTGCGTAGAACCAGGAAGCTCTGCTCCTGCGTGTATGCTGCGTGTCAACCTAGAAATTAGAGACTGATGGCACAAGGCTAGTTTTCCCATTATGAAAGCTCCGTTGATGAGGCCCCGAAGCTACCTGAAAAGCACTGTTGTTACCGTGCTTTTAGTTACAGCCGGCATGGTTCATAGAAGAAAATGAGTTTTCTCGAAAGAAACCTTGTGCTTCCAGTTCCTAGTTGGAAGGTCACCCTGCTCTGCTCTATACCAAACGTGAAAGTCAATGTGAGCACTAGCCTCGAAGTAAGGCCTTGATTATGCTGGCAAAACGGGAGGCGTGCAGCAGCTCCATGAGTTCTTCATCGCTGTTCTGCTTTAGTTTCACAGTAGTAAGCTTTCCAACATTCCTAGGGACTTTGCTTAAGCAACCGTTTCGGTACCAGAACACTGCGTAGAGACAGTAAGCTCTGGTCCTGCGTGTATGCTGCGTGTCAACCTAGAAATTGGAGACTGATGGCATAAGGCTTCTTTTCCCATTATGAAAGCTCCGTTCATGCGGCCTCGAAGCTACCTGAAAAGCATTGTTGTTGCCGGGGTTTTCCTCACTGCCGGCATGGTTCTGAGAAGAAAATGAGTTTTCTCCTAAGAAACCTTGGGTTTCCAGTTCCTTGTTGGAAGCTCACCCTGCTCTGCGCTATACCTAAAGTGAAAGTCAACGTGAGCCCAAGCTTCGAAGTAAGGCCCTGATTATCCTTGCAAAACGAGAGGCGTGCAGCAGCTCCATGAGGCCTTCATCGTTGTTCTGCTTTAGTTTCAAGGTAGTAAGCTTTTCAACACTCCTAGGGGCCTTGCTTCAGCACCCGTTTCAGTACCAGAACACTGCGTAGAACCAGGAAGCTCTGCTCCTGCGTGTATGCTGCGTGTCAACCTAGAAATTAGAGACTGATGGCACAAGGCTAGTTTTCCCATTATGAAAGCTCCGTTGATGCGGCCCCGAAGCTACCTGAAAGCACTGTTGTTACCGTGCTTTTACTTACAGCCGGCATGCTTCATAGAAGAAAATGAGTTTTCTCGAAAGAAACCTTGTGCTTCCAGTTCCTAGTTGGAAGCTCACCCTGCTCTGCTCTATACCAAACGTGAAAGTCAATGTGAGCACTAGCCTCGAAGTAAGGCCCTGATTATGCTGGCAAAACGGGAGGCGTGCAGCAGCTCCATGAGGCCTTCATCGCTGTTCTGCTTTAGTTTCACAGTAGTAAGCTTTCCAACATTCCTAGGGACTTTGCTTAAGCAACCGTTTCGGTACCAGAACACTGCGTAGAGACAGTAAGCTCTGGTCCTGCGTGTATGCTGCGTGTCAACCTAGAAATTGGAGACTGATGGCATAAGGCTTCTTTTCCCATTATGAAAGCTCCGTTCATGCGGCCTCGAAGCTACCTGAAAAGCATTGTTGTTGCCGGGGTTTTCCTCACTGCCGGCATGGTTCTGAGAAGAAAATGAGTTTTCTCCTAAGAAACCTTGTGTTTCCAGTTCCTTGTTGGAAGCTCACCCTGCTCTGTGCTATACCTAAAGTGAAAGTCAACGTGAGCCCAAGCTTCGAAGTAAGGCCCTGATTATCCTTGCAAAACGAGAGGCGTGCAGCAGCTCCATGAGGCCTTCATCGTTGTTCTGCTTTAGTTTCAAGGTAGTAAGCTTTTCAACACTCCTAGGGGCCTTACTTCAGCACCCGTTTCAGTACCAGAACACTGCGTAGAACCAGGAAGCTCTGCTCCTGCGTGTATGCTGCGTGTCAACCTAGAAATTAGAGACTGATGGCACAAGGCTAGTTTTCCCATTATGAAAGCTCCGTTGATGCGGCGCCGAAGCTACCTGAAAAGCACTGTTGTTACCATGCTTTTACTTACAGCCGGCATGGTTCATAGAAGAAAATGAGTTTTCTCGAAAGAAACCTTGTGCTTCCAGTTCCTAGTTGGAAGCTCACCCTGCTCTGCTCTATACCAAACGTGAAAGTCAATGTGAGCACTAGCCTCGAAGTAAGGCCCTGATTATCCTGGCAAAACGGGAGGCGTGCAGCAGCTCCATAAGGCCTTCATCGCTGTTCTGCTTTAGTTTCACGGTAGTAAGCTTTCCAACATTCCTAGGGACTTTGCTTAAGCAACCGTTTCGGTACCAGAACACTGCGTAGAGACAGTAAGCTCTGGTCCTGCGTGTATGCTGCGTGTCAACCTAGAAATTGGAGACTGATGGCATAAGGCTTCTTTTCCCATTATGAAAGCTCCGTTCATGCGGCCTCGAAGCTACCTGAAAAGCATTGTTGTTGCCGGGGTTTTCCTCACTGCCGGCATGGTTCTGAGAAGAAAATGAGTTTTCTCCTAAGAAACCTTGGGTTTCCAGTTCCTTGTTGGAAGCTCACCCTGCTCTGCGCTATACCTAAAGTGAAAGTCAACGTGAGCCCAAGCTTCGAAGTAAGGCCCTGATTATCCTTGCAAAACGAGAGGCGTGCAGCAGCTCCATGAGGCCTTCATCGTTGTTCTGCTTTAGTTTCAAGGTAGTAAGCTTTTCAACACTCCTAGGGGCCTTGCTTCAGCACCCGTTTCAGTACCAGAACACTGCGTAGAACCAGGAAGCTCTGCTCCTGCGTGTATGCTGCGTGTCAACCTAGAAATTAGAGACTGATGGCACAAGGCTAGTTTTCCCATTATGAAAGCTCCGTTGATGCGGCCCCGAAGCTACCTGAAAGCACTGTTGTTACCGTGCTTTTACTTACAGCCGGCATGCTTCATAGAAGAAAATGAGTTTTCTCGAAAGAAACCTTGTGCTTCCAGTTCCTAGTTGGAAGCTCACCCTGCTCTGCTCTATACCAAACGTGAAAGTCAATGTGAGCACTAGCCTCGAAGTAAGGCCCTGATTATGCTGGCAAAACGGGAGGCGTGCAGCAGCTCCATGAGGCCTTCATCGCTGTTCTGCTTTAGTTTCACAGTAGTAAGCTTTCCAACATTCCTAGGGACTTTGCTTAAGCAACCGTTTCGGTACCAGAACACTGCGTAGAGACAGTAAGCTCTGGTCCTGCGTGTATGCTGCGTGTCAACCTAGAAATTGGAGACTGATGGCATAAGGCTTCTTTTCCCATTATGAAAGCTCCGTTCATGCGGCCTCGAAGCTACCTGAAAAGCATTGTTGTTGCCGGGGTTTTCCTCACTGCCGGCATGGTTCTGAGAAGAAAATGAGTTTTCTCCTAAGAAACCTTGTGTTTCCAGTTCCTTGTTGGAAGCTCACCCTGCTCTGTGCTATACCTAAAGTGAAAGTCAACGTGAGCCCAAGCTTCGAAGTAAGGCCCTGATTATCCTTGCAAAACTAGAGGCGTGCAGCAGCTCCATGAGGCCTTCATCGTTGTTCTGCTTTAGTTTCAAGGTAGTAAGCTTTTCAACACTCCTAGGGGCCTTACTTCAGCACCCGTTTCAGTACCAGAACACTGCGTAGAACCAGGAAGCTCTGCTCCTGCGTGTATGCTGCGTTTCAACCTAGAAATTAGAGACTGATGGCACAAGGCTAGTTTTCCCATTATGAAAGCTCCGTTGATGCGGCGCCGAAGCTACCTGAAAAGCACTGTTGTTACCATGCTTTTACTTACAGCCGGCATGGTTCATAGAAGAAAATGAGTTTTCTCGAAAGAAACCTTGTGCTTCCAGTTCCTAGTTGGAAGCTCACCCTGCTCTGCTCTATACCAAACGTGAAAGTCAATGTGAGCACTAGCCTCGAAGTAAGGCCCTGATTATCCTGGCAAAACGGGAGGCGTGCAGCAGCTCCATAAGGCCTTCATCGCTGTTCTGCTTTAGTTTCACGGTAGTAAGCTTTCCAACATTCCTAGGGACTTTGCTTAAGCAACCGTTTCGGTACCAGAACACTGCGTAGAGACAGTAAGCTCTGGTCCTGCGTGTATGCTGCGTGTCAACCTAGAAATTGGAGACTGATGGCATAAGGCTTCTTTTCCCATTATGAAAGCTCCGTTCATGCGGCCTCGAAGCTACCTGAAAAGCATTGTTGTTGCCGGGGTTTTCCTCACTGCCGGCATGGTTCTGAGAAGAAAATGAGTTTTCTCCTAAGAAACCTTGGGTTTCCAGTTCCTTGTTGGAAGCTCACCCTGCTCTGCTCTATACCTAAAGTGAAAGTCAACGTGAGCCCAAGCTTCGAAGTAAGGCCCTGATTATCCTTGCAAAACGAGAGGCGTGCAGCAGCTCCATGAGGCCTTCATCGTTGTTCTGCTTTTAGTTTCAAGGTAGTAAGCTTTTCAACACTCCTAGGGGACTTGCTTCAGAAACCCGTTTCTGTACCAGAACACTGCGTAGAACCAGGAAGCTCTGCTCCTGCGTGTATGCTGCGTGTCAACCTAGAAATTAGAGACTGATGGCACAAGGCTAGTTTTCCCATTATGAAAGCTCCGTTGATGAGGCCCCGAAGCTACCTGAAAAGCACTGTTGTTACCGTGCTTTTAGTTACAGCCGGCATGGTTCATAGAAGAAAATGAGTTTTCTCGAAAGAAACCTTGTGCTTCCAGTTCCTAGTTGGAAGGTCACCCTGCTCTGCTCTATACCAAACGTGAAAGTCAATGTGAGCACTAGCCTCGAAGTAAGGCCTTGATTATGCTGGCAAAACGGGAGGCGTGCAGCAGCTCCATGAGTTCTTCATCGCTGTTCTGCTTTAGTTTCACAGTAGTAAGCTTTCCAACATTCCTAGGGACTTTGCTTAAGCAACCGTTTCGGTACCAGAACACTGCGTAGAGACAGTAAGCTCTGGTCCTGCGTGTATGCTGCGTGTCAACCTAGAAATTGGAGACTGATGGCATAAGGCTTCTTTTCCCATTATGAAAGCTCCGTTCATGCGGCCTCGAAGCTACCTGAAAAGCATTGTTGTTGCCGGGGTTTTCCTCACTGCCGGCATGGTTCTGAGAAGAAAATGAGTTTTCTCCTAAGAAACCTTGGGTTTCCAGTTCCTTGTTGGAAGCTCACCCTGCTCTGCGCTATACCTAAAGTGAAAGTCAACGTGAGCCCAAGCTTCGAAGTAAGGCCCTGATTATCCTTGCAAAACGAGAGGCGTGCAGCAGCTCCATGAGGCCTTCATCGTTGTTCTGCTTTAGTTTCAAGGTAGTAAGCTTTTCAACACTCCTAGGGGACTTGCTTCAGCACCCGTTTCAGTACCAGAACACTGCGTAGAACCAGGAAGCTCTGCTCCTGCGTGTATGCTGCGTGTCAACCTAGAAATTAGAGACTGATGGCACAAGGCTAGTTTTCCCATTATGAAAGCTCCGTTGATGCGGCCCCGAAGCTACCTGAAAGCACTGTTGTTACCGTGCTTTTACTTACAGCCGGCATGCTTCATAGAAGAAAATGAGTTTTCTCGAAAGAAACCTTGTGCTTCCAGTTCCTAGTTGGAAGCTCACCCTGCTCTGCTCTATACCAAACGTGAAAGTCAATGTGAGCACTAGCCTCGAAGTAAGGCCCTGATTATGCTGGCAAAACGGGAGGCGTGCAGCAGCTCCATGAGGCCTTCATCGCTGTTCTGCTTTAGTTTCACAGTAGTAAGCTTTCCAACATTCCTAGGGACTTTGCTTAAGCAACCGTTTCGGTACCAGAACACTGCGTAGAGACAGTAAGCTCTGGTCCTGCGTGTATGCTGCGTGTCAACCTAGAAATTGGAGACTGATGGCATAAGGCTTCTTTTCCCATTATGAAAGCTCCGTTCATGCGGCCTCGAAGCTACCTGAAAAGCATTGTTGTTGCCGGGGTTTTCCTCACTGCCGGCATGGTTCTGAGAAGAAAATGAGTTTTCTCCTAAGAAACCTTGGGTTTCCAGTTCCTTGTTGGAAGCTCACCCTGCTCTGCGCTATACCTAAAGTGAAAGTCAACGTGAGCCCAAGCTTCGAAGTAAGGCCCTGATTATCCTTGCAAAACGAGAGGCGTGCAGCAGCTCCATGAGGCCTTCATCGTTGTTCTGCTTTAGTTTCAAGGTAGTAAGCTTTTCAACACTCCTAGGGGCCTTGCTTCAGCACCCGTTTCAGTACCAGAACACTGCGTAGAACCAGGAAGCTCTGCTCCTGCGTGTATGCTGCGTGTCAACCTAGAAATTAGAGACTGATGGCACAAGGCTAGTTTTCCCATTATGAAAGCTCCGTTGATGCGGCCCCGAAGCTACCTGAAAGCACTGTTGTTACCGTGCTTTTACTTACAGCCGGCATGGTTCATAGAAGAAAATGAGTTTTCTCGAAAGAAACCTTGTGCTTCCAGTTCCTAGTTGGAAGCTCACCCTGCTCTGCTCTATACCAAACGTGAAAGTCAATGTGAGCACTAGCCTCGAAGTAAGGCCCTGATTATGCTGGCAAAACGGGAGGCGTGCAGCAGCTCCATGAGGCCTTCATCGCTGTTCTGCTTTAGTTTCACAGTAGTAAGCTTTCCAACATTCCTAGGGACTTTGCTTAAGCAACCGTTTCGGTACCAGAACACTGCGTAGAGACAGTAAGCTCTGGTCCTGCGTGTATGCTGCGTGTCAACCTACAAATTGGAGACTGATGGCATAAGGCTTCTTTTCCCATTATGAAAGCTCCGTTCATGCGGCCTCGAAGCTACCTGAAAAGCATTGTTGTTGCCGGGGTTTTCCTCACTGCCGGCATGGTTCTGAGAAGAAAATGAGTTTTCTCCTAAGAAACCTTGGGTTTCCAGTTCCTTGTTGGAAGCTCACCCTGCTCTGCGCTATACCTAAAGTGAAAGTCAACGGGAGCCCAAGCTTCGAAGTAAGGCCCTGATTATCCTTGCAAAACGAGAGGCGTGCAGCAGCTCCATGAGGCCTTCATCGTTGTTCTGCTTTAGTTTCAAGGTAGTAAGCTTTTCAACACTCCTAGGGGCCTTGCTTCAGCACCCGTTTCAGTACCAGAACACTGCGTAGAACCAGGAAGCTCTGCTCCTGCGTGTATGCTGCGTGTCAACCTAGAAATTAGAGACTGATGGCACAAGGCTAGTTTTCCCATTATGAAAGCTCCGTTGATGCGGCCCCGAAGCTACCTGAAAGCACTGTTGTTACCGTGCTTTTACTTACAGCCGGCATGGTTCATAGAAGAAAATGAGTTTTCTCGAAAGAAACCTTGTGCTTCCAGTTCCTAGTTGGAAGCTCACCCTGCTCTGCTCTATACCAAACGTGAAAGTCAATGTGAGCACTAGCCTCGAAGTAAGGCCCTGATTATCCTGGCAAAACGGGAGGCGTGCAGCAGCTCCATGAGGCCTTCATCGCTGTTCTGCTTTAGTTTCACAGTAGTAAGCTTTCCAACATTCCTAGGGACTTTGCTTAAGCAACCGTTTCGGTACCAGAACACTGCGTAGAGACAGTAAGCTCTGGTCCTGCGTGTATGCTGCGTGTCAACCTAGAAATTGGAGACTGATGGCATAAGGCTTCTTTTCCCATTATGAAAGCTCCGTTCATGCGGCCTCGAAGCTACCTGAAAAGCATTGTTGTTACCGGGGTTTTCCTCACTGCCGGCATGGTTCTGAGAAGAAAATGAGTTTTCTCCTAAGAAACCTTGTGTTTCCAGTTCCTTGTTGGAAGCTCACCCTGCTCTGTGCTATACCTAAAGTGAAAGTCAACGTGAGCCCAAGCTTCGAAGTAAGGCCCTGATTATCCTTGCAAAACGAGAGGCGTGCAGCAGCTCCATGAGGCCTTCATCGTTGTTCTGCTTTAGTTTCAAGGTAGTAAGCTTTTCAACACTCCTAGGGGCCTTACTTCAGCACCCGTTTCAGTACCAGAACACTGCGTAGAACCAGGAAGCTCTGCTCCTGCGTGTATGCTGCGTGTCAACCTAGAAATTAGAGACTGATGGCACAAGGCTAGTTTTCCCATTATGAAAGCTCCGTTGATGCGGCGCCGAAGCTACCTGAAAAGCACTGTTGTTACCATGCTTTTACTTACAGCCGGCATGGTTCATAGAAGAAAATGAGTTTTCTCGAAAGAAACCTTGTGCTTCCAGTTCCTAGTTGGAAGCTCACCCTGCTCTGCTCTATACCAAACGTGAAAGTCAATGTGAGCACTAGCCTCGAAGTAAGGCCCTGATTATCCTGGCAAAACGGGAGGCGTGCAGCAGCTCCATAAGGCCTTCATCGCTGTTCTGCTTTAGTTTCACGGTAGTAAGCTTTCCAACATTCCTAGGGACTTTGCTTAAGCAACCGTTTCGGTACCAGAACACTGCGTAGAGACAGTAAGCTCTGGTCCTGCGTGTATGCTGCGTGTCAACCTAGAAATTGGAGACTGATGGCATAAGGCTTCTTTTCCCATTATGAAAGCTCCGTTCATGCGGCCTCGAAGCTACCTGAAAAGCATTGTTGTTGCCGGGGTTTTCCTCACTGCCGGCATGGTTCTGAGAAGAAAATGAGTTTTCTCCTAAGAAACCTTGGGTTTCCAGTTCCTTGTTGGAAGCTCACCCTGCTCTGCTCTATACCTAAAGTGAAAGTCAACGTGAGCCCAAGCTTCGAAGTAAGGCCCTGATTATCCTTGCAAAACGAGAGGCGTGCAGCAGCTCCATGAGGCCTTCATCGTTGTTCTGCTTTTAGTTTCAAGGTAGTAAGCTTTTCAACACTCCTAGGGGACTTGCTTCAGAAACCCGTTTCTGTACCAGAACACTGCGTAGAACCAGGAAGCTCTGCTCCTGCGTGTATGCTGCGTGTCAACCTAGAAATTAGAGACTGATGGCACAAGGCTAGTTTTCCCATTATGAAAGCTCCGTTGATGAGGCCCCGAAGCTACCTGAAAAGCACTGTTGTTACCGTGCTTTTAGTTACAGCCGGCATGGTTCATAGAAGAAAATGAGTTTTCTCGAAAGAAACCTTGTGCTTCCAGTTCCTAGTTGGAAGCTCACCCTGCTCTGCTCTATACCAAACGTGAAAGTCAATGTGAGCACTAGCCGCGAAGTAAGGCCCAGATTATCCTGGCAAAACGGGAGGCGTGCAGCAGCTCCATGAGGCCTTCATCGCTGTTCTGCTTTAGTTTCACAGTAGTAAGCTTTCCAACATTCCTAGGGACTTTGCTTAAGCAACCGTTTCGGTACCAGAACACTGCATAGAGACAGTAAGCTCTGGTCCTGCGTGTATGCTGCGTGTCAACCTAGAAATTGGAGACTGATGGCATAAGGCTTCTTTTCCCATTATGAAAGCTCCGTTCATGCGGCCTCGAAGCTACCTGAAAAGCATTGTTGTTGCCGGGGTTTTCCTCACTGCCGGCATGGTTCTGAGAAGAAAATGAGTTTTCTCCTAAGAAACCTTGGGTTTCCAGTTCCTTGTTGGAAGCTCACCCTGCTCTGCGCTATACCTAAAGTGAAAGTCAACGTGAGCCCAAGCTTCGAAGTAAGGCCCTGATTATCCTTGCAAAACGAGAGGCGTGCAGCAGCTCCATGAGGCCTTCATTGTTGTTCTGCTTTAGTTTCAAGGTAGTAAGCTTTTCAACACTCCTAGGGGCCTTGCTTCAGCACCCGTTTCAGTACCAGAACACTGCGTAGAACCAGGAAGCTCTGCTCCTGCGTGTATGCTGCGTGTCAACCTAGAAATTAGAGACCGATGGCACAAGGCTAGTTTTCCCATTATGAAAGCTCCGTTGATGCGGCCCCGAAGCTACCTGAAAAGCACTGTTGTTACCGTGCTTTTACTTACAGCCGGCATGGTTCATAGAAGAAAATGAGTTTTCTCGAAAGAAACCTTGTGCTTCCAGTTCCTAGTTGGAAGCTCACCCTGCTCTGCTCTATACCAAACGTGAAAGTCAATGTGAGCACTAGCCTCGAAGTAAGGCCCTGATTATGCTGGCAAAACGGGAGGCGTGCAGCAGCTCCATGAGTCCTTCATCGCTGTTCTGCTTTAGTTTCACAGTAGTAAGCTTTCCAACATTCCTAGGGACTTTGCTTAAGCAACCGTTTCGGTACCAGAACACTGCGTAGAGACAGTAAGCTCTGGTCCTGCGTGTATGCTGCGTGTCAACCTACAAATTGGAGACTGATGGCATAAGGCTTCTTTTCCCATTATGAAAGCTCCGTTCATGCGGCCTCGAAGCTACCTGAAAAGCATTGTTGTTGCCGGGGTTTTCCTCACTGCCGGCATGGTTCTGAGAAGAAAATGAGTTTTCTCCTAAGAAACCTTGGGTTTCCAGTTCCTTGTTGGAAGCTCACCCTGCTCTGCGCTATACCTAAAGTGAAAGTCAACGGGAGCCCAAGCTTCGAAGTAAGGCCCTGATTATCCTTGCAAAACGAGAGGCGTGCAGCAGCTCCATGAGGCCTTCATCGTTGTTCTGCTTTAGTTTCAAGGTAGTAAGCTTTTCAACACTCCTAGGGGCCTTGCTTCAGCACCCGTTTCAGTACCAGAACACTGCGTAGAACCAGGAAGCTCTGCTCCTGCGTGTATGCTGCGTGTCAACCTAGAAATTAGAGACTGATGGCACAAGGCTAGTTTTCCCATTATGAAAGCTCCGTTGATGCGGCCCCGAAGCTACCTGAAAGCACTGTTGTTACCGTGCTTTTACTTACAGCCGGCATGGTTCATAGAAGAAAATGAGTTTTCTCGAAAGAAACCTTGTGCTTCCAGTTCCTAGTTGGAAGCTCACCCTGCTCTGCTCTATACCAAACGTGAAAGTCAATGTGAGCACTAGCCTCGAAGTAAGGCCCTGATTATGCTGGCAAAACGGGAGGCGTGCAGCAGCTCCATGAGTCCTTCATCGCTGTTCTGCTTTAGTTTCACAGTAGTAAGCTTTCCAACATTCCTAGGGACTTTGCTTAAGCAACCGTTTCGGTACCAGAACACTGCGTAGAGACAGTAAGCTCTGGTCCTGCGTGTATGCTGCGTGTCAACCTACAAATTGGAGACTGATGGCATAAGGCTTCTTTTCCCATTATGAAAGCTCCGTTCATGCGGCCTCGAAGCTACCTGAAAAGCATTGTTGTTGCCGGGGTTTTCCTCACTGCCGGCATGGTTCTGAGAAGAAAATGAGTTTTCTCCTAAGAAACCTTGGGTTTCCAGTTCCTTGTTGGAAGCTCACCCTGCTCTGCGCTATACCTAAAGTGAAAGTCAACGGGAGCCCAAGCTTCGAAGTAAGGCCCTGATTATCCTTGCAAAACGAGAGGCGTGCAGCAGCTCCATGAGGCCTTCATCGTTGTTCTGCTTTAGTTTCAAGGTAGTAAGCTTTTCAACACTCCTAGGGGCCTTGCTTCAGCACCCGTTTCAGTACCAGAACACTGCGTAGAACCAGGAAGCTCTGCTCCTGCGTGTATGCTGCGTGTCAACCTAGAAATTAGAGACTGATGGCACAAGGCTAGTTTTCCCATTATGAAAGCTCCGTTGATGCGGCCCCGAAGCTACCTGAAAGCACTGTTGTTACCGTGCTTTTACTTACAGCCGGCATGGTTCATAGAAGAAAATGAGTTTTCTCGAAAGAAACCTTGTGCTTCCAGTTCCTAGTTGGAAGCTCACCCTGCTCTGCTCTATACCAAACGTGAAAGTCAATGTGAGCACTAGCCTCGAAGTAAGGCCCTGATTATCCTGGCAAAACGGGAGGCGTGCAGCAGCTCCATGAGGCCTTCATCGCTGTTCTGCTTTAGTTTCACAGTAGTAAGCTTTCCAACATTCCTAGGGACTTTGCTTAAGCAACCGTTTCGGTACCAGAACACTGCGTAGAGACAGTAAGCTCTGGTCCTGCGTGTATGCTGCGTGTCAACCTAGAAATTGGAGACTGATGGCATAAGGCTTCTTTTCCCATTATGAAAGCTCCGTTCATGCGGCCTCGAAGCTACCTGAAAAGCATTGTTGTTACCGGGGTTTTCCTCACTGCCGGCATGGTTCTGAGAAGAAAATGAGTTTTCTCCTAAGAAACCTTGTGTTTCCAGTTCCTTGTTGGAAGCTCACCCTGCTCTGTGCTATACCTAAAGTGAAAGTCAACGTGAGCCCAAGCTTCGAAGTAAGGCCCTGATTATCCTTGCAAAACGAGAGGCGTGCAGCAGCTCCATGAGGCCTTCATCGTTGTTCTGCTTTAGTTTCAAGGTAGTAAGCTTTTCAACACTCCTAGGGGCCTTACTTCAGCACCCGTTTCAGTACCAGAACACTGCGTAGAACCAGGAAGCTCTGCTCCTGCGTGTATGCTGCGTGTCAACCTAGAAATTAGAGACTGATGGCACAAGGCTAGTTTTCCCATTATGAAAGCTCCGTTGATGCGGCGCCGAAGCTACCTGAAAAGCACTGTTGTTACCATGCTTTTACTTACAGCCGGCATGGTTCATAGAAGAAAATGAGTTTTCTCGAAAGAAACCTTGTGCTTCCAGTTCCTAGTTGGAAGCTCACCCTGCTCTGCTCTATACCAAACGTGAAAGTCAATGTGAGCACTAGCCTCGAAGTAAGGCCCTGATTATCCTGGCAAAACGGGAGGCGTGCAGCAGCTCCATAAGGCCTTCATCGCTGTTCTGCTTTAGTTTCACGGTAGTAAGCTTTCCAACATTCCTAGGGACTTTGCTTAAGCAACCGTTTCGGTACCAGAACACTGCGTAGAGACAGTAAGCTCTGGTCCTGCGTGTATGCTGCGTGTCAACCTAGAAATTGGAGACTGATGGCATAAGGCTTCTTTTCCCATTATGAAAGCTCCGTTCATGCGGCCTCGAAGCTACCTGAAAAGCATTGTTGTTGCCGGGGTTTTCCTCACTGCCGGCATGGTTCTGAGAAGAAAATGAGTTTTCTCCTAAGAAACCTTGGGTTTCCAGTTCCTTGTTGGAAGCTCACCCTGCTCTGCTCTATATCTAAAGTGAAAGTCAACGTGAGCCCAAGCTTCGAAGTAAGGCCCTGATTATCCTTGCAAAACGAGAGGCGTGCAGCAGCTCCATGAGGCCTTCATCGTTGTTCTGCTTTTAGTTTCAAGGTAGTAAGCTTTTCAACACTCCTAGGGGACTTGCTTCAGAAACCCGTTTCTGTACCAGAACACTGCGTAGAACCAGGAAGCTCTGCTCCTGCGTGTATGCTGCGTGTCAACCTAGAAATTAGAGACTGATGGCACAAGGCTAGTTTTCCCATTATGAAAGCTCCGTTGATGAGGCCCCGAAGCTACCTGAAAAGCACTGTTGTTACCGTGCTTTTAGTTACAGCCGGCATGGTTCATAGAAGAAAATGAGTTTTCTCGAAAGAAACCTTGTGCTTCCAGTTCCTAGTTGGAAGGTCACCCTGCTCTGCTCTATACCAAACGTGAAAGTCAATGTGAGCACTAGCCTCGAAGTAAGGCCTTGATTATGCTGGCAAAACGGGAGGCGTGCAGCAGCTCCATGAGTTCTTCATCGCTGTTCTGCTTTAGTTTCACAGTAGTAAGCTTTCCAACATTCCTAGGGACTTTGCTTAAGCAACCGTTTCGGTACCAGAACACTGCGTAGAGACAGTAAGCTCTGCTCCTGCGTGTATGCTGCGTGTCAACCTAGAAATTGGAGACTGATGGCATAAGGCTTCTTTTCCCATTATGAAAGCTCCGTTCATGCGGCCTCGAAGCTACCTGAAAAGCATTGTTGTTGCCGGGGTTTTCCTCACTGCCGGCATGGTTCTGAGAAGAAAATGAGTTTTCTCCTAAGAAACCTTGGGTTTCCAGTTCCTTGTTGGAAGCTCACCCTGCTCTGCGCTATACCTAAAGTGAAAGTCAACGGGAGCCCAAGCTTCGAAGTAAGGCCCTGATTATCCTTGCAAAACGAGAGGCGTGCAGCAGCTCCATGAGGCCTTCATCGTTGTTCTGCTTTAGTTTCAAGGTAGTAAGCTTTTCAACACTACTAGGGGCCTTGCTTCAGCACCCGTTTCAGTACCAGAACACTGCGTAGAACCAGGAAGCTCTGCTCCTGCGTGTATGCTGCGTGTCAACCTAGAAATTAGAGACTGATGGCACAAGGCTAGTTTTCCCATTATGAAAGCTCCGTTGATGCGGCCCCGAAGCTACCTGAAAGCACTGTTGTTACCGTGCTTTTACTTACAGCCGGCATGGTTCATAGAAGAAAATGAGTTTTCTCGAAAGAAACCTTGTGCTTCCAGTTCCTAGTTGGAAGCTCACCCTGCTCTGCTCTATACCAAACGTGAAAGTCAATGTGAGCACTAGCCTCGAAGTAAGGCCCAGATTATCCTGGCAAAACGGGAGGCGTGCAGCAGCTCCATGAGGCCTTCATCGCTGTTCTGCTTTAGTTTCACAGTAGTAAGCTTTCCAACATTCCTAGGGACTTTGCTTAAGCAACCGTTTCGGTACCAGAACACTGCGTAGAGACAGTAAGCTCTGGTCCTGCGTGTATGCTGCGTGTCAACCTAGAAATTGGAGACTGATGGCATAAGGCTTCTTTTCCCATTATGAAAGCTCCGTTCATGCGGCCTCGAAGCTACCTGAAAAGCATTGTTGTTACCGGGGTTTTCCTCACTGCCGGCATGGTTCTGAGAAGAAAATGAGTTTTCTCCTAAGAAACCTTGTGTTTCCAGTTCCTTGTTGGAAGCTCACCCTGCTCTGTGCTATACCTAAAGTGAAAGTCAACGTGAGCCCAAGCTTCGAAGTAAGGCCCTGATTATCCTTGCAAAACGAGAGGCGTGCAGCAGCTCCATGAGGCCTTCATCGTTGTTCTGCTTTAGTTTCAAGGTAGTAAGCTTTTCAACACTCCTAGGGGCCTTACTTCAGCACCCGTTTCAGTACCAGAACACTGCGTAGAACCAGGAAGCTCTGCTCCTGCGTGTATGCTGCGTGTCAACCTAGAAATTAGAGACTGATGGCACAAGGCTAGTTTTCCCATTATGAAAGCTCCGTTGATGCGGCGCCGAAGCTACCTGAAAAGCACTGTTGTTACCATGCTTTTACTTACAGCCGGCATGGTTCATAGAAGAAAATGAGTTTTCTCGAAAGAAACCTTGTGCTTCCAGTTCCTAGTTGGAAGCTCACCCTGCTCTGCTCTATACCAAACGTGAAAGTCAATGTGAGCACTAGCCTCGAAGTAAGGCCCTGATTATCCTGGCAAAACGGGAGGCGTGCAGCAGCTCCATAAGGCCTTCATCGCTGTTCTGCTTTAGTTTCACGGTAGTAAGCTTTCCAACATTCCTAGGGACTTTGCTTAAGCAACCGTTTCGGTACCAGAACACTGCGTAGAGACAGTAAGCTCTGGTCCTGCGTGTATGCTGCGTGTCAACCTAGAAATTGGAGACTGATGGCATAAGGCTTCTTTTCCCATTATGAAAGCTCCGTTCATGCGGCCTCGAAGCTACCTGAAAAGCATTGTTGTTGCCGGGGTTTTCCTCACTGCCGGCATGGTTCTGAGAAGAAAATGAGTTTTCTCCTAAGAAACCTTGGGTTTCCAGTTCCTTGTTGGAAGCTCACCCTGCTCTGCTCTATACCTAAAGTGAAAGTCAACGTGAGCCCAAGCTTCGAAGTAAGGCCCTGATTATCCTTGCAAAACGAGAGGCGTGCAGCAGCTCCATGAGGCCTTCATCGTTGTTCTGCTTTTAGTTTCAAGGTAGTAAGCTTTTCAACACTCCTAGGGGACTTGCTTCAGAAACCCGTTTCTGTACCAGAACACTGCGTAGAACCAGGAAGCTCTGCTCCTGCGTGTATGCTGCGTGTCAACCTAGAAATTAGAGACTGATGGCACAAGGCTAGTTTTCCCATTATGAAAGCTCCGTTGATGAGGCCCCGAAGCTACCTGAAAAGCACTGTTGTTACCGTGCTTTTAGTTACAGCCGGCATGGTTCATAGAAGAAAATGAGTTTTCTCGAAAGAAACCTTGTGCTTCCAGTTCCTAGTTGGAAGGTCACCCTGCTCTGCTCTATACCAAACGTGAAAGTCAATGTGAGCACTAGCCTCGAAGTAAGGCCTTGATTATGCTGGCAAAACGGGAGGCGTGCAGCAGCTCCATGAGTTCTTCATCGCTGTTCTGCTTTAGTTTCACAGTAGTAAGCTTTCCAACATTCCTAGGGACTTTGCTTAAGCAACCGTTTCGGTACCAGAACACTGCGTAGAGACAGTAAGCTCTGGTCCTGCGTGTATGCTGCGTGTCAACCTAGAAATTGGAGACTGATGGCATAAGGCTTCTTTTCCCATTATGAAAGCTCCGTTCATGCGGCCTCGAAGCTACCTGAAAAGCATTGTTGTTGCCGGGGTTTTCCTCACTGCCGGCATGGTTCTGAGAAGAAAATGAGTTTTCTCCCTAGAAACCTTGGGTTTCCAGTTCCTTGTTGGAAGCTCACCCTGCTCTGCGCTATACCTAAAGTGAAAGTCAACGTGAGCCCAAGCTTCGAAGTAAGGCCCTGATTATCCTTGCAAAACGAGAGGCGTGCAGCAGCTCCATGAGGCCTTCATCGTTGTTCTGCTTTAGTTTCAAGGTAGTAAGCTTTTCAACACTCCTAGGGGCCTTGCTTCAGCACCCGTTTCAGTACCAGAACACTGCGTAGAACCAGGAAGCTCTGCTCCTGCGTGTATGCTGCGTGTCAACCTAGAAATTAGAGACTGATGGCACAAGGCTAGTTTTCCCATTATGAAAGCTCCGTTGATGCGGCCCCGAAGCTACCTGAAAGCACTGTTGTTACCGTGCTTTTACTTACAGCCGGCATGCTTCATAGAAGAAAATGAGTTTTCTCGAAAGAAACCTTGTGCTTCCAGTTCCTAGTTGGAAGCTCACCCTGCTCTGCTCTATACCAAACGTGAAAGTCAATGTGAGCACTAGCCTCGAAGTAAGGCCCTGATTATGCTGGCAAAACGGGAGGCGTGCAGCAGCTCCATGAGGCCTTCATCGCTGTTCTGCTTTAGTTTCACAGTAGTAAGCTTTCCAACATTCCTAGGGACTTTGCTTAAGCAACCGTTTCGGTACCAGAACACTGCGTAGAGACAGTAAGCTCTGGTCCTGCGTGTATGCTGCGTGTCAACCTAGAAATTGGAGACTGATGGCATAAGGCTTCTTTTCCCATTATGAAAGCTCCGTTCATGCGGCCTCGAAGCTACCTGAAAAGCATTGTTGTTGCCGGGGTTTTCCTCACTGCCGGCATGGTTCTGAGAAGAAAATGAGTTTTCTCCTAAGAAACCTTGGGTTTCCAGTTCCTTGTTGGAAGCTCACCCTGCTCTGCGCTATACCTAAAGTGAAAGTCAACGTGAGCCCAAGCTTCGAAGTAAGGCCCTGATTATCCTTGCAAAACGAGAGGCGTGCAGCAGCTCCATGAGGCCTTCATCGTTGTTCTGCTTTAGTTTCAAGGTAGTAAGCTTTTCAACACTCCTAGGGGCCTTGCTTCAGCACCCGTTTCAGTACCAGAACACTGCGTAGAACCAGGAAGCTCTGCTCCTGCGTGTATGCTGCGTGTCAACCTAGAAATTAGAGACTGATGGCACAAGGCTAGTTTTCCCATTATGAAAGCTCCGTTGATGCGGCCCCGAAGCTACCTGAAAGCACTGTTGTTACCGTGCTTTTACTTACAGCCGGCATGGTTCATAGAAGAAAATGAGTTTTCTCGAAAGAAACCTTGTGCTTCCAGTTCCTAGTTGGAAGCTCACCCTGCTCTGCTCTATACCAAACGTGAAAGTCAAAGTGAGCACTAGCCTCCTAGTAAGGCCCTGATTATGCTGGCAAAACGGGAGGTGTGCAGCAGCTCCATGAGGCCTTCATCGCTGTTCTGCTTTAGTTTCACAGTAGTAAGCTTTCCAACATTCCTAGGGACTTGGCTTAAGCAACCGTTTCGGTACCAGAACACTGCGTAGAGACAGTAAGCTCTGGTCCTGCGTGTATGCTGCGTGTCAACCTAGAAATTGGAGACTGATGGCATAAGGCTTCTTTTCCCATTATGAAAGCTCCGTTCATGCGGCCTCGAAGCTACCTGAAAAGCATTGTTGTTGCCAGGGTTTTCCTCACTGCCGGCATGGTTCTGAGAAGAAAATGAGTTTTCTCCCTAGAAACCTTGGGTTTCCAGTTCCTTGTTGGAAGCTCACCCTGCTCTGCGCTATACCTAAAGTGAAAGTCAACGTGAGCCCAAGCTTCGAAGTAAGGCCCTGATTATCCTTGCAAAACGAGAGGCGTGCAGCAGCTCCATGAGGCCTTCACGTTGTTCTGCTTTAGTTTCAAGGTAGTAAGCTTTTCAACACTCCTAGGGGACTTGCTTCAGCACCCGTTTCAGTACCAGAACACTGCGTAGAACCAGGAAGCTCTGCTCCTGCGTGTATGCTGCGTGTCAACCTAGAAATTAGAGACTGATGGCACAAGGCTAGTTTTCCCATTATGAAAGCTCCGTTGATGCGGCGCCGAAGCTACCTGAAAAGCACTGTTGTTACCATGTTTTTACTTACAGCCGGCATGGTTCATAGAAGAAAATGAGTTTTCTCGAAAGAAACCTTGTGCTTCCAGTTCCTAGTTGGAAGCTCACCCTGCTCTGCTCTATACCAAACGTGAAAGTCAATGTGAGCACTAGCCTCGAAGTAAGGCCCTGATTATCCTGGCAAAACGGGAGGCGTGCAGCAGCTCCCTGAGGCCTTCATCGCTGTTCTGCTTTAGTTTCACGGTAGTAAGCTTTCCAACATTCCTAGGGACTTTGCTTAAGCAACCGTTTCGGTACCAGAACACTGCGTAGAGACAGTAAGCTCTGGTCCTGCGTGTATGCTGCGTGTCAACCTAGAAATTGGAGACTGATGGCATAAGGCTTCTTTTCCCATTATGAAAGCTCCGTTCATGCGGCCTCGAAGCTACCTGAAAAGCATTGTTGTTGCCGGGGTTTTCCTCACTGCCGGCATGGTTCTGAGAAGAAAATGAGTTTTCTCCTAAGAAACCTTGGGTTTCCAGTTCCTTGTTGGAAGCTCACCCTGCTCTGCGCTATACCTAAAGTGAAAGTCAACGTGAGCCCAAGCTTCAAGTAAGGCCCTGATTATCCTTGCAAAACGAGAGGCGTGCAGCAGCTCCATGAGGCCTTCATCGTTGTTCTGCTTTTAGTTTCAAGGTAGTAAACTTTTCAACACTCCTAGGGGACTTGCTTCAGAAACCCGTTTCTGTACCAGAACACTGCGTAGAACCAGGAAGCTCTGCTCCTGCGTGTATGCTGCGTGTCAACCTAGAAATTAGAGACTGATGGCACAAGGCTAGTTTTCCCATTATGAAAGCTCCGTTGATGCGGCCCCGAAGCTACCTGAAAAGCACTGTTGTTACCGTGCTTTTACTTACAGCCGGCATGGTTCATAGAAGAAAATGAGTTTTCTCGAAAGAAACCTTGTGCTTCCAGTTCCTAGTTGGAAGGTCACCCTGCTCTGCTCTATACCAAACGTGAAAGTCAATGTGAGCACTAGCCTCGAAGTAAGGCCTTGATTATGCTGGCAAAACGGGAGGCGTGCAGCAGCTCCATGAGTTCTTCATCGCTGTTCTGCTTTAGTTTCACAGTAGTAAGCTTTCCAACATTCCTAGGGACTTTGCTTAAGCAACCGTTTCGGTACCAGAACACTGCGTAGAGACAGTAAGCTCTGGTCCTGCGTGTATGCTGCGTGTCAACCTAGAAATTGGAGACTGATGGCATAAGGCTTCTTTTCCCATTATGAAAGCTCCGTTCATGCGGCCTCGAAGCTACCTGAAAAGCATTGTTGTTGCCGGGGTTTTCCTCACTGCCGGCATGGTTCTGAGAAGAAAATGAGTTTTCTCCTAAGAAACCTTGGGTTTCCAGTTCCTTGTTGGAAGCTCACCCTGCTCTGCGCTATACCTAAAGTGAAAGTCAACGTGAGCCCAAGCTTCGAAGTAAGGCCCTGATTATCCTTGCAAAACGAGAGGCGTGCAGCAGCTCCATGAGGCCTTCATCGTTGTTCTGCTTTAGTTTCAAGGTAGTAAGCTTTTCAACACTCCTAGGGGCCTTGCTTCAGCACCCGTTTCAGTACCAGAACACTGCGTAGAACCAGGAAGCTCTGCTCCTGCGTGTATGCTGCGTGTCAACCTAGAAATTAGAGACTGATGGCACAAGGCTAGTTTTCCCATTATGAAAGCTCCGTTGATGCGGCCCCGAAGCTACCTGAAAGCACTGTTGTTACCGTGCTTTTACTTACAGCCGGCATGCTTCATAGAAGAAAATGAGTTTTCTCGAAAGAAACCTTGTGCTTCCAGTTCCTAGTTGGAAGCTCACCCTGCTCTGCTCTATACCAAACGTGAAAGTCAATGTGAGCACTAGCCTCGAAGTAAGGCCCTGATTATGCTGGCAAAACGGGAGGCGTGCAGCAGCTCCATGAGGCCTTCATCGCTGTTCTGCTTTAGTTTCACAGTAGTAAGCTTTCCAACATTCCTAGGGACTTTGCTTAAGCAACCGTTTCGGTACCAGAACACTGCGTAGAGACAGTAAGCTCTGGTCCTGCGTGTATGCTGCGTGTCAACCTAGAAATTGGAGACTGATGGCATAAGGCTTCTTTTCCCATTATGAAAGCTCCGTTCATGCGGCCTCGAAGCTACCTGAAAAGCATTGTTGTTGCCGGGGTTTTCCTCACTGCCGGCATGGTTCTGAGAAGAAAATGAGTTTTCTCCTAAGAAACCTTGGGTTTCCAGTTCCTTGTTGGAAGCTCACCCTGCTCTGCGCTATACCTAAAGTGAAAGTCAACGTGAGCCCAAGCTTCGAAGTAAGGCCCTGATTATCCTTGCAAAACGAGAGGCGTGCAGCAGCTCCATGAGGCCTTCATCGTTGTTCTGCTTTAGTTTCAAGGTAGTAAGCTTTTCAACACTCCTAGGGGCCTTGCTTCAGCACCCGTTTCAGTACCAGAACACTGCGTAGAACCAGGAAGCTCTGCTCCTGCGTGTATGCTGCGTGTCAACCTAGAAATTAGAGACTGATGGCACAAGGCTAGTTTTCCCATTATGAAAGCTCCGTTGATGCGGCCCCGAAGCTACCTGAAAGCACTGTTGTTACCGTGCTTTTACTTACAGCCGGCATGCTTCATAGAAGAAAATGAGTTTTCTCGAAAGAAACCTTGTGCTTCCAGTTCCTAGTTGGAAGCTCACCCTGCTCTGCTCTATACCAAACGTGAAAGTCAATGTGAGCACTAGCCTCCTAGTAAGGCCCTGATTATGCTGGCAAAACGGGAGGCGTGCAGCAGCTCCATGAGGCCTTCATCGCTGTTCTGCTTTAGTTTCACAGTAGTAAGCTTTCCAACATTCCTAGGGACTTGGCTTAAGCAACCGTTTCGGTACCAGAACACTGCGTAGAGACAGTAAGCTCTGGTCCTGCGTGTATGCTGCGTGTCAACCTAGAAATTGGAGACTGATGGCATAAGGCTTCTTTTCCCATTATGAAAGCTCCGTTCATGCGGCCTCGAAGCTACCTGAAAAGCATTGTTGTTGCCAGGGTTTTCCTCACTGCCGGCATGGTTCTGAGAAGAAAATGAGTTTTCTCCCTAGAAACCTTGGGTTTCCAGTTCCTTGTTGGAAGCTCACCCTGCTCTGCGCTATACCTAAAGTGAAAGTCAACGTGAGCCCAAGCTTCGAAGTAAGGCCCTGATTATCCTTGCAAAACGAGAGGCGTGCAGCAGCTCCATGAGGCCTTCATCGTTGTTCTGCTTTAGTTTCAAGGTAGTAAGCTTTTCAACACTCCTAGGGGACTTGCTTCAGCACCCGTTTCAGTACCAGAACACTGCGTAGAACCAGGAAGCTCTGCTCCTGCGTGTATGCTGCGTGTCAACCTAGAAATTAGAGACTGATGGCACAAGGCTAGTTTTCCCATTATGAAAGCTCCGTTGATGCGGCGCCGAAGCTACCTGAAAAGCACTGTTGTTACCATGTTTTTACTTACAGCCGGCATGGTTCATAGAAGAAAATGAGTTTTCTCGAAAGAAACCTTGTGCTTCCAGTTCCTAGTTGGAAGCTCACCCTGCTCTGCTCTATACCAAACGTGAAAGTCAATGTGAGCACTAGCCTCGAAGTAAGGCCCTGATTATCCTGGCAAAACGGGAGGCGTGCAGCAGCTCCCTGAGGCCTTCATCGCTGTTCTGCTTTAGTTTCACGGTAGTAAGCTTTCCAACATTCCTAGGGACTTTGCTTAAGCAACCGTTTCGGTACCAGAACACTGCGTAGAGACAGTAAGCTCTGGTCCTGCGTGTATGCTGCGTGTCAACCTAGAAATTGGAGACTGATGGCATAAGGCTTCTTTTCCCATTATGAAAGCTCCGTTCATGCGGCCTCGAAGCTACCTGAAAAGCATTGTTGTTGCCGGGGTTTTCCTCACTGCCGGCATGGTTCTGAGAAGAAAATGAGTTTTCTCCTAAGAAACCTTGGGTTTCCAGTTCCTTGTTGGAAGCTCACCCTGCTCTGCGCTATACCTAAAGTGAAAGTCAACGTGAGCCCAAGCTTCAAGTAAGGCCCTGATTATCCTTGCAAAACGAGAGGCGTGCAGCAGCTCCATGAGGCCTTCATCGTTGTTCTGCTTTTAGTTTCAAGGTAGTAAACTTTTCAACACTCCTAGGGGACTTGCTTCAGAAACCCGTTTCTGTACCAGAACACTGCGTAGAACCAGGAAGCTCTGCTCCTGCGTGTATGCTGCGTGTCAACCTAGAAATTAGAGACTGATGGCACAAGGCTAGTTTTCCCATTATGAAAGCTCCGTTGATGCGGCCCCGAAGCTACCTGAAAAGCACTGTTGTTACCGTGCTTTTACTTACAGCCGGCATGGTTCATAGAAGAAAATGAGTTTTCTCGAAAGAAACCTTGTGCTTCCAGTTCCTAGTTGGAAGCTCACCCTGCTCTGCTCTATACCAAACATGAAAGTCAATGTGAGCACTAGCCTCGAAGTAAGGCCATGATTATGCTGGCAAAACGGGAGGCGTGCAGCAGCTCCATGAGGCCTTCATCGCTGTTCTGCTTTAATTTCACAGTAGTAAGCTTTCCAACATTCCTAGGGACTTTGCTTAAGCAACCGTTTCGGTACCAGAACACTGCGTAGAGACAGTAAGCTCTGGTCCTGCGTGTATGCTGCGTGTCAACCTAGAAATTGGAGACTGATGGCATAAGGCTTCTTTTCCCATTATGAAAGCTCCGTTCATGCGGCCTCGAAGCTACCTGAAAAGCATTGTTGTTGCCGGGGTTTTCCTCACTGCCGGCATGGTTCTGAGAAGAAAATGAGTTTTCTCCTAAGAAACCTTGGGTTTCCAGTTCCTTGTTGGAAGCTCACCCTGCTCTGCGCTATACCTAAAGTGAAAGTCAACGTGAGCCCAAGCTTCGAAGTAAGGCCCTGATTGTCCTTGCAAAACGAGAGGCGTGCAGCAGCTCCATGAGGCCTTCATCGTTGTTCTGCTTTAGTTTCAAGGTAGTAAGCTTTTCAACACTCCTAGGGGACTTACTTCAGCACCCGTTTCAGTACCAGAACACTGCGTAGAACCAGGAAGCTCTGCTCCTGCGTGTATGCTGCGTGTCAACCTAGAAATTAGAGACTGATGGCACAAGGCTAGTTTTCCCATTATGAAAGCTCCGTTGATGCGGCCCCGAAGCTACCTGAAAGCACTGTTGTTACCGTGCTTTTACTTACAGCCGGCATGGTTCATAGAAGAAAATGAGTTTTCTCGAAAGAAACCTTGTGCTTCCAGTTCCTAGTTGGAAGCTCACCCTGCTCTGCTCTATACCAAACGTGAAAGTCAATGTGAGCACTAGCCGCGAAGTAAGGCCCAGATTATCCTGGCAAAACGGGAGGCGTGCAGCAGCTCCATGAGGCCTTCATCGCTGTTCTGCTTTAGTTTCACAGTAGTAAGCTTTCCAACATTCCTAGGGACTTTGCTTAAGCAACCGTTTCGGTACCAGAACACTGCGTAGAGACAGTAAGCTCTGGTCCTGCGTGTATGCTGCGTGTCAACCTAGAAATTGGAGACTGATGGCATAAGGCTTCTTTTCCCATTATGAAAGCTCCGTTCATGCGGCCTCGAAGCTACCTGAAAAGCATTGTTGTTGCCGGGGTTTTCCTCACTGCCGGCATGGTTCTGAGAAGAAAATGAGTTTTCTCCTAAGAAACCTTGGGTTTCCAGTTCCTTGTTGGAAGCTCACCCTGCTCTGCGCTATACCTAAAGTGAAAGTCAACGTGAGCCCAAGCTTCGAAGTAAGGCCCTGATTATCCTTGCAAAACGAGAGGCGTGCAGCAGCTCCATGAGGCCTTCATTGTTGTTCTGCTTTAGTTTCAAGGTAGTAAGCTTTTCAACACTCCTAGGGGCCTTGCTTCAGCACCCGTTTCAGTACCAGAACACTGCGTAGAACCAGGAAGCTCTGCTCCTGCGTGTATGCTGCGTGTCAACCTAGAAATTAGAGACCGATGGCACAAGGCTAGTTTTCCCATTATGAAAGCTCCGTTGATGCGGCCCCGAAGCTACCTGAAAAGCACTGTTGTTACCGTGCTTTTACTTACAGCCGGCATGGTTCATAGAAGAAAATGAGTTTTCTCGAAAGAAACCTTGTGCTTCCAGTTCCTAGTTGGAAGCTCACCCTGCTCTGCTCTATACCAAACGTGAAAGTCAATGTGAGCACTAGCCTCGAAGTAAGGCCCTGATTATGCTGGCAAAACGGGAGGCGTGCAGCAGCTCCATGAGGCCTTCATCGCTGTTCTGCTTTAGTTTCACGGTAGTAAGCTTTCCAAGACTCCTAGGGACTTTGCTTAAGCAACCGTTTCGGTACCAGAACACTGCGTAGAGACAGTAAGCTCTGGTCCTGCGTGTATGCTGCGTGTCAACCTAGAAATTGGAGACTGATGGCATAAGGCTTCTTTTCCCATTATGAAAGCTCCGTTCATGCGGCCTCGAAGCTACCTGAAAAGCATTGTTGTTGCCGGGGTTTTCCTCACTGCCGGCATGGTTCTGAGAAGAAAATGAGTTTTCTCCTAAGAAACCTTGGGTTTCCAGTTCCTTGTTGGAAGCTCACCCTGCTCTGCTCTATACCTAAAGTGAAAGTCAACGTGAGCCCAAGCTTCGAAGTAAGGCCCTGATTATCCTTGCAAAACGAGAGGCGTGCAGCAGCTCCATGAGGCCTTCATTGTTGTTCTGCTTTAGTTTCAAGGTAGTAAGCTTTTCAACACTCCTAGGGGCCTTGCTTCAGCACCCGTTTCAGTACCAGAACACTGCGTAGAACCAGGAAGCTCTGCTCCTGCGTGTATGCTGCGTGTCAACCTAGAAATTAGAGACTGATGGCACAAGGCTAGTTTTCCCATTATGAAAGCTCCGTTGATGCGGCCCCGAAGCTACCTGAAAAGCACTGTTGTTACCGTGCTTTTACTTACAGCCGGCATGGTTCATAGAAGAAAATGAGTTTTCTCGAAAGAAACTTTGTGCTTCCAGTTCCTAGTTGGAAGCTCACCCTGCTCTGTTCTATACCAAACGTGAAAGTCAATGTGAGCACTAGCCTCGAAGTAAGGCCCTGATTATCCTGGCAAAACGGGAGGCGTGCAGCAGCTCCATGAGGCCTTCATCGCTGTTCTGCTTTAGTTTCACAGTAGTAAGCTATCCAACATTCCTAGGGACTTTGCTTAAGCAACCGTTTCGGTACCAGAACACTGCGTAGAGACAGTAAGCTCTGGTCCTGCGTGTATGCTGCGTGTCAACCTAGAAATTGGAGACTGATGGCATAAGGCTTCTTTTCCCATTATGAAAGCTCCGTTCATGCGGCCTCGAAGCTACCTGAAAAGCATTGTTGTTGCCGGGGTTTTCCTCACTGCCGGCATGGTTCTGAGAAGAAAATGAGTTTTCTCCTAAGAAACCTTGGGTTTCCAGTTCCTTGTTGGAAGCTCACCCTGCTCTGCGCTATACCTAAAGTGAAAGTCAACGTGAGCCCAAGCTTCGAAGTAAGGCCCTGATTATCCTTGCAAAACGAGAGGCGTGCAGCAGCTCCATGAGGCCTTCATCGTTGTTCTGCTTTAGTTTCAAGGTAGTAAGCTTTTCAACACTCCTAGGGGCCTTGCTTCAGCACCCGTTTCAGTACCAGAACACTGCGTAGAACCAGGAAGCTCTGCTCCTGCGTGTATGCTGCGTGTGAACCTAGAAATTAGAGACCGATGGCACAAGGCTACTTTTCCCATTATGAAAGCTCCGTTGATGCGGCCCCGAAGCTACCTGAAAAGCACTGTTGTTACCGTGCTTTTACTTACAGCCGGCATGGTTCATAGAAGAAAATGAGTTTTCTCGAAAGAAACCTTGTGCTTCCAGTTCCTAGTTGGAAGCTCACCCTGCTCTGCTCTATACCAAACGTGAAAGTCAATGTGAGCACTAGCCTCGAAGTAAGGCCCTGATTATCCTGGCAAAACGGTAGGCGTGCAGCAGCTCCATGAGGCCTTCATCGCTGTTCTGCTTTAATTTCACAGTAGTAAGCTTTCCAACATTCCTAGGGACTTTGCTTAAGCAACCGTTTCGGTACCAGAACACTGCGTAGAGACAGTAAGCTCTGGTCCTGCGTGTATGCTGCGTGTCAACCTAGAAATTGGAGACTGATGGCATAAGGCTTCTTTTCCCATTATGAAAGCTCCGTTCATGCGGCCTCGAAGCTACCTGAAAAGCATTGTTGTTGCCGGGGTTTTCCTCACTGCCGGCATGGTTCTGAGAAGAAAATGAGTTTTCTCCTAAGAAACCTTGGGTTTCCAGTTCCTTGTTGGAAGCTCACCCTGCTCTGCGCTATACCTAAAGTGAAAGTCAACGTGAGCCCAAGCTTCGAAGTAAGGCCCTGATTATCCTTGCAAAACGAGAGGCGTGCAGCAGCTCCATGAGGCCTTCATCGTTGTTCTGCTTTAGTTTCAAGGTAGTAAGCTTTTCAACACTCCTAGGGGCCTTGCTTCAGCACCCGTTTCAGTACCAGAACACTGCGTAGAACCAGGAAGCTCTGCTCCTGCGTGTATGCTGCGTGTCAACCTAGAAATTAGAGACTGATGGCACAAGGCTAGTTTTCCCATTATGAAAGCTCCGTTGATGCGGCCCCGAAGCTACCTGAAAGCACTGTTGTTACCGTGCTTTTACTTACAGCCGGCATGGTTCATAGAAGAAAATGAGTTTTCTCGAAAGAAACCTTGTGCTTCCAGTTCCTAGTTGGAAGCTCACCCTGCTCTGCTCTATACCAAACGTGAAAGTCAATGTGAGCACTAGCCTCGAAGTAAGGCCCTGATTATGCTGGCAAAACGGGAGGCGTGCAGCAGCTCCATGAGGCCTTCATCGCTGTTCTGCTTTAGTTTCACGGTAGTAAGCTTTCCAACATTCCTAGGGACTTTGCTTAAGCAACCGTTTCGGTACCAGAACACTGCGTAGAGACAGTAGCTCTGGTCCTGCGTGTATGCTGCGTGTCAATCTAGAAATTGGAGACTGATGGCATAAGGCTTCTTTTCCCATTATGAAAGCTCCGTTCATGCGGCCTCGAAGCTACCTGAAAAGCATTGTTGTTGCCGGGGTTTTCCTCACTGCCGGCATGGTTCTGAGAAGAAAATGAGTTTTCTCCTAAGAAACCTTGGGTTTCCAGTTCCTTGTTGGAAGCTCACCCTGCTCTGCTCTATACCTAAAGTGAAAGTCAACGTGAGCCCAAGCTTCGAAGTAAGGCCCTGATTATCCTTGCAAAACGAGAGGCGTGCAGCAGCTACATGAGGCCTTCATTGTTGTTCTGCTTTAGTTTCAAGGTAGTAAGGTTTTCAACACTCCTAGGGGCCTTGCTTCAGCACCCGTTTCAGTACCAGAACACTGCGTAGAACCAGGAAGCTCTGCTCCTGCGTGTATGCTGCGTGTCAACCTAGAAATTAGAGACTGATGGCACAAGGCTAGTTTTCCCATTATGAAAGGTCCGTTGATGCGGCCCCGAAGGTACCTGAAAAGCACTGTTGTTACCGTGCTTTTACTTACAGCCGGCATGGTTCATAGAAGTAAATGAGTTTTCTCGAAAGAAACCTTGTGCTTCCAGTTCCTAGTTGGAAGCTCACCCTGCTCTGCTCTATACCAAACGTGAAAGTCAATGTGAGCACTAGCCTCGAAGTAAGGCCCTGATTATCCTGGCAAAACGGGAGGCGTGCAGCAGCTCCATGAGGCCTTCATCGCTGTTCTGCTTTAGTTTCACGGTAGTAAGCTTTCCAAGACTCCTAGGGACTTTGCTTAAGCAACCGTTTCGGTACCAGAACACTGCGTAGAGACAGTAAGCTCTGGTCCTGCGTGTATGCTGCGTGTCAACCTAGAAATTGGAGACTGATGGCATAAGGCTTCTTTTCCCATTATGAAAGCTCCGTTCATGCGGCCTCGAAGCTACCTGAAAAGCATTGTTGTTGCCGGGGTTTTCCTCACTGCCAGCATGGTTCTGAGAAGAAAATGAGTTTTCTCCTAAGAAACCTTGGGTTTCCAGTTCCTTGTTGGAAGCTCACCCTGCTCTGCGCTATACCTAAAGTGAAAGTCAACGTGAGCCCAAGCTTCGAAGTAAGGCCCTGATTATCCTTGCAAAACGAGAGGCGTGCAGCAGCTCCATGAGGCCTTCATCGTTGTTCTGCTTTAGTTTCAAGGTAGTGAGCTTTTCAACACTCCTAGGGGCCTTGCTTCAGCACCCGTTTCAGTACCAGAACACTGCGTAGAACCAGGAAGCTCTGCTCCTGCGTGTATGCTGCGTGTCAACCTAGAAATTAGAGACTGATGGCACAAGGCTAGTTTTCCCATTATGAAAGCTCCGTTGATGCGGCCCCGAAGCTACCTGAAAGCACTGTTGTTACCGTGCTTTTACTTACAGCCGGCATGGTTCATAGAAGAAAATGAGTTTTCTCGAAAGAAACCTTGTGCTTCCAGTTCCTAGTTGGAAGCTCACCCTGCTCTGCTCTATACCAAACGTGAAAGTCAATGTGAGCACTAGCCTCGAAGTAAGGCCCTGATTATCCTGGCAAAACGGGAGGCGTGCAGCAGCTCCATGAGGCCTTCATCGCTGTTCTGCTTTAGTTTCACAGTGGTAAGCTTTCCAACATTCCTAGGGACTTTGCTTAAGCAACCGTTTCGGTACCAGAACACTGCGTAGAGACAGTAAGCTCTGGTCCTGCGTGTATGCTGCGTGTCAACCTAGAAATTGGAGACTGATGGCATAAGGCTTCTTTTCCCATTATGAAAGCTCCGTTCATGCGGCCTCGAAGCTACCTGGAAAGCATTGTTGTTGCCGGGGTTTTCCTCACTGCCGGCATGGTTCTGAGAAGAAAATGAGTTTTCTCCTAAGAAACCTTGGGTTTCCAGTTCCTTGTTGGAAGCTCACCCTGCTCTGCGCTATACCTAAAGTGAAAGTCAACGTGAGCCCAAGCTTCAAAGTAAGGCCCTGATTATCCTTGCAAAACGAGAGGCGTGCAGCAGCTCCATGAGGCCTTCATCGTTGTTCTGCTTTAGTTTCAAGGTAGTAAGCTTTTCAACACTCCTAGGGGACTTACTTCAGCACCCGTTTCAGTACCAGAACACTGCGTAGAACCAGGAAGCTCTGCTCCTGCGTGTATGCTGCGTGTCAACCTAGAAATTAGAGACTGATGGCACAAGGATAGTTTTCCCATTATGAAAGCTCCGTTGATGCGGCCCCGAAGCTACCTGAAAAGCACTGTTGTTACCGTGCTTTTACTTACAGCCGGCATGGTTCATAGAAGAAAATGAGTTTTCTCGAAAGAAACCTTGTGCTTCCAGTTCCTAGTTGGAAGCTCACCCTGCTCTGCTCTATACCAAACGTGAAAGTCAATGTGAGCACTAGCCTCGAAGTAAGGCCCTGATTATCCTGGCAAAACGGGAGGCGTGCAGCAGCTCCATGAGGCCTTCATCGCTGTTCTGCTTTAGTTTCACGGTAGTAAGCTTTCCAAGACTCCTAGGGACTTTGCTTAAGCAACCGTTTCGGTACCAGAACACTGCGTAGAGACAGTAAGCTCTGGTCCTGCGTGTATGCTGCGTGTCAACCTAGAAATTGGAGACTGATGGCATAAGGCTTCTTTTCCCATTATGAAAGCTCCGTTCATGCGGCCTCGAAGCTACCTGAAAAGCATTGTTGTTGCCGGGGTTTTCCTCACTGCCGGCATGGTTCTGAGAAGAAAATGAGTTTTCTCCTAAGAAACCTTGGGTTTCCAGTTCCTTGTTGGAAGCTCACCCTGCTCTGCGCTATACCTAAAGTGAAAGTCAACGTGAGCCCAAGCTTCGAAGTAAGGCCCTGATTATCCTTGCAAAACGAGAGGCGTGCAGCAGCTCCATGAGGCCTTCATCGTTGTTCTGCTTTAGTTTCAAGGTAGTGAGCTTTTCAACACTCCTAGGGGCCTTGCTTCAGCACCCGTTTCAGTACCAGAACACTGCGTAGAACCAGGAAGCTCTGCTCCTGCGTGTATGCTGCGTGTCAACCTAGAAATTAGAGACTGATGGCACAAGGCTAGTTTTCCCATTATGAAAGCTCCGTTGATGCGGCCCCGAAGCTACCTGAAAGCACTGTTGTTACCGTGCTTTTACTTACAGCCGGCATGGTTCATAGAAGAAAATGAGTTTTCTCGAAAGAAACCTTGTGCTTCCAGTTCCTAGTTGGAAGCTCACCCTGCTCTGCTCTATACCAAACATGAAAGTCAATGTGAGCACTAGCCTCGAAGTAAGGCCCTGATTATGCTGGCAAAACGGGAGGCGTGCAGCAGCTCCATGAGGCCTTCATCGCTGTTCTGCTTTAATTTCACAGTAGTAAGCTTTCCAACATTCCTAGGGACTTTGCTTAAGCAACCGTTTCGGTACCAGAACACTGCGTAGAGACAGTAAGCTCTGGTCCTGCGTGTATGCTGCGTGTCAACCTAGAAATTGGAGACTGATGGCATAAGGCTTCTTTTCCCATTATGAAAGCTCCGTTCATGCGGCCTCGAAGCTACCTGAAAAGCATTGTTGTTGCCGGGGTTTTCCTCACTGCCGGCATGGTTCTGAGAAGAAAATGAGTTTTCTCCTAAGAAACCTTGGGTTTCCAGTTCCTTGTTGGAAGCTCACCCTGCTCTGCGCTATACCTAAAGTGAAAGTCAACGTGAGCCCAAGCTTCGAAGTAAGGCCCTGATTATCCTTGCAAAACGAGAGGCGTGCAGCAGCTCCATGAGGCCTTCATCGTTGTTCTGCTTTTAGTTTCAAGGTAGTAAGCTTTTCAACACTCCTAGGGGCCTTGCTTCAGCACCCGTTTCAGTACCAGAACACTGCGTAGAACCAGGAAGCTCTGCTCCTGCGTGTATGCTGCGTGTCAACCTAGAAATTAGAGACTGATGGCACAAGGCTAGTTTTCCCATTATGAAAGCTCCGTTGATGCGGCCCCGAAGCTACCTGAAAGCACTGTTGTTACCGTGCTTTTACTTACAGCCGGCATGGTTCATAGAAGAAAATGAGTTTTCTCGAAAGAAACCTTGTGCTTCCAGTTCCTAGTTGGAAGCTCACCCTGCTCTGCTCTATACCAAACGTGAAAGTCAATGTGAGCACTAGCCTCGAAGTAAGGCCCTGATTATGCTGGCAAAACGGGAGGCGTGCAGCAGCTCCATGAGGCCTTCATCGCTGTTCTGCTTTAGTTTCACAGTAGTAAGCTTTCCAACATTCCTAGGGACTTTGCTTAAGCAACCGTTTCGGTACGAGAACACTGCGTAGAGACAGTAAGCTCTGGTCCTGCGTGTATGCTGCGTGTCAACCTAGAAATTGGAGACTGATGGCATAAGGCTTCTTTTCCCATTATGAAAGCTCCGTTCATGCGGCCTCGAAGCTACCTGAAAAGCATTGTTGTTGCCGGGGTTTTCCTCACTGCCGGCATGGTTCTGAGAAGAAAATGAGTTTTCTCCTAAGAAACCTTGGGTTTCCAGTTCCTTGTTGGAAGCTCACCCTGCTCTGCGCTATACCTAAAGTGAAAGTCAACGTGAGCCCAAGCTTCGCAGTAAGGCCCTGATTATCCTTGCAAAACGAGAGGCGTGCAGCAGCTCCATGAGGCCTTCATTGTTGTTCTGCTTTAGTTTCAAGGTAGTAAGCTTTTCAACACTCCTAGGGGACTTGCTTCAGAAACCCGTTTCGGTACCAGAACACTGCGTAGAACCAGGAAGCTCTGCTCCTGCGTGTATGCTGCGTGTCAACCTAGAAATTAGAGACTGATGGCACAAGGCTAGTTTTCCCATTATGAAAGCTCCGTTGATGCGGCCCCGAAGCTACCTGAAAAGCACTGTTGTTACCGTGCTTTTACTTACAGCCGGCATGGTTCATAGAAGAAAATGAGTTTTCTCGAAAGAAACCTTGTGCTTCCAGTTCCTAGTTGGAAGCTCACCCTGCTCTGCTCTATACCAAACATGAAAGTCAATGTGAGCACTAGCCTCGAAGTAAGGCCCTGATTATGCTGGCAAAACGGGAGGCGTGCAGCAGCTCCATGAGGCCTTCATCGCTGTTCTGCTTTAATTTCACAGTAGTAAGCTTCCAACATTCCTAGGGACTTTGCTTAAGCAACCGTTTCGGTACCAGAACACTGCGTAGAGACAGTAAGCTCTGGTCCTGCGTGTATGCTGCGTGTCAACCTAGAAATTGGAGACTGATGGCATAAGGCTTCTTTTCCCATTATGAAAGCTCCGTTCATGCGGCCTCGAAGCTACCTGGAAAGCATTGTTGTTGCCGGGGTTTTCCTCACTGCCGGCATGGTTCTGAGAAGAAAATGAGTTTTCTCCTAAGAAACCTTGGGTTTCCAGTTCCTTGTTGGAAGCTCACCCTGCTCTGCGCTATACCTAAAGTGAAAGTCAACGTGAGCCCAAGCTTCGAAGTAAGGCCCTGATTATCCTTGCAAAACGAGAGGCGTGCAGCAGCTCCATGAGGCCTTCATCGTTGTTCTGCTTTAGTTTCAAGGTAGTAAGCTTTTCAACACTCCTAGGGGCCTTGCTTCAGCACCCGTTTCAGTACCAGAACACTGCGTAGAACCAGGAAGCTCTGCTCCTGCGTGTATGCTGCGTGTCAACGTAGAAATTAGAGACTGATGGCACAAGGCTAGTTTTCCCATTATGAAAGCTCCGTTGATGCGGCCCCGAAGCTACCTGAAAGCACTGTTGTTACCGTGCTTTTACTTACAGCCGGCATGGTTCATAGAAGAAAATGAGTTTTCTCGAAAGAAACCTTGTGCTTCCAGTTCCTAGTTGATAGCTCACCCTGCTCTGCTCTATACCAAACGTGAAAGTCAATGTGAGCACTAGCCTCGAAGTAAGGCCCTGATTATCCTGGCAAAACGGGAGGCGTGCAGCAGCTCCATGAGGCCTTCATCGCTGTTCTGCTTTAGTTTCACGGTAGTAAGCTTTCCAACATTCCTAGGGACTTTGCTTAAGCAACCGTTTCGGTACCAGAACACTGCGTAGAGACAGTAAGCTCTGGTCCTGCGTGTATGCTGCGTGTCAACCTAGAAATTGGAGACTGATGGCATAAGGCTTCTTTTCCCATTATGAAAGCTCCGTTCATGCGGCCTCGAAGCTACCTGAAAAGCATTGTTGTTGCCGGGGTTTTCCTCACTGCCGGCATGGTTCTGAGAAGAAAATGAGTTTTCTCCTAAGAAACCTTGTGTTTCCAGTTCCTTGTTGGAAGCTCACCCTGCTCTGCTCTATACCTAAAGTGAAAGTCAACGTGAGCCCAAGCTTCGAAGTAAGGCCCTGATTATCCTTGCAAAACGAGAGGCGTGCAGCAGCTCCATGAGGCCTTCATTGTTGTTCTGCTTTAGTTTCAATGTAGCAAGCTTTTCAACACTCCTAGGGGCCTTGCTTCAGCACCCGTTTCAGTACCAGAACACTGCGTAGAACCAGGAAGCTCTGCTCCTGCGTGTATGCTGCGTGTCAACCTAGAAATTAGAGACTGATGGCACAAGGCTAGTTTTCCCATTATGAAAGCTCCGTTGATGCGGCCCCGAAGCTACCTGAAAAGCACTGTTGTTACCGTGCGTTTACTTACAGCCGGCATGGTTCATAGAAGAAAATGAGTTTTCTCGAAAGAAACCTTGTGCTTCCAGTTCCTAGTTGGAAGCTCACCCTTCTCTGTTCTATACCAAACGTGAAAGTCAATGTGAGCACTAGCCTCGAAGTAAGGCCCTGATTATGCTGGCAAAACGGGAGGCGTGCAGCAGCTCCATGAGGCCTTCATCACTGTTCTGCTTTAGTTTCACGGTAGTAAGCTTTCCAACATTCCTAGGGACTTTGCTTAAGCAACCGTTTCGGTACCAGAACACTGCGTAGAGACAGTAAGCTCTGGTCCTGCGTGTATGCTGCGTGTCAACCTAGAAATTGGAGACTGATGGCATAAGGCTTCTTTTCCCATTATGAAAGCTCCGTTCATGCGGCCTCGAAGCTACCTGGAAAGCATTGTTGTTGCCGGGGTTTTCCTCACTGCCGGCATGGTTCTGAGAAGAAAATGAGTTTTCTCCTAAGAAACCTTGGGTTTCCAGTTCCTTGTTGGAAGCTCACCCTGCTCTGCGCTATACCTAAAGTGAAAGTCAACGTGAGCCCAAGCTTCGAAGTAAGGCCCTGATTATCCTTGCAAAACGAGAGGCGTGCAGCAGCTCCATGAGGCCTTCATCGTTGTTCTGCTTTTAGTTTCAAGGTAGTAAGCTTTTCAACACTCCTAGGGGACTTGCTTCAGAAACCCGTTTCTGTACCAGAACACTGCGTAGAACCAGGAAGCTCTGCTCCTGCGTGTATGCTGCGTGTCAACCTAGAAATTAGAGACTGATGGCACAAGGCTAGTTTTCCCATTATGAAAGCTCCGTTGATGCGGCCCCGAAGCTACCTGAAAAGCACTGTTGTTACCGTGCTTTTACTTACAGCCGGCATGGTTCATAGAAGAAAATGAGTTTTCTCGAAAGAAACCTTGTGCTTCCAGTTCCTAGTTGGAAGCTCACCCTGCTCTGCTCTATACCAAACATGAAAGTCAATGTGAGCACTAGCCTCGAAGTAAGGCCCTGATTATGCTGGCAAAACGGGAGGCGTGCAGCAGCTCCATGAGGCCTTCATCGCTGTTCTGCTTTAGTTTCACGGTAGTAAGCTTTCCAAGACTCCTAGGGACTTTGCTTAAGCAACCGTTTCGGTACCAGAACACTGCGTAGAGACAGTAAGCTCTGGTCCTGCGTGTATGCTGCGTGTCAACCTAGAAATTGGAGACTGATGGCATAAGGCTTCTTTTCCCATTATGAAAGCTCCGTTCATGCGGCCTCGAAGCTACCTGAAAAGCATTGTTGTTGCCGGGGTTTTCCTCACTGCCGGCATGGTTTTGAGAAGAAAATGAGTTTTCTCCTAAGAAACCTTGGGTTTCCAGTTCCTTGTTGGAAGCTCACCCTGCTCTGCGCTATACCTAAAGTGAAAGTCAACGTGAGCCCAAGCTTCGAAGTAAGGCCCTGATTATCCTTGCAAAACGAGAGGCGTGCAGCAGCTCCATGAGGCCTTCATCGTTGTTCTGCTTTAGTTTCAAGGTAGTAAGCTTTTCAACACTCCTAGGGGCCTTGCTTCAGCACCCGTTTCAGTACCAGAACACTGCGTAGAACCAGGAAGCTCTGCTCCTGCGTGTATGTTGCGTGTCAACCTAGAAATTAGAGACTGATGGCACAAGGCTAGTTTTCCCATTATGAAAGCTCCGTTGATGCGGCCCCGAAGCTACCTGAAAGCACTGTTGTTACCGTGCTTTTACTTACAGCCGGCATGGTTCATAGAAGAAAATGAGTTTTCTCGAAAGAAACCTTGTGCTTCCAGTTCCTAGTTGGAAGCTCACCCTGCTCTGCTCTATACCAAACGTGAAAGTCAATGTGAGCACTAGCCTCGAAGTAAGGCCCTGATTATCCTGGCAAAACGGTAGGCGTGCAGCAGCTCCATGAGGCCTTCATCGCTGTTCTGCTTTAGTTTCACGGTAGTAAGCTTTCCAACATTCCTAGGGACTTTGCTTAAGCAACCGTTTCGGTACCAGAACACTGCGTAGAGACAGTAAGCTCTGGTCCTGCGTGTATGCTGCGTGTCAACCTAGAAATTGGAGACTGATGGCATAAGGCTTCTTTTCCCATTATGAAAGCTCCGTTCATGCGGCCTCGAAGCTACCTGAAAAGCATTGTTGTTGCCGGGGTTTTCCTCACTGCCGGCATGGTTCTGAGAAGAAAATGAGTTTTCTCCTAAGAAACCTTGGGTTTCCAGTTCCTTGTTGGAAGCTCACCCTGCTCTGCGCTATACCTAAAGTGAAAGTCAACGTGAGCCCAAGCTTCGAAGTAAGGCCCTGATTATCCTTGCAAAACGAGAGGCGTGCAGCAGCTCCATGAGGCCTTCATCGTTGTTCTGCTTTAGTTTCAAGGTAGTGAGCTTTTCAACACTCCTAGGGGCCTTGCTTCAGCACCCGTTTCAGTACCAGAACACTGCGTAGAACCAGGAAGCTCTGCTCCTGCGTGTATGCTGCGTGTCAACCTAGAAATTAGAGACTGATGGCACAAGGCTAGTTTTCCCATTATGAAAGCTCCGTTGATGCGGCCCCGAAGCTACCTGAAAGCACTGTTGTTACCGTGCTTTTACTTACAGCCGGCATGGTTCATAGAAGAAAATGAGTTTTCTCGAAAGAAACCTTGTGCTTCCAGTTCCTAGTTGGAAGCTCACCCTGCTCTGCTCTATACCAAACGTGAAAGTCAATGTGAGCACTAGCCTCGAAGTAAGGCCCTGATTATCCTGGCAAAACGGGAGGCGTGCAGCAGCTCCATGAGGCCTTCATCGCTGTTCTGCTTTAGTTTCACAGTGGTAAGCTTTCCAACATTCCTAGGGACTTTGCTTAAGCAACCGTTTCGGTACCAGAACACTGCGTAGAGACAGTAAGCTCTGGTCCTGCGTGTATGCTGCGTGTCAACCTAGAAATTGGAGACTGATGGCATAAGGCTTCTTTTCCCATTATGAAAGCTCCGTTCATGCGGCCTCGAAGCTACCTGAAAAGCATTGTTGTTGCCGGGGTTTTCCTCACTGCCGGCATGGTTCTGAGAAGAAAATGAGTTTTCTCCTAAGAAACCTTGGGTTTCCAGTTCCTTGTTGGAAGCTCACCCTGCTCTGCGCTATACCTAAAGTGAAAGTCAACGTGAGCCCAAGCTTCAAAGTAAGGCCCTGATTATCCTTGCAAAACGAGAGGCGTGCAGCAGCTCCATGAGGCCTTCATCGTTGTTCTGCTTTAGTTTCAAGGTAGTAAGCTTTTCAACACTCCTAGGGGACTTACTTCAGCACCCGTTTCAGTACCAGAACACTGCGTAGAACCAGGAAGCTCTGCTCCTGCGTGTATGCTGCGTGTCAACCTAGAAATTAGAGACTGATGGCACAAGGATAGTTTTCCCATTATGAAAGCTCCGTTGATGCGGCCCCGAAGCTACCTGAAAAGCACTGTTGTTACCGTGCTTTTACTTACAGCCGGCATGGTTCATAGAAGAAAATGAGTTTTCTCGAAAGAAACCTTGTGCTTCCAGTTCCTAGTTGGAAGCTCACCCTGCTCTGCTCTATACCAAACGTGAAAGTCAATGTGAGCACTAGCCTCGAAGTAAGGCCCTGATTATCCTGGCAAAACGGGAGGCGTGCAGCAGCTCCATGAGGCCTTCATCGCTGTTCTGCTTTAGTTTCACGGTAGTAAGCTTTCCAAGACTCCTAGGGACTTTGCTTAAGCAACCGTTTCGGTACCAGAACACTGCGTAGAGACAGTAAGCTCTGGTCCTGCGTGTATGCTGCGTGTCAACCTAGAAATTGGAGACTGATGGCATAAGGCTTCTTTTCCCATTATGAAAGCTCCGTTCATGCGGCCTCGAAGCTACCTGAAAAGCATTGTTGTTGCCGGGGTTTTCCTCACTGCCGGCATGGTTCTGAGAAGAAAATGAGTTTTCTCCTAAGAAACCTTGGGTTTCCAGTTCCTTGTTGGAAGCTCACCCTGCTCTGCGCTATACCTAAAGTGAAAGTCAACGTGAGCCCAAGCTTCGAAGTAAGGCCCTGATTATCCTTGCAAAACGAGAGGCGTGCAGCAGCTCCATGAGGCCTTCATCGTTGTTCTGCTTTAGTTTCAAGGTACTGAGCTTTTCAACACTCCTAGGGGCCTTGCTTCAGCACCCGTTTCAGTACCAGAACACTGCGTAGAACCAGGAAGCTCTGCTCCTGCGTGTATGCTGCGTGTCAACCTAGAAATTAGAGACTGATGGCACAAGGCTAGTTTTCCCATTATGAAAGCTCCGTTGATGCGGCCCCGAAGCTACCTGAAAGCACTGTTGTTACCGTGCTTTTACTTACAGCCGGCATGGTTCATAGAAGAAAATGAGTTTTCTCGAAAGAAACCTTGTGCTTCCAGTTCCTAGTTGGAAGCTCACCCTGCTCTGCTCTATACCAAACATGAAAGTCAATGTGAGCACTAGCCTCGAAGTAAGGCCCTGATTATGCTGGCAAAACGGGAGGCGTGCAGCAGCTCCATGAGGCCTTCATCGCTGTTCTGCTTTAATTTCACAGTAGTAAGCTTTCCAACATTCCTAGGGACTTTGCTTAAGCAACCGTTTCGGTACCAGAACACTGCGTAGAGACAGTAAGCTCTGGTCCTGCGTGTATGCTGCGTGTCAACCTAGAAATTGGAGACTGATGGCATAAGGCTTCTTTTCCCATTATGAAAGCTCCGTTCATGCGGCCTCGAAGCTACCTGAAAAGCATTGTTGTTGCCGGGGTTTTCCTCACTGCCGGCATGGTTCTGAGAAGAAAATGAGTTTTCTCCTAAGAAACCTTGGGTTTCCAGTTCCTTGTTGGAAGCTCACCCTGCTCTGCGCTATACCTAAAGTGAAAGTCAACGTGAGCCCAAGCTTCGAAGTAAGGCCCTGATTATCCTTGCAAAACGAGAGGCGTGCAGCAGCTCCATGAGGCCTTCATCGTTGTTCTGCTTTTAGTTTCAAGGTAGTAAGCTTTTCAACACTCCTAGGGGCCTTGCTTCAGCACCCGTTTCAGTACCAGAACACTGCGTAGAACCAGGAAGCTCTGCTCCTGCGTGTATGCTGCGTGTCAACCTAGAAATTAGAGACTGATGGCACAAGGCTAGTTTTCCCATTATGAAAGCTCCGTTGATGCGGCCCCGAAGCTACCTGAAAGCACTGTTGTTACCGTGCTTTTACTTACAGCCGGCATGGTTCATAGAAGAAAATGAGTTTTCTCGAAAGAAACCTTGTGCTTCCAGTTCCTAGTTGGAAGCTCACCCTGCTCTGCTCTATACCAAACGTGAAAGTCAATGTGAGCACTAGCCTCGAAGTAAGGCCCTGATTATGCTGGCAAAACGGGAGGCGTGCAGCAGCTCCATGAGGCCTTCATCGCTGTTCTGCTTTAGTTTCACAGTAGTAAGCTTTCCAACATTCCTAGGGACTTTGCTTAAGCAACCGTTTCGGTACGAGAACACTGCGTAGAGACAGTAAGCTCTGGTCCTGCGTGTATGCTGCGTGTCAACCTAGAAATTGGAGACTGATGGCATAAGGCTTCTTTTCCCATTATGAAAGCTCCGTTCATGCGGCCTCGAAGCTACCTGAAAAGCATTGTTGTTGCCGGGGTTTTCCTCACTGCCGGCATGGTTCTGAGAAGAAAATGAGTTTTCTCCTAAGAAACCTTGGGTTTCCAGTTCCTTGTTGGAAGCTCACCCTGCTCTGCGCTATACCTAAAGTGAAAGTCAACGTGAGCCCAAGCTTCGCAGTAAGGCCCTGATTATCCTTGCAAAACGAGAGGCGTGCAGCAGCTCCATGAGGCCTTCATTGTTGTTCTGCTTTAGTTTCAAGGTAGTAAGCTTTTCAACACTCCTAGGGGACTTGCTTCAGAAACCCGTTTCGGTACCAGAACACTGCGTAGAACCAGGAAGCTCTGCTCCTGCGTGTATGCTGCGTGTCAACCTAGAAATTAGAGACTGATGGCACAAGGCTAGTTTTCCCATTATGAAAGCTCCGTTGATGCGGCCCCGAAGCTACCTGAAAAGCACTGTTGTTACCGTGCTTTTACTTACAGCCGGCATGGTTCATAGAAGAAAATGAGTTTTCTCGAAAGAAACCTTGTGCTTCCAGTTCCTAGTTGGAAGCTCACCCTGCTCTGCTCTATACCAAACATGAAAGTCAATGTGAGCACTAGCCTCGAAGTAAGGCCCTGATTATGCTGGCAAAACGGGAGGCGTGCAGCAGCTCCATGAGGCCTTCATCGCTGTTCTGCTTTAATTTCACAGTAGTAAGCTTCCAACATTCCTAGGGACTTTGCTTAAGCAACCGTTTCGGTACCAGAACACTGCGTAGAGACAGTAAGCTCTGGTCCTGCGTGTATGCTGCGTGTCAACCTAGAAATTGGAGACTGATGGCATAAGGCTTCTTTTCCCATTATGAAAGCTCCGTTCATGCGGCCTCGAAGCTACCTGGAAAGCATTGTTGTTGCCGGGGTTTTCCTCACTGCCGGCATGGTTCTGAGAAGAAAATGAGTTTTCTCCTAAGAAACCTTGGGTTTCCAGTTCCTTGTTGGAAGCTCACCCTGCTCTGCGCTATACCTAAAGTGAAAGTCAACGTGAGCCCAAGCTTCGAAGTAAGGCCCTGATTATCCTTGCAAAACGAGAGGCGTGCAGCAGCTCCATGAGGCCTTCATCGTTGTTCTGCTTTAGTTTCAAGGTAGTAAGCTTTTCAACACTCCTAGGGGCCTTGCTTCAGCACCCGTTTCAGTACCAGAACACTGCGTAGAACCAGGAAGCTCTGCTCCTGCGTGTATGCTGCGTGTCAACGTAGAAATTAGAGACTGATGGCACAAGGCTAGTTTTCCCATTATGAAAGCTCCGTTGATGCGGCCCCGAAGCTACCTGAAAGCACTGTTGTTACCGTGCTTTTACTTACAGCCGGCATGGTTCATAGAAGAAAATGAGTTTTCTCGAAAGAAACCTTGTGCTTCCAGTTCCTAGTTGATAGCTCACCCTGCTCTGCTCTATACCAAACGTGAAAGTCAATGTGAGCACTAGCCTCGAAGTAAGGCCCTGATTATCCTGGCAAAACGGGAGGCGTGCAGCAGCTCCATGAGGCCTTCATCGCTGTTCTGCTTTAGTTTCACGGTAGTAAGCTTTCCAACATTCCTAGGGACTTTGCTTAAGCAACCGTTTCGGTACCAGAACACTGCGTAGAGACAGTAAGCTCTGGTCCTGCGTGTATGCTGCGTGTCAACCTAGAAATTGGAGACTGATGGCATAAGGCTTCTTTTCCCATTATGAAAGCTCCGTTCATGCGGCCTCGAAGCTACCTGAAAAGCATTGTTGTTGCCGGGGTTTTCCTCACTGCCGGCATGGTTCTGAGAAGAAAATGAGTTTTCTCCTAAGAAACCTTGTGTTTCCAGTTCCTTGTTGGAAGCTCACCCTGCTCTGCTCTATACCTAAAGTGAAAGTCAACGTGAGCCCAAGCTTCGAAGTAAGGCCCTGATTATCCTTGCAAAACGAGAGGCGTGCAGCAGCTCCATGAGGCCTTCATTGTTGTTCTGCTTTAGTTTCAATGTAGCAAGCTTTTCAACACTCCTAGGGGCCTTGCTTCAGCACCCGTTTCAGTACCAGAACACTGCGTAGAACCAGGAAGCTCTGCTCCTGCGTGTATGCTGCGTGTCAACCTAGAAATTAGAGACTGATGGCACAAGGCTAGTTTTCCCATTATGAAAGCTCCGTTGATGCGGCCCCGAAGCTACCTGAAAAGCACTGTTGTTACCGTGCGTTTACTTACAGCCGGCATGGTTCATAGAAGAAAATGAGTTTTCTCGAAAGAAACCTTGTGCTTCCAGTTCCTAGTTGGAAGCTCACCCTTCTCTGTTCTATACCAAACGTGAAAGTCAATGTGAGCACTAGCCTCGAAGTAAGGCCCTGATTATGCTGGCAAAACGGGAGGCGTGCAGCAGCTCCATGAGGCCTTCATCACTGTTCTGCTTTAGTTTCACGGTAGTAAGCTTTCCAACATTCCTAGGGACTTTGCTTAAGCAACCGTTTCGGTACCAGAACACTGCGTAGAGACAGTAAGCTCTGGTCCTGCGTGTATGCTGCGTGTCAACCTAGAAATTGGAGACTGATGGCATAAGGCTTCTTTTCCCATTATGAAAGCTCCGTTCATGCGGCCTCGAAGCTACCTGGAAAGCATTGTTGTTGCCGGGGTTTTCCTCACTGCCGGCATGGTTCTGAGAAGAAAATGAGTTTTCTCCTAAGAAACCTTGGGTTTCCAGTTCCTTGTTGGAAGCTCACCCTGCTCTGCGCTATACCTAAAGTGAAAGTCAACGTGAGCCCAAGCTTCGAAGTAAGGCCCTGATTATCCTTGCAAAACGAGAGGCGTGCAGCAGCTCCATGAGGCCTTCATCGTTGTTCTGCTTTTAGTTTCAAGGTAGTAAGCTTTTCAACACTCCTAGGGGACTTGCTTCAGAAACCCGTTTCTGTACCAGAACACTGCGTAGAACCAGGAAGCTCTGCTCCTGCGTGTATGCTGCGTGTCAACCTAGAAATTAGAGACTGATGGCACAAGGCTAGTTTTCCCATTATGAAAGCTCCGTTGATGCGGCCCCGAAGCTACCTGAAAAGCACTGTTGTTACCGTGCTTTTACTTACAGCCGGCATGGTTCATAGAAGAAAATGAGTTTTCTCGAAAGAAACCTTGTGCTTCCAGTTCCTAGTTGGAAGCTCACCCTGCTCTGCTCTATACCAAACATGAAAGTCAATGTGAGCACTAGCCTCGAAGTAAGGCCCTGATTATGCTGGCAAAACGGGAGGCGTGCAGCAGCTCCATGAGGCCTTCATCGCTGTTCTGCTTTAGTTTCACGGTAGTAAGCTTTCCAAGACTCCTAGGGACTTTGCTTAAGCAACCGTTTCGGTACCAGAACACTGCGTAGAGACAGTAAGCTCTGGTCCTGCGTGTATGCTGCGTGTCAACCTAGAAATTGGAGACTGATGGCATAAGGCTTCTTTTCCCATTATGAAAGCTCCGTTCATGCGGCCTCGAAGCTACCTGAAAAGCATTGTTGTTGCCGGGGTTTTCCTCACTGCCGGCATGGTTTTGAGAAGAAAATGAGTTTTCTCCTAAGAAACCTTGGGTTTCCAGTTCCTTGTTGGAAGCTCACCCTGCTCTGCGCTATACCTAAAGTGAAAGTCAACGTGAGCCCAAGCTTCGAAGTAAGGCCCTGATTATCCTTGCAAAACGAGAGGCGTGCAGCAGCTCCATGAGGCCTTCATCGTTGTTCTGCTTTAGTTTCAAGGTAGTAAGCTTTTCAACACTCCTAGGGGCCTTGCTTCAGCACCCGTTTCAGTACCAGAACACTGCGTAGAACCAGGAAGCTCTGCTCCTGCGTGTATGTTGCGTGTCAACCTAGAAATTAGAGACTGATGGCACAAGGCTAGTTTTCCCATTATGAAAGCTCCGTTGATGCGGCCCCGAAGCTACCTGAAAGCACTGTTGTTACCGTGCTTTTACTTACAGCCGGCATGGTTCATAGAAGAAAATGAGTTTTCTCGAAAGAAACCTTGTGCTTCCAGTTCCTAGTTGGAAGCTCACCCTGCTCTGCTCTATACCAAACGTGAAAGTCAATGTGAGCACTAGCCTCGAAGTAAGGCCCTGATTATCCTGGCAAAACGGTAGGCGTGCAGCAGCTCCATGAGGCCTTCATCGCTGTTCTGCTTTAGTTTCACGGTAGTAAGCTTTCCAACATTCCTAGGGACTTTGCTTAAGCAACCGTTTCGGTACCAGAACACTGCGTAGAGACAGTAAGCTCTGGTCCTGCGTGTATGCTGCGTGTCAATCTAGAAATTGGAGACTGATGGCATAAGGCTTCTTTTCCCATTATGAAAGCTCCGTTCATGCGGCCTCGAAGCTACCTGAAAAGCATTGTTGTTGCCGGGGTTTTCCTCACTGCCGGCATGGTTCTGAGAAGAAAATGAGTTTTCTCCTAAGAAACCTTGGGTTTCCAGTTCCTTGTTGGAAGCTCACCCTGCTCTGCTCTATACTTAAAGTGAAAGTCAACGTGAGCCCAAGCTTCGAAGTAAGGCCCTGATTATCCTTGCAAAACGAGAGGCTTGCAGCAGCTCCATGAGGCCTTCATTGTTGTTCTGTTTAGTTTCAAGGTAGCAAGCTTTTCAACACTCCTAGGAGACTTGCTTCAGAAACCCGTTTCTGTACCAGAACACTGCGTAGAACCAGGAAGCTCTGCTCCTGCGTGTATGCTGCGTGTCAACCTAGAAATTAGAGACTGATGGCACAAGGCTAGTTTTCCCATTATGAAAGCTCCGTTGATGCGGCCCCGAAGCTACCTGAAAAGCACTGTTGTTACCGTGCTTTTACTTACAGCCGGCATGGTTCATAGAAGAAAATGAGTTTTCTCGAAAGAAACCTTGTGCTTCCAGTTCCTAGTTGGAAGCTCACCCTGCTCTGCTCTATACCAAACATGAAAGTCAATGTGAGCACTAGCCTCGAAGTAAGGCCCTGATTATGCTGGCAAAACGGGAGGCGTGCAGCAGCTCCATGAGGCCTTCATCGCTGTTCTGCTTTAATTTCACAGTAGTAAGCTTTCCAACATTCCTAGGGACTTTGCTTAAGCAACCGTTTCGGTACCAGAACACTGCGTAGAGACAGTAAGCTCTGGTCCTGCGTGTATGCTGCGTGTCAACCTAGAAATTGGAGACTGATGGCATAAGGCTTCTTTTCCCATTATGAAAGCTCCGTTCATGCGGCCTCGAAGCTACCTGGAAAGCATTGTTGTTGCCGGGGTTTTCCTCACTGCCGGCATGGTTCTGAGAAGAAAATGAGTTTTCTCCTAAGAAACCTTGGGTTTCCAGTTCCTTGTTGGAAGCTCACCCTGCTCTGCGCTATACCTAAAGTGAAAGTCAACGTGAGCCCAAGCTTCGAAGTAAGGCCCTGATTATCCTTGCAAAACGAGAGGCGTGCAGCAGCTCCATGAGGCCTTCATCGTTGTTCTGCTTTAGTTTCAAGGTAGTAAGCTTTTCAACACTCCTAGGGGCCTTGCTTCAGCACCCGTTTCAGTACCAGAACACTGCGTAGAACCAGGAAGCTCTGCTCCTGCGTGTATGTTGCGTGTCAACCTAGAAATTAGAGACTGATGGCACAAGGCTAGTTTTCCCATTATGAAAGCTCCGTTGATGCGGCCCCGAAGCTACCTGAAAGCACTGTTGTTACCGTGCTTTTACTTACAGCCGGCATGGTTCATAGAAGAAAATGAGTTTTCTCGAAAGAAACCTTGTGCTTCCAGTTCCTAGTTGGAAGCTCACCCTGCTCTGCTCTATACCAAACGTGAAAGTCAATGTGAGCACTAGCCTCGAAGTAAGGCCCTGATTATCCTGGCAAAACGGTAGGCGTGCAGCAGCTCCATGAGGCCTTCATCGCTGTTCTGCTTTAGTTTCACGGTAGTAAGTTTTCCAACATTCCTAGGGACTTTGCTTAAGCAACCGTTTCGGTACCAGAACACTGCGTAGAGACAGTAAGCTCTGGTCCTGCGTGTATGCTGCGTGTCAATCTAGAAATTGGAGACTGATGGCATAAGGCTTCTTTTCCCATTATGAAAGCTCCGTTCATGCGGCCTCGAAGCTACCTGGAAAGCATTGTTGTTGCCGGGGTTTTCCTCACTGCCGGCATGGTTCTGAGAAGAAAATGAGTTTTCTCCTAAGAAACCTTGGGTTTCCAGTTCCTTGTTGGAAGCTCACCCTGCTCTGCGCTATACCTAAAGTGAAAGTCAACGTGAGCCCAAGCTTCGAAGTAAGGCCCTGATTATCCTTGCAAAACGAGAGGCGTGCAGCAGCTCCATGAGGCCTTCATCGTTGTTCTGCTTTAGTTTCAAGGTAGTAAGCTTTTCAACACTCCTAGGGGCCTTGCTTCAGCACCCGTTTCAGTACCAGAACACTGCGTAGAACCAGGAAGCTCTGCTCCTGCGTGTATGTTGCGTGTCAACCTAGAAATTAGAGACTGATGGCACAAGGCTAGTTTTCCCATTATGAAAGCTCCGTTGATGCGGCCCCGAAGCTACCTGAAAGCACTGTTGTTACCGTGCTTTTACTTACAGCCGGCATGGTTCATAGAAGAAAATGAGTTTTCTCGAAAGAAACCTTGTGCTTCCAGTTCCTAGTTGGAAGCTCACCCTGCTCTGCTCTATACCAAACGTGAAAGTCAATGTGAGCACTAGCCTCGAAGTAAGGCCCTGATTATCCTGGCAAAACGGTAGGCGTGCAGCAGCTCCATGAGGCCTTCATCGCTGTTCTGCTTTAGTTTCACGGTAGTAAGCTTTCCAACATTCCTAGGGACTTTGCTTAAGCAACCGTTTCGGTACCAGAACACTGCGTAGAGACAGTAAGCTCTGGTCCTGCGTGTATGCTGCGTGTCAATCTAGAAATTGGAGACTGATGGCATAAGGCTTCTTTTCCCATTATGAAAGCTCCGTTCATGCGGCCTCGAAGCTACCTGAAAAGCATTGTTGTTGCCGGGGTTTTCCTCACTGCCGGCATGGTTCTGAGAAGAAAATGAGTTTTCTCCTAAGAAACCTTGGGTTTCCAGTTCCTTGTTGGAAGCTCACCCTGCTCTGCTCTATACCTAAAGTGAAAGTCAACGTGAGCCCAAGCTTCGAAGTAAGGCCCTGATTATCCTTGCAAAACGAGAGGCTTGCAGCAGCTCCATGAGGCCTTCATTGTTGTTCTGTTTAGTTTCAAGGTAGCAAGCTTTTCAACACTCCTAGGGGCCTTGCTTCAGCACCCGTTTCAGTACCAGAACACTGCGTAGAACCAGGAAGCTCTGCTCCTGCGTGTATGCTGCGTGTCAACCTAGAAATTAGAGACTGATGGCACAAGGCTAGTTTTCCCATTATGAAAGCTCCGTTGATGCGGCCCCGAAGCTACCTGAAAAGCACTGTTGTTACCGTGCGTTTACTTACAGCCGGCATGGTTCATAGAAGAAAATGAGTTTTCTCGAAAGAAACCTTGTGCTTCCAGTTCCTAGTTGGAAGCTCACCCTGCTCTGTTCTATACCAAACGTGAAAGTCAATGTGAGCACTAGCCTCGAAGTAAGGCCCTGATTATGCTGGCAAAACGGGAGGCGTGCAGCAGCTCCATGAGGCCTTCATCGCTGTTCTGCTTTAGTTTCACGGTAGTAAGCTTTCCAACATTCCTAGGGACTTTGCTTAAGCAACCGTTTCGGTACCAGAACACTGCGTAGAGACAGTAAGCTCTGGTCCTGCGTGTATGCTGCGTGTCAACCTAGAAATTGGAGACTGATGGCATAAGGCTTCTTTTCCCATTATGAAAGCTCCGTTCATGCGGCCTCGAAGCTACCTGGAAAGCATTGTTGTTGCCGGGGTTTTCCTCACTGCCGGCATGGTTCTGAGAAGAAAATGAGTTTTCTCCTAAGAAACCTTGGGTTTCCAGTTCCTTGTTGGAAGCTCACCCTGCTCTGCGCTATACCTAAAGTGAAAGTCAACGTGAGCCCAAGCTTCGAAGTAAGGCCCTGATTATCCTTGCAAAACGAGAGGCGTGCAGCAGCTCCATGAGGCCTTCATCGTTGTTCTGCTTTTAGTTTCAAGGTAGTAAGCTTTTCAACACTCCTAGGGGACTTGCTTCAGAAACCCGTTTCTGTACCAGAACACTGCGTAGAACCAGGAAGCTCTGCTCCTGCGTGTATGCTGCGTGTCAACCTAGAAATTAGAGACTGATGGCACAAGGCTAGTTTTCCCATTATGAAAGCTCCGTTGATGCGGCCCCGAAGCTACCTGAAAAGCACTGTTGTTACCGTGCTTTTACTTACAGCCGGCATGGTTCATAGAAGAAAATGAGTTTTCTCGAAAGAAACCTTGTGCTTCCAGTTCCTAGTTGGAAGCTCACCCTGCTCTGCTCTATACCAAACATGAAAGTCAATGTGAGCACTAGCCTCGAAGTAAGGCCCTGATTATGCTGGCAAAACGGGAGGCGTGCAGCAGCTCCATGAGGCCTTCATCGCTGTTCTGCTTTAATTTCACAGTAGTAAGCTTTCCAACATTCCTAGGGACTTTGCTTAAGCAACCGTTTCGGTACCAGAACACTGCGTAGAGACAGTAAGCTCTGGTCCTGCGTGTATGCTGCGTGTCAACCTAGAAATTGGAGACTGATGGCATAAGGCTTCTTTTCCCATTATGAAAGCTCCGTTCATGCGGCCTCGAAGCTACCTGGAAAGCATTGTTGTTGCCGAGGTTTTCCTCACTGCCGGCATGGTTCTGAGAAGAAAATGAGTTTTCTCCTAAGAAACCTTGGGTTTCCAGTTCCTTGTTGGAAGCTCACCCTGCTCTGCGCTATACCTAAAGTGAAAGTCAACGTGAGCCCAAGCTTCGAAGTAAGGCCTTGATTATCCTTGCAAAACGAGAGGCGTGCAGCAGCTCCATGAGGCCTTCATCGTTGTTCTGCTTTAGTTTCAAGGTAGTAAGCTTTTCAACACTCCTAGGGGCCTTGCTTCAGCACCCGTTTCAGTACCAGAACACTGCGTAGAACCAGGAAGCTCTGCTCCTGCGTGTATGTTGCGTGTCAACCTAGAAATTAGAGACTGATGGCACAAGGCTAGTTTTCCCATTATGAAAGCTCCGTTGATGCGGCCCCGAAGCTACCTGAAAGCACTGTTGTTACCGTGCTTTTACTTACAGCCGGCATGGTTCATAGAAGAAAATGAGTTTTCTCGAAAGAAACCTTGTGCTTCCAGTTCCTAGTTGGAAGCTCACCCTGCTCTGCTCTATACCAAACGTGAAAGTCAATGTGAGCACTAGCCTCGAAGTAAGGCCCTGATTATCCTGGCAAAACGGTAGGCGTGCAGCAGCTCCATGAGGCCTTCATCGCTGTTCTGCTTTAGTTTCACGGTAGTAAGTTTTCCAACATTCCTAGGGACTTTGCTTAAGCAACCGTTTCGGTACCAGAACACTGCGTAGAGACAGTAAGCTCTGGTCCTGCGTGTATGCTGCGTGTCAATCTAGAAATTGGAGACTGATGGCATAAGGCTTCTTTTCCCATTATGAAAGCTCCGTTCATGCGGCCTCGAAGCTACCTGAAAAGCATTGTTGTTGCCGGGGTTTTCCTCACTGCCGGCATGGTTCTGAGAAGAAAATGAGTTTTCTCCTAAGAAACCTTGGGTTTCCAGTTCCTTGTTGGAAGCTCACCCTGCTCTGCTCTATACCTAAAGTGAAAGTCAACGTGAGCCCAAGCTTCGAAGTAAGGCCCTGATTATCCTTGCAAAACGAGAGGCTTGCAGCAGCTCCATGAGGCCTTCATTGTTGTTCTGTTTAGTTTCAAGGTAGCAAGCTTTTCAACACTCCTAGGGGCCTTGCTTCAGCACCCGTTTCAGTACCAGAACACTGCGTAGAACCAGGAAGCTCTGCTCCTGCGTGTATGCTGCGTGTCAACCTAGAAATTAGAGACTGATGGCACAAGGCTAGTTTTCCCATTATGAAAGCTCCGTTGATGCGGCCCCGAAGCTACCTGAAAAGCACTGTTGTTACCGTGCGTTTACTTACAGCCGGCATGGTTCATAGAAGAAAATGAGTTTTCTCGAAAGAAACCTTGTGCTTCCAGTTCCTAGTTGGAAGCTCACCCTGCTCTGTTCTATACCAAACGTGAAAGTCAATGTGAGCACTAGCCTCGAAGTAAGGCCCTGATTATGCTGGCAAAACGGGAGGCGTGCAGCAGCTCCATGAGGCCTTCATCGCTGTTCTGCTTTAGTTTCACGGTAGTAAGCTTTCCAACATTCCTAGGGACTTTGCTTAAGCAACCGTTTCGGTACCAGAACACTGCGTAGAGACAGTAAGCTCTGGTCCTGCGTGTATGCTGCGTGTCAACCTAGAAATTGGAGACTGATGGCATAAGGCTTCTTTTCCCATTATGAAAGCTCCGTTCATGCGGCCTCGAAGCTACCTGGAAAGCATTGTTGTTGCCGGGGTTTTCCTCACTGCCGGCATGGTTCTGAGAAGAAAATGAGTTTTCTCCTAAGAAACCTTGGGTTTCCAGTTCCTTGTTGGAAGCTCACCCTGCTCTGCGCTATACCTAAAGTGAAAGTCAACGTGAGCCCAAGCTTCGAAGTAAGGCCCTGATTATCCTTGCAAAACGAGAGGCGTGCAGCAGCTCCATGAGGCCTTCATCGTTGTTCTGCTTTTAGTTTCAAGGTAGTAAGCTTTTCAACACTCCTAGGGGACTTGCTTCAGAAACCCGTTTCTGTACCAGAACACTGCGTAGAACCAGGAAGCTCTGCTCCTGCGTGTATGCTGCGTGTCAACCTAGAAATTAGAGACTGATGGCACAAGGCTAGTTTTCCCATTATGAAAGCTCCGTTGATGCGGCCCCGAAGCTACCTGAAAAGCACTGTTGTTACCGTGCTTTTACTTACAGCCGGCATGGTTCATAGAAGAAAATGAGTTTTCTCGAAAGAAACCTTGTGCTTCCAGTTCCTAGTTGGAAGCTCACCCTGCTCTGCTCTATACCAAACATGAAAGTCAATGTGAGCACTAGCCTCGAAGTAAGGCCCTGATTATGCTGGCAAAACGGGAGGCGTGCAGCAGCTCCATGAGGCCTTCATCGCTGTTCTGCTTTAATTTCACAGTAGTAAGCTTTCCAACATTCCTAGGGACTTTGCTTAAGCAACCGTTTCGGTACCAGAACACTGCGTAGAGACAGTAAGCTCTGGTCCTGCGTGTATGCTGCGTGTCAACCTAGAAATTGGAGACTGATGGCATAAGGCTTCTTTTCCCATTATGAAAGCTCCGTTCATGCGGCCTCGAAGCTACCTGGAAAGCATTGTTGTTGCCGGGGTTTTCCTCACTGCCGGCATGGTTCTGAGAAGAAAATGAGTTTTCTCCTAAGAAACCTTGGGTTTCCAGTTCCTTGTTGGAAGCTCACCCTGCTCTGCGCTATACCTAAAGTGAAAGTCAACGTGAGCCCAAGCTTCGAAGTAAGGCCCTGATTATCCTTGCAAAACGAGAGGCGTGCAGCAGCTCCATGAGGCCTTCATCGTTGTTCTGCTTTTAGTTTCAAGGTAGTAAGCTTTTCAACACTCCTAGGGGACTTGCTTCAGAAACCCGTTTCTGTACCAGAACACTGCGTAGAACCAGGAAGTTCTCCTCCTGCGTGTATGCTGCGTGTCAACCTAGAAATTAGAGACTGATGGCACAAGGCTAGTTTTCCCATTATGAAAGCTCCGTTGATGAAGCCCCGAAGCTACCTGAAAAGCACTGTTGTTACCGTGCTTTTACTTACAGCCGGCATGGTTCATAGAAGAAAATGAGTTTTCTCGAAAGAAACCTTGTGCTTCCAGTTCCTAGTTGGAAGCTCACCCTGCTCTGCTCTATACCAAACGTGAAAGTCAATGTGAGCACTAGCCTCGAAGTAAGGCCCTGATTATCCTGGCAAAACGGGAGGCGTGCAGCAGCTCCATGAGGCCTTCATCGCTGTTCTGCTTTAGTTTCACAGTAGTAAGCTTTCCAACATTCCTAGGGACTTTGCTTAAGCAACCGTTTCGGTACCAGAACACTGCGTAGAGACAGTAAGCTCTGGTCCTGCGTGTATGCTGCGTGTCAACCTAGAAATTGGAGACTGATGGCATAAGGCTTCTTTTCCCATTATCAAAGCTCCGTTCATGCGGCCTCGAAGCTACCTGAAAAGCATTGTTGTTGCCGGGGTTTTCCTCACTGCCGGCATGGTTCTGAGAAGAAAATGAGTTTTCTCCTAAGAAACCTTGGGTTTCCAGTTCCTTGTTGGAAGCTCACCCTGCTCTGCGCTATACCTAAAGTGAAAGTCAACGTGAGCACAAGCTTCGAAGTAAGGCCCTGATTATCCTTGCAAAACGAGAGGCGTGCAGCAGCTCCATGAGGCCTTCATCGTTGTTCTGCTTTAGTTTCAAGGTACTAAGCTTTTCAACACTCCTAGGGGACTTACTTCAGCACCCGTTTCAGTACCAGAACACTGCGTAGAACCAGGAAGTTCTGCTCCTGCGTGTATGCTGCGTGTCAACCTAGAAATTAGAGACTGATGGCACAAGGCTAGTTTTCCCATTATGAAAGCTCCGTTGATGCGGCCCCGAAGCTACCTGAAAAGCACTGTTGTTACCGTGCTTTTACTTACAGCCGGCATGGTTCATAGAAGAAAATGAGTTTTCTCGAAAGAAACCTTGTGCTTCCAGTTCCTAGTTGGAAGCTCACCCTGCTCTGCTCTATACCAAACATGAAAGTCAATGTGAGCACTAGCCTCGAAGTAAGGCCCTGATTATGCTGGCAAAACGGGAGGCGTGCAGCAGCTCCATGAGGCCTTCATCGCTGTTCTGCTTTAATTTCACAGTAGTAAGCTTTCCAACATTCCTAGGGACTTTGCTTAAGCAACCGTTTCGGTACCAGAACACTGCGTAGAGACAGTAAGCTCTGGTCCTGCGTGTATGCTGCGTGTCAACCTAGAAATTGGAGACTGATGGCATAAGGCTTCTTTTCCCATTATGAAAGCTCCGTTCATGCGGCCTCGAAGCTACCTGGAAAGCATTGTTGTTGCCGGGGTTTTCCTCACTGCCGGCATGGTTCTGAGAAGAAAATGAGTTTTCTCCTAAGAAACCTTGGGTTTCCAGTTCCTTGTTGGAAGCTCACCCTGCTCTGCGCTATACCTAAAGTGAAAGTCAACGTGAGCCCAAGCTTCGAAGTAAGGCCCTGATTATCCGTGCAAAACGAGAGGCGTGCAGCAGCTCCATGAGGCCTTCATCGTTGTTCTGCTTTAGTTTCAAGGTAGTAAGCTTTTCAACACTCCTAGGGGACTTACTTCAGCACCCGTTTCAGTACCAGAACACTGCGTAGAACCAGGAAGCTCTGCTCCTGCGTGTATGCTGCGTGTCAACCTAGAAATTAGAGACTGATGGCACAAGGCTAGTTTTCCCATTATGAAAGCTCCGTTGATGCGGCGCCGAAGCTATCTGAAAAGCACTGTTGTTACCATGCTTTTACTTACAGCCGGCATGGTTCATAGAAGAAAATGAGTTTTCTCGAAAGAAACCTTGTGCTTCCAGTTCCTAGTTGGAAGCTCACCCTGCTCTGCTCTATACCAAACGTGAAAGTCAATGTGAGCACTAGCCTCGAAGTAAGGCCCTGATTATGCTGGCAAAACGGGAGGCGTGCAGCAGCTCCATGAGGCCTTCATCGCTGTTCTGCTTTAGTTTCACGGTAGTAAGCTTTCCAAGACTCCTAGGGACTTTGCTTAAGCAACCGTTTCGGTACCAGAACACTGCGTAGAGACAGTAAGCTCTGGTCCTGCGTGTATGCTGCGTGTCAACCTAGAAATTGGAGACTGATGGCATAAGGCTTCTTTTCCCATTATGAAAGCTCCGTTCATGCGGCCTCGAAGCTACCTGAAAAGCATTGTTGTTGCCGGGGTTTTCCTCACTGCCGGCATGGTTTTGAGAAGAAAATGAGTTTTCTCCTAAGAAACCTTGGGTTTCCAGTTCCTTGTTGGAAGCTCACCCTGCTCTGCGCTATACCTAAAGTGAAAGTCAACGTGAGCCCAAGCTTCGAAGTAAGGCCCTGATTATCCTTGCAAAACGAGAGGCGTGCAGCAGCTCCATGAGGCCTTCATCGTTGTTCTGCTTTAGTTTCAAGGTAGTAAGCTTTTCAACACTCCTAGGGGCCTTGCTTCAGCACCCGTTTCAGTACCAGAACACTGCGTAGAACCAGGAAGCTCTGCTCCTGCGTGTATGTTGCGTGTCAACCTAGAAATTAGAGACTGATGGCACAAGGCTAGTTTTCCCATTATGAAAGCTCCGTTGATGCGGCCCCGAAGCTACCTGAAAGCACTGTTGTTACCGTGCTTTTACTTACAGCCGGCATGGTTCATAGAAGAAAATGAGTTTTCTCGAAAGAAACCTTGTGCTTCCAGTTCCTAGTTGGAAGCTCACCCTGCTCTGCTCTATACCAAACGTGAAAGTCAATGTGAGCACTAGCCTCGAAGTAAGGCCCTGATTATCCTGGCAAAACGGTAGGCGTGCAGCAGCTCCATGAGGCCTTCATCGCTGTTCTGCTTTAGTTTCACGGTAGTAAGCTTTCCAACATTCCTAGGGACTTTGCTTAAGCAACCGTTTCGGTACCAGAACACTGCGTAGAGACAGTAAGCTCTGGTCCTGCGTGTATGCTGCGTGTCAATCTAGAAATTGGAGACTGATGGCATAAGGCTTCTTTTCCCATTATGAAAGCTCCGTTCATGCGGCCTCGAAGCTACCTGAAAAGCATTGTTGTTGCCGGGGTTTTCCTCACTGCCGGCATGGTTCTGAGAAGAAAATGAGTTTTCTCCTAAGAAACCTTGGGTTTCCAGTTCCTTGTTGGAAGCTCACCCTGCTCTGCTCTATACTTAAAGTGAAAGTCAACGTGAGCCCAAGCTTCGAAGTAAGGCCCTGATTATCCTTGCAAAACGAGAGGCTTGCAGCAGCTCCATGAGGCCTTCATTGTTGTTCTGTTTAGTTTCAAGGTAGCAAGCTTTTCAACACTCCTAGGAGACTTGCTTCAGAAACCCGTTTCTGTACCAGAACACTGCGTAGAACCAGGAAGCTCTGCTCCTGCGTGTATGCTGCGTGTCAACCTAGAAATTAGAGACTGATGGCACAAGGCTAGTTTTCCCATTATGAAAGCTCCGTTGATGCGGCCCCGAAGCTACCTGAAAAGCACTGTTGTTACCGTGCTTTTACTTACAGCCGGCATGGTTCATAGAAGAAAATGAGTTTTCTCGAAAGAAACCTTGTGCTTCCAGTTCCTAGTTGGAAGCTCACCCTGCTCTGCTCTATACCAAACATGAAAGTCAATGTGAGCACTAGCCTCGAAGTAAGGCCCTGATTATGCTGGCAAAACGGGAGGCGTGCAGCAGCTCCATGAGGCCTTCATCGCTGTTCTGCTTTAATTTCACAGTAGTAAGCTTTCCAACATTCCTAGGGACTTTGCTTAAGCAACCGTTTCGGTACCAGAACACTGCGTAGAGACAGTAAGCTCTGGTCCTGCGTGTATGCTGCGTGTCAACCTAGAAATTGGAGACTGATGGCATAAGGCTTCTTTTCCCATTATGAAAGCTCCGTTCATGCGGCCTCGAAGCTACCTGGAAAGCATTGTTGTTGCCGGGGTTTTCCTCACTGCCGGCATGGTTCTGAGAAGAAAATGAGTTTTCTCCTAAGAAACCTTGGGTTTCCAGTTCCTTGTTGGAAGCTCACCCTGCTCTGCGCTATACCTAAAGTGAAAGTCAACGTGAGCCCAAGCTTCGAAGTAAGGCCCTGATTATCCTTGCAAAACGAGAGGCGTGCAGCAGCTCCATGAGGCCTTCATCGTTGTTCTGCTTTAGTTTCAAGGTAGTAAGCTTTTCAACACTCCTAGGGGCCTTGCTTCAGCACCCGTTTCAGTACCAGAACACTGCGTAGAACCAGGAAGCTCTGCTCCTGCGTGTATGTTGCGTGTCAACCTAGAAATTAGAGACTGATGGCACAAGGCTAGTTTTCCCATTATGAAAGCTCCGTTGATGCGGCCCCGAAGCTACCTGAAAGCACTGTTGTTACCGTGCTTTTACTTACAGCCGGCATGGTTCATAGAAGAAAATGAGTTTTCTCGAAAGAAACCTTGTGCTTCCAGTTCCTAGTTGGAAGCTCACCCTGCTCTGCTCTATACCAAACGTGAAAGTCAATGTGAGCACTAGCCTCGAAGTAAGGCCCTGATTATCCTGGCAAAACGGGAGGCGTGCAGCAGCTCCATGAGGCCTTCATCGCTGTTCTGCTTTAGTTTCACAGTAGTAAGCTTTCCAACATTCCTAGGGACTTTGCTTAAGCAACCGTTTCGGTACCAGAACACTGCGTAGAGACAGTAAGCTCTGGTCCTGCGTGTATGCTGCGTGTCAACCTAGAAATTGGAGACTGATGGCATAAGGCTTCTTTTCCCATTATCAAAGCTCCGTTCATGCGGCCTCGAAGCTACCTGAAAAGCATTGTTGTTGCCGGGGTTTTCCTCACTGCCGGCATGGTTCTGAGAAGAAAATGAGTTTTCTCCTAAGAAACCTTGGGTTTCCAGTTCCTTGTTGGAAGCTCACCCTGCTCTGCGCTATACCTAAAGTGAAAGTCAACGTGAGCACAAGCTTCGAAGTAAGGCCCTGATTATCCTTGCAAAACGAGAGGCGTGCAGCAGCTCCATGAGGCCTTCATCGTTGTTCTGCTTTAGTTTCAAGGTACTAAGCTTTTCAACACTCCTAGGGGACTTACTTCAGCACCCGTTTCAGTACCAGAACACTGCGTAGAACCAGGAAGTTCTGCTCCTGCGTGTATGCTGCGTGTCAACCTAGAAATTAGAGACTGATGGCACAAGGCTAGTTTTCCCATTATGAAAGCTCCGTTGATGCGGCCCCGAAGCTACCTGAAAAGCACTGTTGTTACCGTGCTTTTACTTACAGCCGGCATGGTTCATAGAAGAAAATGAGTTTTCTCGAAAGAAACCTTGTGCTTCCAGTTCCTAGTTGGAAGCTCACCCTGCTCTGCTCTATACCAAACATGAAAGTCAATGTGAGCACTAGCCTCGAAGTAAGGCCCTGATTATGCTGGCAAAACGGGAGGCGTGCAGCAGCTCCATGAGGCCTTCATCGCTGTTCTGCTTTAATTTCACAGTAGTAAGCTTTCCAACATTCCTAGGGACTTTGCTTAAGCAACCGTTTCGGTACCAGAACACTGCGTAGAGACAGTAAGCTCTGGTCCTGCGTGTATGCTGCGTGTCAACCTAGAAATTGGAGACTGATGGCATAAGGCTTCTTTTCCCATTATGAAAGCTCCGTTCATGCGGCCTCGAAGCTACCTGGAAAGCATTGTTGTTGCCGGGGTTTTCCTCACTGCCGGCATGGTTCTGAGAAGAAAATGAGTTTTCTCCTAAGAAACCTTGGGTTTCCAGTTCCTTGTTGGAAGCTCACCCTGCTCTGCGCTATACCTAAAGTGAAAGTCAACGTGAGCCCAAGCTTCGAAGTAAGGCCCTGATTATCCGTGCAAAACGAGAGGCGTGCAGCAGCTCCATGAGGCCTTCATCGTTGTTCTGCTTTAGTTTCAAGGTAGTAAGCTTTTCAACACTCCTAGGGGACTTACTTCAGCACCCGTTTCAGTACCAGAACACTGCGTAGAACCAGGAAGCTCTGCTCCTGCGTGTATGCTGCGTGTCAACCTAGAAATTAGAGACTGATGGCACAAGGCTAGTTTTCCCATTATGAAAGCTCCGTTGATGCGGCGCCGAAGCTATCTGAAAAGCACTGTTGTTACCATGCTTTTACTTACAGCCGGCATGGTTCATAGAAGAAAATGAGTTTTCTCGAAAGAAACCTTGTGCTTCCAGTTCCTAGTTGGAAGCTCACCCTGCTCTGCTCTATACCAAACGGGAAAGTCAATGTGAGCACTAGCCTCGAAGTAAGGCCCTGATTATGCTGGCAAAACGGGAGGCGTGCAGCAGCTCCATGAGGCCTTCATCGCTGTTCTGCTTTAGTTTCACGGTAGTAAGCTTTCCAAGACTCCTAGGGACTTTGCTTAAGCAACCGTTTCGGTACCAGAACACTGCGTAGAGACAGTAAGCTCTGGTCCTGCGTGTATGCTGCGTGTCAACCTAGAAATTGGAGACTGATGGCATAAGGCTTCTTTTCCCATTATGAAAGCTCCGTTCATGCGGCCTCGAAGCTACCTGAAAAGCATTGTTGTTGCCGGGGTTTTCCTCACTGCCGGCATGGTTTTGAGAAGAAAATGAGTTTTCTCCTAAGAAACCTTGGGTTTCCAGTTCCTTGTTGGAAGCTCACCCTGCTCTGCGCTATACCTAAAGTGAAAGTCAACGTGAGCCCAGCTTCGAAGTAAGGCCCTGATTATCCTTGCAAAACGAGAGGCGTGCAGCAGCTCCATGAGGCCTTCATCGTTGTTCTGCTTTTAGTTTCAAGGTAGTAAGCTTTTCAACACTCCTAGGGGACTTGCTTCAGAAACCCGTTTCTGTACCAGAACACTGCGTAGAACCAGGAAGTTCTGCTCCTGCGTGTATGCTGCGTGTCAACCTAGAAATTAGAGACTGATGGCACAAGGCTAGTTTTCCCATTATGAAAGCTCCGTTGATGAGGCCCCGAAGCTACCTGAAAAGCACTGTTGTTACCGTGCTTTTACTTACAGCCGGCATGGTTCATAGAAGAAAATGAGTTTTCTCGAAAGAAACCTTGTGCTTCCAGTTCCTAGTTGGAAGCTCACCCTGCTCTGCTCTATACCAAACGTGAAAGTCAATGTGAGCACTAGCCTCGAAGTAAGGCCCTGATTATGCTGGCAAAACGGGAGGCGGGCAGCAGCTCCATGAGTCCTTCATCGCTGTTCTGCTTTAGTTTCACAGTAGTAAGCTTTCCAACATTCCTAGGGACTTTGCTTAAGCAACCGTTTCGGTACCAGAACACTGCGTAGAGACAGTAAGCTCTGGTCCTGCGTGTATGCTGCGTGTCAACCTACAAATTGGAGACTGATGGCATAAGGCTTCTTTTCCCATTATGAAAGCTCCGTTCATGCGGCCTCGAAGCTACCTGAAAAGCATTGTTGTTGCCGGGGTTTTCCTCACTGCCGGCATGGTTCTGAGAAGAAAATGAGTTTTCTCCTAAGAAACCTTGGGTTTCCAGTTCCTTGTTGGAAGCTCACCCTGCTCTGCGCTATACCTAAAGTGAAAGTCAACGGGAGCCCAAGCTTCGAAGTAAGGCCCTGATTATCCTTGCAAAACGAGAGGCGTGCAGCAGCTCCATGAGGCCTTCATCGTTGTTCTGCTTTAGTTTCAAGGTAGTAAGCTTTTCAACACTCCTAGGGGCCTTGCTTCAGCACCCGTTTCAGTACCAGAACACTGCGTAGAACCAGGAAGCTCTGCTCCTGCGTGTATGCTGCGTGTCAACCTAGAAATTAGAGACTGATGGCACAAGGCTAGTTTTCCCATTATGAAAACTCCGTTGATGCGGCCCCGAAGCTACCTGAAAGCACTGTTGTTACCGTGCTTTTACTTACAGCCGGCATGGTTCATAGAAGAAAATGAGTTTTCTCGAAAGAAACCTTGTGCTTCCAGTTCCTAGTTGGAAGCTCACCCTGCTCTGCTCTATACCAAACGTGAAAGTCAATGTGAGCACTAGCCTCGAAGTAAGGCCCTGATTATCCTGGCAAAACGGGAGGCGTGCAGCAGCTCCATGAGGCCTTCATCGCTGTTCTGCTTTAGTTTCACAGTAGTAAGCTTTCCAACATTCCTAGGGACTTTGCTTAAGCAACCGTTTCGGTACCAGAACACTGCGTAGAGACAGTAAGCTCTGGTCCTGCGTGTATGCTGCGTGTCAACCTAGAAATTGGAGACTGATGGCATAAGGCTTCTTTTCCCATTATGAAAGCTCCGTTCATGCGGCCTCGAAGCTACCTGAAAAGCATTGTTGTTACCGGGGTTTTCCTCACTGCCGGCATGGTTCTGAGAAGAAAATGAGTTTTCTCCTAAGAAACCTTGTGTTTCCAGTTCCTTGTTGGAAGCTCACCCTGCTCTGTGCTATACCTAAAGTGAAAGTCAACGTGAGCCCAAGCTTCGAAGTAAGGCCCTGATTATCCTTGCAAAACGAGAGGCGTGCAGCAGCTCCATGAGGCCTTCATCGTTGTTCTGCTTTAGTTTCAAGGTAGTAAGCTTTTCAACACTCCTAGGGGCCTTACTTCAGCACCCGTTTCAGTACCAGAACACTGCGTAGAACCAGGAAGCTCTGCTCCTGCGTGTATGCTGCGTGTCAACCTAGAAATTAGAGACTGATGGCACAAGGCTAGTTTTCCCATTATGAAAGCTCCGTTGATGCGGCGCCGAAGCTACCTGAAAAGCACTGTTGTTACCATGCTTTTACTTACAGCCGGCATGGTTCATAGAAGAAAATGAGTTTTCTCGAAAGAAACCTTGTGCTTCCAGTTCCTAGTTGGAAGCTCACCCTGCTCTGCTCTATACCAAACGTGAAAGTCAATGTGAGCACTAGCCTCGAAGTAAGGCCCTGATTATCCTGGCAAAACGGGAGGCGTGCAGCAGCTCCATAAGGCCTTCATCGCTGTTCTGCTTTAGTTTCACGGTAGTAAGCTTTCCAACATTCCTAGGGACTTTGCTTAAGCAACCGTTTCGGTACCAGAACACTGCGTAGAGACAGTAAGCTCTGGTCCTGCGTGTATGCTGCGTGTCAACCTAGAAATTGGAGACTGATGGCATAAGGCTTCTTTTCCCATTATGAAAGCTCCGTTCATGCGGCCTCGAAGCTACCTGAAAAGCATTGTTGTTGCCGGGGTTTTCCTCACTGCCGGCATGGTTCTGAGAAGAAAATGAGTTTTCTCCTAAGAAACCTTGGGTTTCCAGTTCCTTGTTGGAAGCTCACCCTGCTCTGCTCTATACCTAAAGTGAAAGTCAACGTGAGCCCAAGCTTCGAAGTAAGGCCCTGATTATCCTTGCAAAACGAGAGGCGTGCAGCAGCTCCATGAGGCCTTCATCGTTGTTCTGCTTTTAGTTTCAAGGTAGTAAGCTTTTCAACACTCCTAGGGGACTTGCTTCAGAAACCCGTTTCTGTACCAGAACACTGCGTAGAACCAGGAAGCTCTGCTCCTGCGTGTATGCTGCGTGTCAACCTAGAAATTAGAGACTGATGGCACAAGGCTAGTTTTCCCATTATGAAAGCTCCGTTGATGAGGCCCCGAAGCTACCTGAAAAGCACTGTTGTTACCGTGCTTTTAGTTACAGCCGGCATGGTTCATAGAAGAAAATGAGTTTTCTCGAAAGAAACCTTGTGCTTCCAGTTCCTAGTTGGAAGGTCACCCTGCTCTGCTCTATACCAAACGTTAAAGTCAATGTGAGCACTAGCCTCGAAGTAAGGCCTTGATTATGCTGGCAAAACGGGAGGCGTGCAGCAGCTCCCTGAGTTCTTCATCGCTGTTCTGCTTTAGTTTCACAGTAGTAAGCTTTCCAACATTCCTAGGGACTTTGCTTAAGCAACCGTTTCGGTACCAGAACACTGCGTAGAGACAGTAAGCTCTGGTCCTGCGTGTATGCTGCGTGTCAACCTAGAAATTGGAGACTGATGGCATAAGGCTTCTTTTCCCATTATGAAAGCTCCGTTCATGCGGCCTCGAAGCTACCTGAAAAGCATTGTTGTTGCCGGGGTTTTCCTCACTGCCGGCATGGTTCTGAGAAGAAAATGAGTTTTCTCCTAAGAAACCTTGGGTTTCCAGTTCCTTGTTGGAAGCTCACCCTGCTCTGCGCTATACCTAAAGTGAAAGTCAACGTGAGCCCAAGCTTCAAGTAAGGCCCTGATTATCCTTGCAAAACGAGAGGCGTGCAGCAGCTCCATGAGGCCTTCATCGTTGTTCTGCTTTTAGTTTCAAGGTAGTAAACTTTTCAACACTCCTAGTGGACTTGCTTCAGAAACCCGTTTCTGTACCAGAACACTGCGTAGAACCAGGAAGCTCTGCTCCTGCGTGTATGCTGCGTGTCAACCTAGAAATTAGAGACTGATGGCACAAGGCTAGTTTTCCCATTATGAAAGCTCCGTTGATGCGGCCCCGAAGCTACCTGAAAAGCACTGTTGTTACCGTGCTTTTACTTACAGCCGGCATGGTTCATAGAAGAAAATGAGTTTTCTCGAAAGAAACCTTGTGCTTCCAGTTCCTAGTTGGAAGCTCACCCTGCTCTGCTCTATACCAAACGTGAAAGTCAATGTGAGCACTAGCCTCGAAGTAAGGCCCTGATTATGCTGGCAAAACGGGAGGCGTGCAGCAGCTCCATGAGTCCTTCATCGCTGTTCTGCTTTAGTTTCACAGTAGTAAGCTTTCCAACATTCCTAGGGACTTTGCTTAAGCAACCGTTTCGGTACCAGAACACTGCGTAGAGACAGTAAGCTCTGGTCCTGCGTGTATGCTGCGTGTCAACCTACAAATTGGAGACTGATGGCATAAGGCTTCTTTTCCCATTATGAAAGCTCCGTTCATGCGGCCTCGAAGCTACCTGAAAAGCATTGTTGTTGCCGGGGTTTTCCTCACTGCCGGCATGGTTCTGAGAAGAAAATGAGTTTTCTCCTAAGAAACCTTGGGTTTCCAGTTCCTTGTTGGAAGCTCACCCTGCTCTGCGCTATACCTAAAGTGAAAGTCAACGGGAGCCCAAGCTTCGAAGTAAGGCCCTGATTATCCTTGCAAAACGAGAGGCGTGCAGCAGCTCCATGAGGCCTTCATCGTTGTTCTGCTTTAGTTTCAAGGTAGTAAGCTTTTCAACACTCCTAGGGGCCTTGCTTCAGCACCCGTTTCAGTACCAGAACACTGCGTAGAACCAGGAAGCTCTGCTCCTGCGTGTATGCTGCGTGTCAACCTAGAAATTAGAGACTGATGGCACAAGGCTAGTTTTCCCATTATGAAAGCTCCGTTGATGCGGCGCCGAAGCTACCTGAAAAGCACTGTTGTTACCATGCTTTTACTTACAGCCGGCATGGTTCATAGAAGAAAATGAGTTTTCTCGAAAGAAACCTTGTGCTTCCAGTTCCTAGTTGGAAGGTCACCCTGCTCTGCTCTATACCAAACGTGAAAGTCAATGTGAGCACTAGCCTCGAAGTAAGGCCTTCATTATGCTGGCAAAACGGGAGGCGTGCAGCAGCTCCATGAGTTCTTCATCGCTGTTCTGCTTTAGTTTCACAGTAGTAAGCTTTCCAACATTCCTAGGGACTTTGCTTAAGCAACCGTTTCGGTACCAGAACACTGCGTAGAGACAGTAAGCTCTGGTCCTGCGTGTATGCTGCGTGTCAACCTAGAAATTGGAGACTGATGGCATAAGGCTTCTTTTCCCATTATGAAAGCTCCGTTCATGCGGCCTCGAAGCTACCTGAGAAGCATTGTTGTTGCCGGGGTTTTCCTCACTGCCGGCATGGTTCTGAGAAGAAAATGAGTTTTCTCCTAAGAAACCTTGGGTTTCCAGTTCCTTGTTGGAAGCTCACCCTGCTCTGCGCTATACCTAAAGTGAAAGTCAACGTGAGCCCAAGCTTCGAAGTAAGGCCCTGATTATCCTTGCAAAACGAGAGGCGTGCAGCAGCTCCATGAGGCCTTCATCGTTGTTCTGCTTTAGTTTCAAGGTAGTAAGCTTTTCAACACTCCTAGGGGCCTTGCTTCAGCACCCGTTTCAGTACCAGAACACTGCGTAGAACCAGGAAGCTCTGCTCCTGCGTGTATGCTGCGTGTCAACCTAGAAATTAGAGACTGATGGCACAAGGCTAGTTTTCCCATTATGAAAGCTCCGTTGATGCGGCCCCGAAGCTACCTGAAAGCACTGTTGTTACCGTGCTTTTACTTACAGCCGGCATGCTTCATAGAAGAAAATGAGTTTTCTCGAAAGAAACCTTGTGCTTCCAGTTCCTAGTTGGAAGCTCACCCTGCTCTGCTCTATACCAAACGTGAAAGTCAATGTGAGCACTAGCCTCGAAGTAAGGCCCTGATTATGCTGGCAAAACGGGAGGCGTGCAGCAGCTCCATGAGGCCTTCATCGCTGTTCTGCTTTAGTTTCACAGTAGTAAGCTTTCCAACATTCCTAGGGACTTTGCTTAAGCAACCGTTTCGGTACCAGAACACTGCGTAGAGACAGTAAGCTCTGGTCCTGCGTGTATGCTGCGTGTCAACCTAGAAATTGGAGACTGATGGCATAAGGCTTCTTTTCCCATTATGAAAGCTCCGTTCATGCGGCCTCGAAGCTACCTGAAAAGCATTGTTGTTGCCGGGGTTTTCCTCACTGCCGGCATGGTTCTGAGAAGAAAATGAGTTTTCTCCTAAGAAACCTTGTGTTTCCAGTTCCTTGTTGGAAGCTCACCCTGCTCTGTGCTATACCTAAAGTGAAAGTCAACGTGAGCCCAAGCTTCGAAGTAAGGCCCTGATTATCCTTGCAAAACGAGAGGCGTGCAGCAGCTCCATGAGGCCTTCATCGTTGTTCTGCTTTAGTTTCAAGGTAGTAAGCTTTTCAACACTCCTAGGGGCCTTACTTCAGCACCCGTTTCAGTACCAGAACACTGCGTAGAACCAGGAAGCTCTGCTCCTGCGTGTATGCTGCGTGTCAACCTAGAAATTAGAGACTGATGGCACAAGGCTAGTTTTCCCATTATGAAAGCTCCGTTGATGCGGCGCCGAAGCTACCTGAAAAGCACTGTTGTTACCATGCTTTTACTTACAGCCGGCATGGTTCATAGAAGAAAATGAGTTTTCTCGAAAGAAACCTTGTGCTTCCAGTTCCTAGTTGGAAGCTCACCCTGCTCTGCTCTATACCAAACGTGAAAGTCAATGTGAGCACTAGCCTCGAAGTAAGGCCCTGATTATCCTGGCAAAACGGGAGGCGTGCAGCAGCTCCATGAGGCCTTCATCGCTGTTCTGCTTTAGTTTCACAGTAGTAAGCTTTCCAACATTCCTAGGGACTTGGCTTAAGCAACCGTTTCGGTACCAGAACACTGCGTAGAGACAGTAAGCTCTGGTCCTGCGTGTATGCTGCGTGTCAACCTAGAAATTGGAGACTGATGGCATAAGGCTTCTTTTCCCATTATGAAAGCTCCGTTCATGCGGCCTCGAAGCTACCTGAAAAGCATTGTTGTTGCCAGGGTTTTCCTCACTGCCGGCATGGTTCTGAGAAGAAAATGAGTTTTCTCCCTAGAAACCTTGGGTTTCCAGTTCCTTGTTGGAAGCTCACCCTGCTCTGCGCTATACCTAAAGTGAAAGTCAACGTGAGCCCAAGCTTCGAAGTAAGGCCCTGATTATCCTTGCAAAACGAGAGGCGTGCAGCAGCTCCATGAGGCCTTCATCGTTGTTCTGCTTTAGTTTCAAGGTAGTAAGCTTTTCAACACTCCTAGGGGACTTGCTTCAGCACCCGTTTCAGTACCAGAACACTGCGTAGAACCAGGAAGCTCTGCTCCTGCGTGTATGCTGCGTGTCAACCTAGAAATTAGAGACTGATGGCACAAGGCTAGTTTTCCCATTATGAAAGCTCCGTTGATGCGGCGCCGAAGCTACCTGAAAAGCACTGTTGTTACCATGTTTTTACTTACAGCCGGCATGGTTCATAGAAGAAAATGAGTTTTCTCGAAAGAAACCTTGTGCTTCCAGTTCCTAGTTGGAAGCTCACCCTGCTCTGCTCTATACCAAACGTGAAAGTCAATGTGAGCACTAGCCTCGAAGTAAGGCCCTGATTATCCTGGCAAAACGGGAGGCGTGCAGCAGCTCCCTGAGGCCTTCATCGCTGTTCTGCTTTAGTTTCACGGTAGTAAGCTTTCCAACATTCCTAGGGACTTTGCTTAAGCAACCGTTTCGGTACCAGAACACTGCGTAGAGACAGTAAGCTCTGGTCCTGCGTGTATGCTGCGTGTCAACCTAGAAATTGGAGACTGATGGCATAAGGCTTCTTTTCCCATTATGAAAGCTCCGTTCATGCGGCCTCGAAGCTACCTGAAAAGCATTGTTGTTGCCGGGGTTTTCCTCACTGCCGGCATGGTTCTGAGAAGAAAATGAGTTTTCTCCTAAGAAACCTTGGGTTTCCAGTTCCTTGTTGGAAGCTCACCCTGCTCTGCGCTATACCTAAAGTGAAAGTCAACGTGAGCCCAAGCTTCAAGTAAGGCCCTGATTATCCTTGCAAAACGAGAGGCGTGCAGCAGCTCCATGAGGCCTTCATCGTTGTTCTGCTTTTAGTTTCAAGGTAGTAAACTTTTCAACACTCCTAGTGGACTTGCTTCAGAAACCCGTTTCTGTACCAGAACACTGCGTAGAACCAGGAAGCTCTGCTCCTGCGTGTATGCTGCGTGTCAACCTAGAAATTAGAGACTGATGGCACAAGGCTAGTTTTCCCATTATGAAAGCTCCGTTGATGCGGCCCCGAAGCTACCTGAAAAGCACTGTTGTTACCGTGCTTTTACTTACAGCCGGCATGGTTCATAGAAGAAAATGAGTTTTCTCGAAAGAAACCTTGTGCTTCCAGTTCCTAGTTGGAAGCTCACCCTGCTCTGCTCTATACCAAACGTGAAAGTCAATGTGAGCACTAGCCTCGAAGTAAGGCCCTGATTATGCTGGCAAAACGGGAGGCGTGCAGCAGCTCCATGAGTCCTTCATCGCTGTTCTGCTTTAGTTTCACAGTAGTAAGCTTTCCAACATTCCTAGGGACTTTGCTTAAGCAACCGTTTCGGTACCAGAACACTGCGTAGAGACAGTAAGCTCTGGTCCTGCGTGTATGCTGCGTGTCAACCTACAAATTGGAGACTGATGGCATAAGGCTTCTTTTCCCATTATGAAAGCTCCGTTCATGCGGCCTCGAAGCTACCTGAAAAGCATTGTTGTTGCCGGGGTTTTCCTCACTGCCGGCATGGTTCTGAGAAGAAAATGAGTTTTCTCCTAAGAAACCTTGGGTTTCCAGTTCCTTGTTGGAAGCTCACCCTGCTCTGCGCTATACCTAAAGTGAAAGTCAACGGGAGCCCAAGCTTCGAAGTAAGGCCCTGATTATCCTTGCAAAACGAGAGGCGTGCAGCAGCTCCATGAGGCCTTCATCGTTGTTCTGCTTTAGTTTCAAGGTAGTAAGCTTTTCAACACTCCTAGGGGCCTTGCTTCAGCACCCGTTTCAGTACCAGAACACTGCGTAGAACCAGGAAGCTCTGCTCCTGCGTGTATGCTGCGTGTCAACCTAGAAATTAGAGACTGATGGCACAAGGCTAGTTTTCCCATTATGAAAGCTCCGTTGATGCGGCGCCGAAGCTACCTGAAAAGCACTGTTGTTACCATGCTTTTACTTACAGCCGGCATGGTTCATAGAAGAAAATGAGTTTTCTCGAAAGAAACCTTGTGCTTCCAGTTCCTAGTTGGAAGCTCACCCTGCTCTGCTCTATACCAAACGTGAAAGTCAATGTGAGCACTAGCCTCGAAGTAAGGCCCTGATTATCCTGGCAAAACGGGAGGCGTGCAGCAGCTCCATAAGGCCTTCATCGCTGTTCTGCTTTAGTTTCACGGTAGTAAGCTTTCCAACATTCCTAGGGACTTTGCTTAAGCAACCGTTTCGGTACCAGAACACTGCGTAGAGACAGTAAGCTCTGGTCCTGCGTGTATGCTGCGTGTCAACCTAGAAATTGGAGACTGATGGCATAAGGCTTCTTTTCCCATTATGAAAGCTCCGTTCATGCGGCCTCGAAGCTACCTGAAAAGCATTGTTGTTGCCGGGGTTTTCCTCACTGCCGGCATGGTTCTGAGAAGAAAATGAGTTTTCTCCTAAGAAACCTTGGGTTTCCAGTTCCTTGTTGGAAGCTCACCCTGCTCTGCTCTATACCTAAAGTGAAAGTCAACGTGAGCCCAAGCTTCGAAGTAAGGCCCTGATTATCCTTGCAAAACGAGAGGCGTGCAGCAGCTCCATGAGGCCTTCATCGTTGTTCTGCTTTTAGTTTCAAGGTAGTAAGCTTTTCAACACTCCTAGGGGACTTGCTTCAGAAACCCGTTTCTGTACCAGAACACTGCGTAGAACCAGGAAGCTCTGCTCCTGCGTGTATGCTGCGTGTCAACCTAGAAATTAGAGACTGATGGCACAAGGCTAGTTTTCCCATTATGAAAGCTCCGTTGATGAGGCCCCGAAGCTACCTGAAAAGCACTGTTGTTACCGTGCTTTTAGTTACAGCCGGCATGGTTCATAGAAGAAAATGAGTTTTCTCGAAAGAAACCTTGTGCTTCCAGTTCCTAGTTGGAAGGTCACCCTGCTCTGCTCTATACCAAACGTGAAAGTCAATGTGAGCACTAGCCTCGAAGTAAGGCCTTCATTATGCTGGCAAAACGGGAGGCGTGCAGCAGCTCCATGAGTTCTTCATCGCTGTTCTGCTTTAGTTTCACAGTAGTAAGCTTTCCAACATTCCTAGGGACTTTGCTTAAGCAACCGTTTCGGTACCAGAACACTGCGTAGAGACAGTAAGCTCTGGTCCTGCGTGTATGCTGCGTGTCAACCTAGAAATTGGAGACTGATGGCATAAGGCTTCTTTTCCCATTATGAAAGCTCCGTTCATGCGGCCTCGAAGCTACCTGAAAAGCATTGTTGTTGCCGGGGTTTTCCTCACTGCCGGCATGGTTCTGAGAAGAAAATGAGTTTTCTCCTAAGAAACCTTGGGTTTCCAGTTCCTTGTTGGAAGCTCACCCTGCTCTGCGCTATACCTAAAGTGAAAGTCAACGTGAGCCCAAGCTTCGAAGTAAGGCCCTGATTATCCTTGCAAAACGAGAGGCGTGCAGCAGCTCCATGAGGCCTTCATCGTTGTTCTGCTTTAGTTTCAAGGTAGTAAGCTTTTCAACACTCCTAGGGGCCTTGCTTCAGCACCCGTTTCAGTACCAGAACACTGCGTAGAACCAGGAAGCTCTGCTCCTGCGTGTATGCTGCGTGTCAACCTAGAAATTAGAGACTGATGGCACAAGGCTAGTTTTCCCATTATGAAAGCTCCGTTGATGCGGCCCCGAAGCTACCTGAAAGCACTGTTGTTACCGTGCTTTTACTTACAGCCGGCATGCTTCATAGAAGAAAATGAGTTTTCTCGAAAGAAACCTTGTGCTTCCAGTTCCTAGTTGGAAGCTCACCCTGCTCTGCTCTATACCAAACGTGAAAGTCAATGTGAGCACTAGCCTCGAAGTAAGGCCCTGATTATGCTGGCAAAACGGGAGGCGTGCAGCAGCTCCATGAGGCCTTCATCGCTGTTCTGCTTTAGTTTCACAGTAGTAAGCTTTCCAACATTCCTAGGGACTTTGCTTAAGCAACCGTTTCGGTACCAGAACACTGCGTAGAGACAGTAAGCTCTGGTCCTGCGTGTATGCTGCGTGTCAACCTAGAAATTGGAGACTGATGGCATAAGGCTTCTTTTCCCATTATGAAAGCTCCGTTCATGCGGCCTCGAAGCTACCTGAAAAGCATTGTTGTTGCCGGGGTTTTCCTCACTGCCGGCATGGTTCTGAGAAGAAAATGAGTTTTCTCCTAAGAAACCTTGTGTTTCCAGTTCCTTGTTGGAAGCTCACCCTGCTCTGTGCTATACCTAAAGTGAAAGTCAACGTGAGCCCAAGCTTCGAAGTAAGGCCCTGATTATCCTTGCAAAACGAGAGGCGTGCAGCAGCTCCATGAGGCCTTCATCGTTGTTCTGCTTTAGTTTCAAGGTAGTAAGCTTTTCAACACTCCTAGGGGCCTTACTTCAGCACCCGTTTCAGTACCAGAACACTGCGTAGAACCAGGAAGCTCTGCTCCTGCGTGTATGCTGCGTGTCAACCTAGAAATTAGAGACTGATGGCACAAGGCTAGTTTTCCCATTATGAAAGCTCCGTTGATGCGGCGCCGAAGCTACCTGAAAAGCACTGTTGTTACCATGCTTTTACTTACAGCCGGCATGGTTCATAGAAGAAAATGAGTTTTCTCGAAAGAAACCTTGTGCTTCCAGTTCCTAGTTGGAAGCTCACCCTGCTCTGCTCTATACCAAACGTGAAAGTCAATGTGAGCACTAGCCTCGAAGTAAGGCCCTGATTATCCTGGCAAAACGGGAGGCGTGCAGCAGCTCCATAAGGCCTTCATCGCTGTTCTGCTTTAGTTTCACGGTAGTAAGCTTTCCAACATTCCTAGGGACTTTGCTTAAGCAACCGTTTCGGTACCAGAACACTGCGTAGAGACAGTAAGCTCTGGTCCTGCGTGTATGCTGCGTGTCAACCTAGAAATTGGAGACTGATGGCATAAGGCTTCTTTTCCCATTATGAAAGCTCCGTTCATGCGGCCTCGAAGCTACCTGAAAAGCATTGTTGTTGCCGGGGTTTTCCTCACTGCCGGCATGGTTCTGAGAAGAAAATGAGTTTTCTCCTAAGAAACCTTGGGTTTCCAGTTCCTTGTTGGAAGCTCACCCTGCTCTGCTCTATACCTAAAGTGAAAGTCAACGTGAGCCCAAGCTTCGAAGTAAGGCCCTGATTATCCTTGCAAAACGAGAGGCGTGCAGCAGCTCCATGAGGCCTTCATCGTTGTTCTGCTTTTAGTTTCAAGGTAGTAAGCTTTTCAACACTCCTAGGGGACTTGCTTCAGAAACCCGTTTCTGTACCAGAACACTGCGTAGAACCAGGAAGCTCTGCTCCTGCGTGTATGCTGCGTGTCAACCTAGAAATTAGAGACTGATGGCACAAGGCTAGTTTTCCCATTATGAAAGCTCCGTTGATGAGGCCCCGAAGCTACCTGAAAAGCACTGTTGTTACCGTGCTTTTAGTTACAGCCGGCATGGTTCATAGAAGAAAATGAGTTTTCTCGAAAGAAACCTTGTGCTTCCAGTTCCTAGTTGGAAGGTCACCCTGCTCTGCTCTATACCAAACGTGAAAGTCAATGTGAGCACTAGCCTCGAAGTAAGGCCTTGATTATGCTGGCAAAACGGGAGGCGTGCAGCAGCTCCATGAGTTCTTCATCGCTGTTCTGCTTTAGTTTCACAGTAGTAAGCTTTCCAACATTCCTAGGGACTTTGCTTAAGCAACCGTTTCGGTACCAGAACACTGCGTAGAGACAGTAAGCTCTGGTCCTGCGTGTATGCTGCGTGTCAACCTAGAAATTGGAGACTGATGGCATAAGGCTTCTTTTCCCATTATGAAAGCTCCGTTCATGCGGCCTCGAAGCTACCTGAAAAGCATTGTTGTTGCCGGGGTTTTCCTCACTGCCGGCATGGTTCTGAGAAGAAAATGAGTTTTCTCCTAAGAAACCTTGGGTTTCCAGTTCCTTGTTGGAAGCTCACCCTGCTCTGCGCTATACCTAAAGTGAAAGTCAACGTGAGCCCAAGCTTCGAAGTAAGGCCCTGATTATCCTTGCAAAACGAGAGGCGTGCAGCAGCTCCATGAGGCCTTCATCGTTGTTCTGCTTTAGTTTCAAGGTAGTAAGCTTTTCAACACTCCTAGGGGCCTTGCTTCAGCACACGTTTCAGTACCAGAACACTGCGTAGAACCAGGAAGCTCTGCTCCTGCGTGTATGCTGCGTGTCAACCTAGAAATTAGAGACTGATGGCACAAGGCTAGTTTTCCCATTATGAAAGCTCCGTTGATGCGGCCCCGAAGCTACCTGAAAGCACTGTTGTTACCGTGCTTTTACTTACAGCCGGCATGCTTCATAGAAGAAAATGAGTTTTCTCGAAAGAAACCTTGTGCTTCCAGTTCCTAGTTGGAAGCTCACCCTGCTCTGCTCTATACCAAACGTGAAAGTCAATGTGAGCACTAGCCTCGAAGTAAGGCCCTGATTATGCTGGCAAAACGGGAGGCGTGCAGCAGCTCCATGAGGCCTTCATCGCTGTTCTGCTTTAGTTTCACAGTAGTAAGCTTTCCAACATTCCTAGGGACTTGGCTTAAGCAACCGTTTCGGTACCAGAACACTGCGTAGAGACAGTAAGCTCTGGTCCTGCGTGTATGCTGCGTGTCAACCTAGAAATTGGAGACTGATGGCATAAGGCTTCTTTTCCCATTATGAAAGCTCCGTTCATGCGGCCTCGAAGCTACCTGAAAAGCATTGTTGTTGCCGGGGTTTTCCTCACTGCCGGCATGGTTCTGAGAAGAAAATGAGTTTTCTCCTAAGAAACCTTGGGTTTCCAGTTCCTTGTTGGAAGCTCACCCTGCTCTGCGCTATACCTAAAGTGAAAGTCAACGTGAGCCCAAGCTTCGAAGTAAGGCCCTGATTATCCTTGCAAAACGAGAGGCGTGCAGCAGCTCCATGAGGCCTTCATCGTTGTTCTGCTTTAGTTTCAAGGTAGTAAGCTTTTCAACACTCCTAGGGGCCTTGCTTCAGCACCCGTTTCAGTACCAGAACACTGCGTAGAACCAGGAAGCTCTGCTCCTGCGTGTATGCTGCGTGTCAACCTAGAAATTAGAGACCGATGGCACAAGGCTACTTTTCCCATTATGAAAGCTCCGTTGATGCGGCCCCGAAGCTACCTGAAAAGCACTGTTGTTACCGTGCTTTTACTTACAGCCGGCATGGTTCATAGAAGAAAATGAGTTTTCTCGAAAGAAACCTTGTGCTTCCAGTTCCTAGTTGGAAGCTCACCCTGCTCTGTTCTATACCAAAAGTGAAAGTCAATGTGAGCACTAGCCTCGAAGTAAGGCCCTGATTATGCTGGCAAAACGGGAGGCGTGCAGCAGCTCCATGAGGCCTTCATCGCTGTTCTGCTTTAATTTCACAGTAGTAAGCTTTCCAACATTCCTAGGGACTTTGCTTAAGCAACCGTTTCGGTACCAGAACACTGCGTAGAGACAGTAAGCTCTGGTCCTGCGTGTATGCTGCGTGTCAACCTAGAAATTGGAGACTGATGGCATAAGGCTTCTTTTCCCATTATGAAAGCTCCGTTCATGCGGCCTCGAAGCTACCTGAAAAGCATTGTTGTTGCCGGGGTTTTCCTCACTGCCGGCATGGTTCTGAGAAGAAAATGAGTTTTCTCCTAAGAAACCTTGGGTTTCCAGTTCCTTGTTGGAAGCTCACCCTGCTCTGCGCTATACCTAAAGTGAAAGTCAACGTGAGCCCAAGCTTCGAAGTAAGGCCCTGATTATCCTTGCAAAACGAGAGGCGTGCAGCAGCTCCATGAGGCCTTCATCGTTGTTCTGCTTTAGTTTCAAGGTAGTAAGCTTTTCAACACTCCTAGGGGCCTTGCTTCAGCACCCGTTTCAGTACCAGAACACTGTGTAGAACCAGGAAGCTCTGCTCCTGCGTGTATGCTGCGTGTCAACCTAGAAATTAGAGACTGATGGCACAAGGCTAGTTTTCCCATTATGAAAGCTCCGTTGATGCGGCCCCGAAGCTACCTGAAAAGCACTGTTGTTACCGTGCTTTTACTTACAGCCGGCATGGTTCATAGAAGAAAATGAGTTTTCTCGAAAGAAACCTTGTGCTTCCAGTTCCTAGTTGGAAGCTCACCCTGCTCTGCTCTATACCAAACGTGAAAGTCAATGTGAGCACTAGCCTCGAAGTAAGGCCCTGATTATGCTGGCAAAACGGGAGGCGTGCAGCAGCTCCATGAGGCCTTCATCGCTGTTCTGCTTTAGTTTCACGGTAGTAAGCTTTCCAAGACTCCTAGGGACTTTGCTTAAGCAACCGTTTCGGTACCAGAACACTGCGTAGAGACAGTAAGCTCTGGTCCTGCGTGTATGCTGCGTGTCAACCTAGAAATTGGAGACTGATGGCATAAGGCTTCTTTTCCCATTATGAAAGCTCCGTTCATGCGGCCTCGAAGCTACCTGAAAAGCATTGTTGTTGCCGGGGTTTTCCTCACTGCCGGCATGGTTCTGAGAAGAAAATGAGTTTTCTCCTAAGAAACCTTGGGTTTCCAGTTCCTTGTTGGAAGCTCACCCTGCTCTGCTCTATACCTAAAGTGAAAGTCAACGTGAGCCCAAGCTTCGAAGTAAGGCCCTGATTATCCTTGCAAAACGAGAGGCGTGCAGCAGCTCCATGAGGCCTTCATCGTTGTTCTGCTTTAGTTTCAAGGTAGTAAGCTTTTCAACACTCCTAGGGGCCTTGCTTCAGCACCCGTTTCAGTACCAGAACACTGCGTAGAACCAGGAAGCTCTGCTCCTGCGTGTATGCTGCGTGTCAACCTAGAAATTAGAGACTGATGGCACAAGGCTAGTTTTCCTATTATGAAAGCTCCGTTGATGCGGCCCCGAAGCTACCTGAAAGCACTGTTGTTACCGTGCTTTTACTTACAGCCGGCATGGTTCATAGAAGAAAATGAGTTTTCTCGAAAGAAACCTTGTGCTTCCAGTTCCTAGTTGGAAGCTCACCCTGCTCTGCTCTATACCAAACGTGAAAGTCAATGTGAGCACTAGCCTCGAAGTAAGGCCCTGATTATCCTGGCAGAACGGGAGGCGTGCAGCAGCTCCATGAGGCCTTCATCGCTGTTCTGCTTTAGTTTCACGGTAGTAAGCTTTCCAAGACTCCTAGGGACTTTGCTTAAGCAACCGTTTCGGTACCAGAACACTGCGTAGAGACAGTAAGCTCTGGTCCTGCGTGTATGCTGCGTGTCAACCTAGAAATTGGAGACTGATGGCATAAGGCTTCTTTTCCCATTATGAAAGCTCCGTTCATGCGGCCTCGAAGCTACCTGAAAAGCATTGTTGTTGCCGGGGTTTTCCTCACTGCCGGCATGGTTCTGAGAAGAAAATGAGTTTTCTCCTAAGAAACCTTGGGTTTCCAGTTCCTAGTTGGAAGCTCACCCTGCTCTGCTCTATACCAAACGTGAGAGTCAATGTGAGCACTAGCCTCGAAGTAAGGCCCTGATTATGCTGGCAAAACGAGAGGCGTGCAGCAGCTCCATGAGGCCTTCATCGTTGTTCTGCTTTAGTTTCAAGGTAGTAAGCTTTTCAACACTCCTAGGGGCCTTGCTTCAGCACCCGTTTCAGTACCAGAACACTGCGTAGAACCAGGAAGCTCTGCTCCTGCGTTTATGCTGCGTGTCAACCTAGAAATTAGAGACTGATGGCACAAGGCTAGTTTTCCCATTATGAAAGCTCCGTTGATGCGGCCCCGAAGCTACCTGAAAAGCACTGTTGTTACCGTGCTTTTACTTACAGCCGGCATGGTTCATAGAAGAAAATGAGTTTTCTCGAAAGAAACCTTGTGATTCCAGTTCCTAGTTGGAAGCTCACCCTGCTCTGCTCTATACCAAACGTGAAAGTCAATGTGAGCACTAGCCTCGAAGTAAGGCCCTGATTATCCTGGCAAAACGGGAGGCGTGCAGCAGCTCCATGAGGCCTTCATCGCTGTTCTGCTTTAGTTTCACGGTAGTAAGCTTTCCAAGACTCCTAGGGACTTTGCTTAAGCAACCGTTTCGGTACCAGAACACTGCGTAGAGACAGTAAGCTCTGGTCCTGCGTGTATGCTGCGTGTCAACCTAGAAATTGGAGACTGATGGCATAAGGCTTCTTTTCCCATTATGAAAGCTCCGTTCATGCGGCCTCGAAGCTACCTGAAAAGCATTGTTGTTGCCGGGGTTTTCCTCACTGCCGGCATGGTTCTGAGAAAAAAATGAGTTTTCTCCTAAGAAACCTTGGGTTTCCAGTTCCTTGTTGGAAGCTCACCCTGCTCTGCGCTATACCTAAAGTGAAAGTCAACGTGAGCCCAAGCTTCGAAGTAAGGCCCTGATTATCCTTGCAAAACGAGAGGCGTGCAGCAGCTCCATGAGGCCTTCATCGTTGTTCTGCTTTAGTTTCAAGGTAGTAAGCTTTTCAACACTCCTAGGGGCCTTGCTTCAGCACCCGTTTCAGTACCAGAACACTGCGTAGAACCAGGAAGCTCTGCTCCTGCGTGTATGCTGCGTGTCAACCTAGAAATTAGAGACTGATGGCACAAGGCTAGTTTTCCCATTATGAAAGCTCCGTTGATGCGGCCCCGAAGCTACCTGAAAAGCACTGTTGTTACCGTGCTTTTACTTACAGCCGGCATGGTTCATAGAAGAAAATGAGTTTTCTCGAAAGAAACCTTGTGCTTCCAGTTCCTAGTTGGAAGCTCACCCTGCTCTGCTCTATACCAAACGTGAAAGTCAATGTGAGCACTAGCCTCGAAGTAAGGCCCTGATTATGCTGGCAAAACGGGAGGCGTGCAGCAGCTCCATGAGGCCTTCATCGCTGTTCTGCTTTAGTTTCATGGTAGTAAGCTTTCCAAGACTCCTAGGGACTTTGCTTAAGCAACCGTTTCGGTACCAGAACACTGCATAGAGACAGTAAGCTCTGGTCCTGCGTGTATGCTGCGTGTCAACCTAGAAATTGGAGACTGATGGCATAAGGCTTCTTTTCCCATTATCAAAGCTCCGTTCATGCGGCCTCGAAGCTACCTGAAAAGCATTGTTGTTGCCGGGGTTTTCCTCACTGCCGGCATGGTTCTGAGAAGAAAATGAGTTTTCTCCTAAGAAACCTTGGGTTTCCAGTTCCTTGTTGGAAGCTCACCCTGCTCTGCGCTATACCTAAAGTGAAAGTCAACGTGAGCCCAAGCTTCGAAGTAAGGCCCTGATTATCCTTGCAAAACGAGAGGCGTGCAGCAGCTCCATGAGGCCTTCATCGTTGTTCTGCTTTAGTTTCAAGGTAGTAAGCTTTTCAACACTCCTAGGGGCCTTGCTTCAGCACCCGTTTCAGTACCAGAACACTGCGTAGAACCAGGAAGCTCTGCTCCTGCGTGTATGCTGCGTGTCAACCTAGAAATTAGAGACTGATGGCACAAGGCTAGTTTTCCCATTATGAAAGCGCCGTTGATGCGGCCCCGAAGCTACCTGAAAAGCACTGTTGTTACCGTGCTTTTACTTACAGTAGGCATATTTCATAGAAGAAAATGAGTTTTCTCGAAAGAAACCTTGTGCTTCCAGTTCCTAGTTGGAAGCTCACCCTGCTCTGCTCTATACCAAACGTGAAAGTCAATGTGAGCACTAGCCTCGAAGTAAGGCCCTGATTATCCTGGCAAAACGGGAGGCGTGCAGCAGCTCCATGAGGCCTTCATCGCTGTTCTGCTTTAGTTTCACGGTAGTAAGCTTTCCAAGACTCCTAGGGACTTTGCTTAAGCAACCGTTTCGGTACCAGAACACTGCGTAGAGACAGTAAGCTCTGGTCCTGCGTGTATGCTGCGTGTCAACCTAGAAATTGGAGACTGATGGCATAAGGCTTCTTTTCCCATTATGAAAGCTCCGTTCATGCGGCCTCGAAGCTACCTGAAAAGCATTGTTGTTGCCGGGGTTTTCCTCACTGCCGGCATGGTTCTGAGAAGAAAATGAGTTTTCTCCTACGAAACCTTGGGTTTCCAGTTCCTTGTTGGAAGTTCACCCAGCTCTGCGCTATACCTAAAGTGAAAGTCAACGTGAGCCCAAGCTTCGAAGTAAGGCCCTGATTATCCTTGCAAAACGAGAGGCGTGCAGCAGCTCCATGAGGCCTTCATCGTTTTTCTGCTTTAGTTTCAAGGTAGTAAGCTTTTCAACACTCCTAGGGGCCTTGCTTCAGCACCCGTTGCAGTACCAGAACACTGCGTAGAACCAGGAAGCTCTGCTCCTGCGTGTATGCTGCGTGTCAACCTAGAAATTAGAGACTGATGGCACAAGGCTAGTTTTCCCATTATGAAAGCTCCGTTGATGCGGCCCCGAAGCTACCTGAAAAGCACTGTTGTTACCGTGCTTTTACTTACAGCCGGCATGGTTCATAGAAGAAAATGAGTTTTCTCGAAAGAAACCTTGTGCTTCCAGTTCCTAGTTGGAAGCTCACCCTGCTCTGCTCTATACCAAACGTGAAAGTCAATGTGAGCACTAGCCTCGAAGTAAGGCCCTGATTATGCTGGCAAAACGGGAGGCGTGCAGCAGCTCCATGAGGCCTTCATCGCTGTTCTGCTTTAGTTTCACGGTAGTAAGCTTTCCAAGACTCCTAGGGACTTTGCTTAAGCAACCGTTTCGGTACCAGAACACTGCGTAGAGACAGTAAGCTCTGGTCCTGCGTGTATGCTGCGTGTCAACCTAGAAATTGGAGACTGATGGCATAAGGCTTCTTTTCCCATTATGAAAGCTCCGTTCATGCGGCCTCGAAGCTACCTGAAAAGCATTGTTGTTGCCGGGGTTTTCCTCACTGCCGGCATGGTTCTGAGAAGAAAATGAGTTTTCTCCTAAGAAACCTTGGGTTTCCAGTTCCTTGTTGGAAGCTCACCCTGCTCTGCGCTATACCTAAAGTGAAAGTCAACGTGAGCCCAAGCTTCGAAGTAAGGCCCTGATTATCCTTGCAAAACGAGAGGCGTGCAGCAGCTCCATGAGGCCTTCATCGTTGTTCTGCTTTAGTTTCAAGGTAGTAAGCTTTTCAACACTCCTAGGGGCCTTGCTTCAGCACCCGTTTCAGTACCAGAACACTGCGTAGAACCAGGAAGCTCTGCTCCTGCGTGTATGCTGCGTGTCAACCTAGAAATTAGAGACTGATGGCACAAGGCTAGTTTTCCCATTATGAAAGCTCCGTTGATGCGGCCCCAAAGCTACCTGAAAGCACTGTTGTTACCGTGCTTTTACTTACAGCCGGCATGGTTCATAGAAGAAAATGAGTTTTCTCGAAAGAAACCTTGTGCTTCCAGTTCCTAGTTGGAAGCTCACCCTGCTCTGCTCTATACCAAACGTGAAAGTCAATGTGAGCACTAGCCTCGAAGTAAGGCCCTGATTATCCTGGCAAAACGGGAGGCGTGCAGCAGCTCCATGAGGCCTTCATCGCTGTTCTGCTTTAGTTTCACGGTAGTAAGCTTTCCAAGACTCCTAGGGACTTTGCTTAAGCAACCGTTTCGGTACCAGAACACTGCGTAGAGACAGTAAGCTCTGGTCCTGCGTGTATGCTGCGTGTCAACCTAGAAATTGGAGACTGATGGCATAAGGCTTCTTTTCCCATTATGAAAGCTCCGTTCATGCGGCCTCGAAGCTACCTGAAAAGCATTGTTGTTGCCGGGGTTTTCCTCACTGCCGGCATGCTTCTGAGAAGAAAATGAGTTTTCTCCTAAGAAACCTTGGGTTTCCAGTTCCTTGTTGGAAGCTCACCCTGCTCTGCGCTATACCTAAAGTGAAAGTCAACGTGAGCCCAAGCTTCGAAGTAAGGCCCTGATTATCCTTGCAAAACGAGAGGCGTGCAGCAGCTCCATGAGGCCTTCATCGTTGTTCTGCTTTAGTTTCAAGGTAGTAAGCTTTTCAACACTCCTAGGGGCCTTGCTTCAGCACCCGTTTCAGTACCAGAACACTGCGTAGAACCAGGAAGCTCTGCTCCTGCGTGTATGCTGCGTGTCAACCTAGAAATTAGAGACTGATGGCACAAGGCTAGTTTTCCCATTATGAAAGCTCCGTTGATGCGGCCCCGAAGCTACCTGAAAGCACTGTTCTTACCGTGCTTTTACTTACAGCCGGCATGGTTCATAGAAGAAAATGAGTTTTCTCGAAAGAAACCTTGTGCTTCCAGTTCCTAGTTGGAAGCTCACCCTGCTCTGCTCTATACCAAACGTGAAAGTCAATGTGAGCACTAGCCTCGAAGTAAGGCCCTGATTATGCTGGCAAAACGGGAGGCGTGCAGCAGCTCCATGAGGCCTTCATCGCTGTTCTGCTTTAGTTTCACGGTAGTAAGCTTTCCAAGACTCCTAGGGACTTTGCTTAAGCAACCGTTTCGGTACCAGAACACTGCGTAGAGACAGTAAGCTCTGGTCCTGCGTGTATGCTGCGTGTCAACCTAGAAATTGGAGACTGATGGCATAAGGCTTCTTTTCCCATTATGAAAGCTCCGTTCATGCGGCCTCGAAGCTACCTGAAAAGCATTGTTGTTGCCGGGGTTTTCCTCACTGCCGGCATGCTTCTGAGAAGAAAATGAGTTTTCTCCTAAGAAACCTTGGGTTTCCAGTTCCTTGTTGGAAGCTCACCCTGCTCTGCGCTATACCTAAAGTGAAAGTCAACGTGAGCCCAAGCTTCGAAGTAAGGCCCTGATTATCCTTGCAAAACGAGAGGCGTGCAGCAGCTCCATGAGGCCTTCATCGTTGTTCTGCTTTAGTTTCAAGGTAGTAAGCTTTTCAACACTCCTAGGGGCCTTGCTTCAGCACCCGTTTCAGTACCAGAACACTGCGTAGAACCAGGAAGCTCTGCTCCTGCGTGTATGCTGCGTGTCAACCTAGAAATTAGAGACTGATGGCACAAGGCTAGTTTTCCCATTATGAAAGCGCCGTTGATGCGGCCCCGAAGCTACCTGAAAAGCACTGTTGTTACCGTGCTTTTACTTACAGTAGGCATATTTCATAGAAGAAAATGAGTTTTCTCGAAAGAAACCTTGTGCTTCCAGTTCCTAGTTGGAAGCTCACCCTGCTCTGCTCTATACCAAACGTGAAAGTCAATGTGAGCACTAGCCTCGAAATGAGGCCCTGATTATGCTGGCAAAACGGGAGGCGTGCAGCAGCTCCATGAGGCCTTCATCGCTGTTCTGCTTTAGTTTCACGGTAGTAAGCTTTCCAACATTCCTAGGGACTTTGCTTAAGCAACCGTTTCGGTACCAGAACACTGCGTAGAGACAGTAAGCTCTGGTCCTGCGTGTATGCTGCGTGTCAACCTAGAAATTGGAGACCGATGGCATAAGGCTTCTTTTCCCATTATGAAAGCTCCGTTCATGCGGCCTCGAAGCTACCTGAAAAGCATTGTTGTTGCCGGGGTTTTCCTCACTGCCGGCATGGTTCTGAGAAGAAAATGAGTTTTCTCCTAAGAAACCTTGGGTTTCCAGTTCCTTGTTGGAAGCTCACCCTGCTCTGCGCTATACCTAAAGTGAAAGTCAACGTGAGCCCAAGCTTCGAAGTAAGGCCCTGATTATCCTTGCAAAACGAGAGGCGTGCAGCAGCTCCATGAGGCCTTCATCGTTGTTCTGCTTTAGTTTCAAGGTAGTAAGCTTTTCAACACTCCTAGGGGCCTTGCTTCAGCACCCGTTTCAGTACCAGAACACTGCGTAGAACCAGGAAGCTCTGCTCCTGCGTGTATGCTGCGTGTCAACCTAGAAATTAGAGACTGATGGCACAAGGCTAGTTTTCCCATTATGAAAGCTCCGTTGATGCGGCCCCGAAGCTACCTGAAAAGCACTGTTGTTACCGTGCTTTTACTTACAGCCGGCATGGTTCATAGAAGAAAATGAGTTTTCTCGAAAGCAACCTTGTGCTTCCAGTTCCTAGTTGGAAGCTCACCCTGCTCTGCTCTATACCAAACGTGAAAGTCAATGTGAGCACTAGCCTCGAAGTAAGGCCCTGATTATGCTGGCAAAACGGGAGGCGTGCAGCAGCTCCATGAGGCCTTCATCGCTGTTCTGCTTTAGTTTCACGGTAGTAAGCTTTCCAAGACTCCTAGGGACTTTGCTTAAGCAACCGTTTCGGTACCAGAACACTGCATAGAGACAGTAAGCTCTGGTCCTGCGTGTATGCTGCGTGTCAACCTAGAAATTGGAGACTGATGGCATAAGGCTTCTTTTCCCATTATGAAAGCTCCGTTCATGCGGCCTCGAAGCTTCCTGAAAAGCATTGTTGTTGCCGGGGTTTTCCTCACTGCCGGCATGGTTCTGAGAAGAAAATGAGTTTTCTCCTAAGAAACCTTGGGTTTCCAGTTCCTTGTTGGAAGCTCACCCTGCTCTGCGCTATACCTAAAGTGAAAGTCAACGTGAGCCCAAGCTTCGAAGTAAGGCCCTGATTATCCTTGCAAAACGAGAGGCGTGCAGCAGCTCCATGAGGCCTTCATCGTTGTTCTGCTTTAGTTTCAAGGTAGTAAGCTTTTCAACACTCCTAGGGGCCTTGCTTCAGCACCCGTTTCAGTACCAGAACACTGCGTAGAACCAGGAAGCTCTGCTCCTGCGTGTATGCTGCGTGTCAACCTAGAAATTAGAGACTGATGGCACAAGGCTAGTTTTCCCATTATGAAAGCTCCGTTGATGCGGCCCCGAAGCTACCTGAAAGCACTGTTGTTACCGTGCTTTTACTTACAGCCGGCATGGTTCATAGAAGAAAATGAGTTTTCTCGAAAGAAACCTTGTGCTTCCAGTTCCTAGTTGGAAGCTCACCCTGCTCTGCTCTATACCAAACGTGAAAGTCAATGTGAGCACTAGCCTCGAAGTAAGGCCCTGATTATGCTGGCAAAACGGGAGGCGTGCAGCAGCTCCATGAGGCCTTCATCGCTGTTCTGCTTTAGTTTCACGGTAGTAAGCTTTCCAAGACTCCTAGGGACTTTGCTTAAGCAACCGTTTCGGTACCAGAACACTGCGTAGAGACAGTAAGCTCTGGTCCTGCGTGTATGCTGCGTGTCAACCTAGAAATTGGAGACTGATGGCATAAGGCTTCTTTTCCAATTATGAAAGCTCCGTTCATGCGGCCTCGAAGCTACCTGAAAAGCATTGTTGTTGCCGGGGTTTTCCTCACTGCCGGCATGGTTCTGAGAAGAAAATGAGTTTTCTCCTAAGAAACCTTGGGTTTCCAGTTCCTTGTTGGAAGCTCACCCTGCTCTGCGCTATACCTAAAGTGAAAGTCAACGTGAGCCCAAGCTTCGAAGTAAGGCCCTGATTATCCTTGCAAAACGAGAGGCGTGCAGCAGCTCCATGAGGCCTTCATCGTTGTTCTGCTTTAGTTTCAAGGTAGTAAGCTTTTCAACACTCCTAGGGGACTTGCTTCAGCACCCGTTTCAGTACCAGAACACTGCGTAGAACCAGGAAGCTCTGCTCCTGCGTGTATGCTGCGTGTCAACCTAGAAATTAGAGACTGATGGCACAAGGCTAGTTTTCCCATCATGAAAGCTCCGTTGATGCGGCCCCGAAGCTACCTGAAAGCACTGTTGTTACCGTGCTTTTACTTACAGCCGGCATGGTTCATAGAAGAAAATGAGCTTTCTCGAAAGAAACCTTGTGCTTCCAGTTCCTAGTTGGAAGCTCACCCTGCTCTGCTCTATACCAAACGTGAGAGTCAATGTGAGCACTAGCCTCGAAGTAAGGCCCTGATTATGCTGGCAAAACGGGAGGCGTGCAGCAGCTCCATGAGGCCTTCATCGCTGTTCTGCTTCAGTTTCACGGTAGTAAGCTTTCCAACATTCCTAGGGACTTTGCTTAAGCAACCGTTTCGGTACCAGAACACTGCGTAGAGACAGTAAGCTCTGGTCCTGCGTGTATGCTGCGTGTCAACCTAGAAATTGGAGACTGATGGCATAAGGCTTCTTTTCCCATTATGAAAGCTCCGTTCATGTGGCCTCGAAGCTACCTGAAAGCATTGTTGTTGCCGGGGTTTTCCTCATTGCCGGCATGGTTCTGAGAAGAAAATGAGTTTTCTCCTAAGAAACCTTGGGTTTCCAGTTCCTTGTTGGAAGCTCACCCTGCTCTGCGCTATACCTAATGTGAAAGTCAACGTGAGCCCAAGCTTCGAAGTAAGGCCCTGATTATCCTTGCAAAACGAGAGGCGTGCAGCAGCTCCATGAGGCCTTCATCGTTGTTCTGCTTTAGTTTCAAGGTAGTAAGCTTTTCAACACTCCTAGGGGCCTTGCTTCAGCACCCGTTTCAGTACCAGAACACTGCGTAGAACCAGGAAGCTCTGCTCCTGCGTGTATGCTGCGTGTCAACCTAGAAATTAGAGACTGATGGCACAAGGCTAGTTTTCCCATCATGAAAGCTCCGTTGATGCGGCCCCGAAGCTACATGAAAGCACTGTTGTTACCGTGCTTTTACTTACAGCCGGCATGGTTCATAGAAGAAAATGAGCTTTCTCGAAAGAAACCTTGTGCTTCCAGTTCCTAGTTGGAAGCTCACCCTGCTCTGCTCTATACCAAACATGAAAGTCAATATGAGCACTAGCCTCGAAGTAAGGCCCTGATTATGCTGGCAAAACGGGAGGCGTGCAGCAGCTCCATGAGGCCTTCATCGCTGTTCTGCTTTAGTTTCACGGTAGTAAGCTTTCCAACATTCCTAGGGACTTTGCTTAAGCAACCGTTTCGGTACCAGAACACTGCGTAGAGACAGTAAGCTCTGGTCCTGCGTGTATGCTGCGTGTCAACCTAGAAATTGGAGACTGATGGCATAAGGCTTCTTTTCCCATTATGAAAGCTCCGTTCATGCGGCCTCGAAGCTACCTGAAAAGCATTGTTGTTGCCGGGGTTTTCCTCATTGCCGGCATGGTTCTGAGAAGAAAATGAGTTTTCTCCTAAGAAACCTTGGGTTTCCAGTTCCTTGTTGGAAGCTCCCCCTGCTCTGCGCTATACCTAAAGTGAAAGTCAACGTGAGCCCAAGCTTCGCAGTAAGGCCCTGATTATCCTTGCAAAAAGAGAGGCGTGCAGCAGCTCCATGAGGCCTTCATCGTTGTTCTGCTTTAGTTTCAAGGTAGTAAGCTTTTCAACACTCCTAGGGGACTTGCTTCAGCACCCGTTTCAGTACCAGAACACTGCGTAGAACCAGGAAGCTCTGCTCCTGCGTGTATGCTGCGTGTCAACCTAGAAATTGGAGACTGATGGCATAAGGCTTCTTTTCCCATTATGAAAGCTCCGTTCATGCGGCCTCGAAGCTACCTGAAAAGCATTGTTGTTGCCGGGGTTTTCCTCACTGCCGGCATGGTTCTGAGAAGAAAATGAGTTTTCTCCTAAGAAACCTTGGGTTTCCAGTTCCTTGTTGGAAGCTCACCCTGCTCTGCGCTATACCTAAAGTGAAAGTCAACGTGAGCCCAAGCTTCGAAGTAAGGCCCTGATTATCCTTGCAAAACGAGAGGCGTGCAGCAGCTCCATGAGGCCTTCATCGTTGTTCTGCTTTAGTTTCAAGGTAGTAAGCTTTTCAACACTCCTAGGGGACTTGCTTCAGCACCCGTTTCAGTACCAGAACACTGCCTAGAACCAGGAAGCTCTGCTCCTGCGTGTATGCTGCGTGTCAACCTAGAAATTAGAGACTGATGGCACAAGGCTAGTTTTCCCATTATGAAAGCGCCGTTGATGCGGCCCCGAAGCTACCTGAAAAGCACTGTTGTTACCGTGCTTTTACTTACAGTAGGCATATTTCATAGAAGAAAATGAGTTTTCTCGAAAGAAACCTTGTGCTTCCAGTTCCTAGTTGGAAGCTCACCCTGCTCTGCTCTATACCAAACGTGAAAGTCAATGTGAGCACTAGCCTCGAAATAAGGCTCTGATTATGCTGGCAAAACGGGAGGCGTGCAGCAGCTCCATGAGGCCTTCATCGCTGTTCTGCTTTAGTTTCACGGTAGTAAGCTTTCCAACATTCCTAGGGACTTTGCTTAAGCAACCGTTTCGGTACCAGAACACTGCGTAGAGACAGTAAGCTCTGGTCCTGCGTGTATGCTGCGTGTCAACCTAGAAATTGGAGACCGATGGCATAAGGCTTCTTTTCCCATTATGAAAGCTCCGTTCATGCGGCCTCGAAGCTACCTGAAAAGCATTGTTGTTGCCGGGGTTTTCCTCACTGCCGGCATGGTTCTGAGAAGAAAATGAGTTTTCTCCTAAGAAACCTTGGGTTTCCAGTTCCTTGTTGGAAGCTCACCCTGCTCTGCGCTATACCTAAAGTGAAAGTCAACGTGAGCCCAAGCTTCGAAGTAAGGCCCTGATTATCCTTGCAAAACGAGAGGCGTGCAGCAGCTCCATGAGGCCTTCATCGTTGTTCTGCTTTAGTTTCAAGGTAGTAAGCTTTTCAACACTCCTAGGGGCCTTGCTTCAGCACCCGTTTCAGTACCAGAACACTGCGTAGAACCAGGAAGCTCTGCTCCTGCGTGTATGCTGCGTGTCAACCTAGAAATTAGAGACTGATGGCACAAGGCTAGTTTTCCCATTATGAAAGCTCCGTTGATGCGGCCCCGAAGCTACCTGAAAAGCACTGTTGTTACCGTGCTTTTACTTACAGCCGGCATGGTTCATATAAGAAAATGAGCTTTCTCGAAAGAAACCTTGTGCTTCCAGTTCCTAGTTGGAAGCTCACCCTGCTCTGCTCTATACCAAACATGAAAGTCAATATGAGCACTAGCCTCGAAGTAAGGCTCTGATTATGCTGGCAAAACGGGAGGCGTGCAGCAGCTCCATGAGGCCTTCATCGCTGTTCTGCTTCAGTTTCACGGTAGTAAGCTTTCCAACATTCCTAGGGACTTTGCTTAAGCAACCGTTTCGGTACCAGAACACTGCGTAGAGACAGTAAGCTCTGGTCCTGCGTGTATGCTGCGTGTCAACCTAGAAATTGGAGACTGATGGCATAAGGCTTCTTTTCCCATTATGAAAGCTCCGTTCATGCGGCCTCGAAGCTACCTGAAAAGCATTGTTGTTGCCGGGGTTTTCCTCATTGCCGGCATGGTTCTGAGAAGAAAATGAGTTTTCTCCTAAGAAACCTTGGGTTTCCAGTTCCTTGTTGGAAGCTCCCCCTGCTCTGCGCTATACCTAAAGTGAAAGTCAACGTGAGCCCAAGCTTCGAAGTAAGGCCCTGATTATCCTTGCAAAAAGAGAGGCGTGCAGCAGCTCCATGAGGCCTTCATCGTTGTTCTGCTTATTTTCAAGGTAGTAAGCTTTTCAACACTCCTAGGGGACTTGCTTCAGCACCCGTTTCAGTACCAGAACACTGCGTAGAACCAGGAAGCTCTGCTCCTGCGTGTATGCTGCGTGTCAACCTAGAAATTGGAGACTGATGGCATAAGGCTTCTTTTCCCATTATGAAAGCTCCGTTCATGCGGCCTCGAAGCTACCTGAAAAGCATTGTTGTTGCCGGGGTTTTCCTCACTGCCGGCATGGTTCTGAGAAGAAAATGAGTTTTCTCCTAAGAAACCTTGGGTTTCCAGTTCCTTGTTGGAAGCTCACCCTGCTCTGCGCTATACCTAAAGTGAAAGTCAACGTGAGCCCAAGCTTCGAAGTAAGGCCCTGATTATCCTTGCAAAACGAGAGGCGTGCAGCAGCTCCATGAGGCCTTCATCGTTGTTCTGCTTTAGTTTCAAGGTAGTAAGCTTTTCAACACTCCTAGGGGCCTTGCTTCAGCACCCGTTTCAGTACCAGAACACTGCGTAGAACCAGGAAGCTCTGCTCCTGCGTGTATGCTGCGTGTCAACCTAGAAATTAGAGACTGATGGCACAAGGCTAGTTTTCCCATTATGAAAGCTCCGTTGATGCGGCCCCGAAGCTACCTGAAAAGCACTGTTGTTACCGTGCTTTTACTTACAGCCGGCATGGTTCATAGAAGAAAATGAGCTTTCTCGAAAGAAACCTTGTGCTTCCAGTTCCTAGTTGGAAGCTCACCCTGCTCTGCTCTATACCAAACATGAAAGTCAATATGAGCACTAGCCTCGAAGTAAGGCTCTGATTATGCTGGCAAAACGGGAGGCGTGCAGCAGCTCCATGAGGCCTTCATCGCTGTTCTGCTTCAGTTTCACGGTAGTAAGCTTTCCAACATTCCTAGGGACTTTGCTTAAGCAACCGTTTCGGTACCAGAACACTGCGTAGAGACAGTAAGCTCTGGTCCTGCGTGTATGCTGCGTGTCAACCTAGAAATTGGAGACTGATGGCATAAGGCTTCTTTTCCCATTATGAAAGCTCCGTTCATGCGGCCTCGAAGCTACCTGAGAAGCATTGTTGTTGCCGGGGTTTTCCTCACTGCCGGCATGGTTCTGAGAAGAAAATGAGTTTTCTCCTAAGAAACCTTCGGTTTCCAGTTCCTTGTTGGAAGCTCACCCTGCTCTGCGCTATACCTAAAGTGAAAGTCAACGTGAGCCCAAGCTTCGAAGTAAGGCCCTGATTATCCTTGCAAAACGAGAGGCGTGCAGCAGCTCCATGAGGCCTTCATCGTTGTTCTGCTTTAGTTTCAAGGTAGTAAGCTTTTCAACACTCCTAGGGGCCTTGCTTCAGCACCCGTTTCAGTACCAGAACACTGCGTAGAACCAGGAAGCTCTGCTCCTGCGTGTATGCTGCGTGTCAACCTAGAAATTAGAGACTGATGGCACAAGGCTAGTTTTCCCATTATGAAAGTGCCGTTGATGCGGCTCCGAAGCTACCTGAAAAGCACTGTTGTTACCGTGCTTTTACTTACAGTAGGCATGGTTCATAGAAGAAAATGAGTTTTCTCGAAAGAAACCTTGTGCTTCCAGTTCCTAGTTGGAAGCTCACCCTGCTCTGCTCTATACCAAACGTGAAAGTCAATGTGAGCACTAGCCTCGAAGTAAGGCCCTGATTATCCTGGCAAAACGGGAGGCGTGCAGCAGCTCCATGAGGCCTTCATCGCTGTTCTGCTTTAGTTTCACGGTAGTAAGCTTTCCAAGACTCCTAGGGACTTTGCTTAAGCAACCGTTTCGGTACCAGAACACTGCGTAGAGACAGTAAGCTCTGGTCCTGCGTGTATGCTGCGTGTCAACCTAGAAATTGGAGACTGATGGCATAAGGCTTCTTTTCCCATTATGAAAGCTCCGTTCATGCGGCCTCGAAGCTACCTGAAAAGCATTGTTGTTGCCGGGGTTTTCCTCACTGCCGGCATGGTTCTGAGAAGAAAATGAGTTTTCTCCTAAGAAACCTTGGGTTTCCAGTTCCTTGTTGGAAGCTCACCCTGCTCTGCGCTATACCTAAAGTGAAAGTCAACGTGAGCCCAAGCTTCGAAGTAAGGCCCTGATTATCCTTGCAAAACGAGAGGCGTGCAGCAGCTCCATGAGGCCTTCATCGTTGTTCTGCTTTAGTTTCAAGGTAGTAAGCTTTTCAACACTCCTAGGGGCCTTGCTTCAGCACCCGTTTCAGTACCAGAACACTGCGTAGAACCAGGAAGCTCTGCTCCTGCGTGTATGCTGCGTGTCAACCTAGAAATTAGAGACTGATGGCACAAGGCTAGTTTTCCCATTATGAAAGCTCCGTTGATGCGGCCCCGAAGCTACCTGAAAAGCACTGTTGTTACCGTGCTTTTACTTACAGCCAGCATGGTTCATAGAAGAAAATGAGTTTTCTCGAAAGAAACCTTGTGCTTCCAGTTCCTAGTTGGAAGCTCACCCTGCTCTGCTCTATACCAAACGTGAAAGTCAATGTGAGCACTAGCCTCGAAGTAAGGCCCTGATTATGCTGGCAAAACGGGAGGCGTGCAGCAGCTCCATGAGGCCTTCATCGCTGTTCTGCTTTAGTTTCACGGTAGTAAGCTTTCCAAGACTCCTAGGGACTTTGCTTAAGCAACCGTTTCGGTACCAGAACACTGCGTAGAGACAGTAAGCTCTGGTCCTGCGTGTATGCTGCGTGTCAACCTAGAAATTGGAGACTGATGGCATAAGGCTTCTTTTCCCATTATGAAAGCTCCGTTCATGCGGCCTCGAAGCTACCTGAAAAGCATTGTTGTTGCCGGGGTTTTCCTCACTGCCGGCATGGTTCTGAGAAGAAAATGAGTTTTCTCCTAAGAAACCTTGGGTTTCCAGTTCCTTGTTGGAAGCTCACCCTGCTCTGCGCTATACCTAAAGTGAAAGTCAACGTGAGCCCAAGCTTCGAAGTAAGGCCCTGATTATCCTTGCAAAACGAGAGGCGTGCAGCAGCTCCATGAGGCCTTCATCGTTGTTCTGCTTTAGTTTCAAGGTAGTAAGCTTTTCAACACTCCTAGGGGACTTGCTTCAGCACCCGTTTCAGTACCAGAACACTGCGTAGAACCAGGAAGCTCTGCTCCTGCGTGTATGCTGCGTGTCAACCTAGAAATTAGAGACTGATGGCACAAGGCTAGTTTTCCCATCATGAAAGCTCCGTTGATGCGGCCCCGAAGCTACATGAAAGCACTGTTGTTACCGTGCTTTTACTTACAGCCGGCATGGTTCATAGAAGAAAATGAGCTTTCTCGAAAGAAACCTTGTGCTTCCAGTTCCTAGTTGGAAGCTCACCCTGCTCTGCTCTATACCAAACATGAAAGTCAATATGAGCACTAGCCTCGAAGTAAGGCCCTGATTATGCTGGCAAAACGGGAGGCGTGCAGCAGCTCCATGAGGCCTTCATCGCTGTTCTGCTTCAGTTTCACGGTAGTAAGCTTTCCAACATTCCTAGGGACTTTGCTTAAGCAACCGTTTCGGTACCAGAACACTGCGTAGAGACAGTAAGCTCTGGTCCTGCGTGTATGCTGCGTGTCAACCTAGAAATTGGAGACTGATGGCATAAGGCTTCTTTTCCCATTATGAAAGCTCCGTTCATGCGGCCTCGAAGCTACCTGAAAAGCATTGTTGTTGCCGGGGTTTTCCTCATTGCCGGCATGGTTCTGAGAAGAAAATGAGTTTTCTCCTAAGAAACCTTGGGTTTCCAGTTCCTTGTTGGAAGCTCCCCCTGCTCTGCGCTATACCTAAAGTGAAAGTCAACGTGAGCCCAAGCTTCGAAGTAAGGCCCTGATTATCCTTGCAAAAAGAGAGGCGTGGAGCAGCTCCATGAGGCCTTCATCGTTGTTCTGCTTTAGTTTCAAGGTAGTAAGCTTTTCAACACTCCTAGGGGACTTGCTTCAGCACCCGTTTCAGTACCAGAACACTGCGTAGAGACAGTAAGCTCTGGTCCTGCGTGTATGCTGCGTGTCAACCTAGAAATTGGAGACTGATGGCATAAGGCTTCTTTTCCCATTATGAAAGCTCCGTTCATGCGGCCTTGAAGCTACCTGAAAAGCATTGTTGTTGCCGGGGTTTTCCTCACTGCCGGCATGGTTCTGAGAAGAAAATGAGTTTTCTCCTAAGAAACCTTGGGTTTCCAGTTCCTTGTTGGAAGCTCACCCTGCTCTGCGCTATACCTAAAGTGAAAGTCAACGTGAGCCCAAGCTTCGAAGTAAGGCCCTGATTATCCTTGCAAAACGAGAGGCGTGCAGCAGCTCCATGAGGCCTTCATCGTTGTTCTGCTTTAGTTTCAAGGTAGTAAGCTTTTCAACACTCCTAGGGGCCTTGCTTCAGCACCCGTTTCAGTACCAGAACACTGCGTAGAACCAGGAAGCTCTGCTCCTGCGTGTATGCTGCGTGTCAACCTAGAAATTAGAGACTGATGGCACAAGGCTAGTTTTCCCATTATGAAAGCTCCGTTGATGCGGCCCCGAAGCTACCTGAAAAGCACTGTTGTTACCGTGCTTTTACTTACAGCCGGCATGGTTCATAGAAGAAAATGAGTTTTCTCGAAAGAAACCTTGTGCTTCCAGTTCCTAGTTGGAAGCTCACCCTGCTCTGCTCTATACCAAACGTGAAAGTCAATGTGAGCACTAGCCTCGAAGTAAGGCCCTGATTATGCTGGCAAAACGGGAGGCGTGCAGCAGCTCCATGAGGCCTTCATCGCTGTTCTGCTTTAGTTTCACGGTAGTAAGCTTTCCAAGACTCCTAGGGACTTTGCTTAAGCAACCGTTTCGGTACCAGAACACTGCGTAGAGACAGTAAGCTCTGGTCCTGCGTGTATGCTGCGTGTCAACCTAGAAATTGGAGACTGATGGCATAAGGCTTCTTTTCCCATTATGAAAGCTCCGTTCATGCGGCCTCGAAGCTACCTGAAAAGCATTGTTGTTGCCGGGGTTTTCCTCACTGCCGGCATGGTTCTGAGAAGAAAATGAGTTTTCTCCTAAGAAACCTTGGGTTTCCAGTTCCTTGTTGGAAGCTCACCCTGCTCTGCGCTATACCTAAAGTGAAAGTCAACGTGAGCCCAAGCTTCGAAGTAAGGCCCTGATTATCCTTGCAAAACGAGAGGCGTGCAGCAGCTCCATGAGGCCTTCATCGTTGTTCTGCTTTAGTTTCAAGGTAGTAAGCTTTTCAACACTCCTAGGGGCCTTGCTTCAGCACCCGTTTCAGTACCAGAACACTGCGTAGAACCAGGAAGCTCTGCTCCTGCGTGTATGCTGCGTGTCAACCTAGAAATTAGAGACTGATGGCACAAGGCTAGTTTTCCCATTATGAAAGCTCCGTTGATGCGGCCCCGAAGCTACCTGAAAAGCACTGTTGTTACCGTGCTTTTACTTACAGCCGGCATGGTTCATAGAAGAAAATGAGTTTTCTCGAAAGAAACCTTGTGCTTCCAGTTCCTAGTTGGAAGCTCACCCTGCTCTGCTCTATACCAAACGTGAAAGTCAATGTGAGCACTAGCCTCGAAGTAAGGCCCTGATTATGCTGGCAAAACGGGAGGCGTGCAGCAGCTCCATGAGGCCTTCATCGCTGTTCTGCTTTAGTTTCACGGTAGTAAGCTTTCCAAGACTCCTAGGGACTTTGCTTAAGCAACCGTTTCGGTACCAGAACACTGCGTAGAGACAGTAAGCTCTGGTCCTGCGTGTATGCTGCGTGTCAACCTAGAAATTGGAGACTGATGGCATAAGGCTTCTTTTCCCATTATGAAAGCTCCGTTCATGCGGCCTCGAAGCTACCTGAAAAGCATTGTTGTTGCCGGGGTTTTCCTCACTGCCGGCATGGTTCTGAGAAGAAAATGAGTTTTCTCCTAAGAAACCTTGGGTTTCCAGTTCCTTGTTGGAAGCTCACCCTGCTCTGCGCTATACCTAAAGTGAAAGTCAACGTGAGCCCAAGCTTCGAAGTAAGGCCCTGATTATCCTTGCAAAACGAGAGGCGTGCAGCAGCTCCATGAGGCCTTCATCGTTGTTCTGCTTTAGTTTCAAGGTAGTAAGCTTTTCAACACTCCTAGGGGCCTTGCTTCAGCACCCGTTTCAGTACCAGAACACTGCGTAGAACCAGGAAGCTCTGCTCCTGCGTGTATGCTGCGTGTCAACCTAGAAATTAGAGACTGATGGCACAAGGCTAGTTTTCCCATTATGAAAGCTCCGTTGATGCGGCCCCGAAGCTACCTGAAAAGCACTGTTGTTACCGTGCTTTTACTTACAGCCGGCATGGTTCATAGAAGAAAATGAGTTTTCTCGAAAGAAACCTTGTGCTTCCAGTTCCTAGTTGGAAGCTCACCCTGCTCTGCTCTATACCAAACGTGAAAGTCAATGTGAGCACTAGCCTCGAAGTAAGGCCCTGATTATGCTGGCAAAACGGGAGGCGTGCAGCAGCTCCATGAGGCCTTCATCGCTGTTCTGCTTTAGTTTCACGGTAGTAAGCTTTCCAAGACTCCTAGGGACTTTGCTTAAGCAACCGTTTCGGTACCAGAACACTGCGTAGAGACAGTAAGCTCTGGTCCTGCGTGTATGCTGCGTGTCAACCTAGAAATTGGAGACTGATGGCATAAGGCTTCTTTTCCCATTATGAAAGCTCCGTTCATGCGGCCTCGAAGCTACCTGAAAAGCATTGTTGTTGCCGGGGTTTTCCTCACTGCCGGCATGGTTCTGAGAAGAAAATGAGTTTTCTCCTAAGAAACCTTGGGTTTCCAGTTCCTTGTTGGAAGCTCACCCTGCTCTGCGCTATACCTAAAGTGAAAGTCAACGTGAGCCCAAGCTTCGAAGTAAGGCCCTGATTATCCTTGCAAAACGAGAGGCGTGCAGCAGCTCCATGAGGCCTTCATCGTTGTTCTGCTTTAGTTTCAAGGTAGTAAGCTTTTCAACACTCCTAGGGGACTTGCTTCAGCACCCGTTTCAGTACCAGAACACTGCGTAGAACCAGGAAGCTCTGCTCCTGCGTGTATGCTGCGTGTCAACCTAGAAATTAGAGACTGATGGCACAAGGCTAGTTTTCCCATCATGAAAGCTCCGTTGATGCGGCCCCGAAGCTACATGAAAGCACTGTTGTTACCGTGCTTTTACTTACAGCCGGCATGGTTCATAGAAGAAAATGAGCTTTCTCGAAAGAAACCTTGTGCTTCCAGTTCCTAGTTGGAAGCTCACCCTGCTCTGCTCTATACCAAACATGAAAGTCAATATGAGCACTAGCCTCGAAGTAAGGCCCTGATTATGCTGGCAAAACGGGAGGCGTGCAGCAGCTCCATGAGGCCTTCATCGCTGTTCTGCTTCAGTTTCACGGTAGTAAGCTTTCCAACATTCCTAGGGACTTTGCTTAAGCAACCGTTTCGGTACCAGAACACTGCGTAGAGACAGTAAGCTCTGGTCCTGCGTGTATGCTGCGTGTCAACCTAGAAATTGGAGACTGATGGCATAAGGCTTCTTTTCCCATTATGAAAGCTCCGTTCATGCGGCCTCGAAGCTACCTGAAAAGCATTGTTGTTGCCGGGGTTTTCCTCATTGCCGGCATGGTTCTGAGAAGAAAATGAGTTTTCTCCTAAGAAACCTTGGGTTTCCAGTTCCTTGTTGGAAGCTCACCCTGCTCTGCGCTATACCTAAAGTGAAAGTCAACGTGAGCCCAAGCTTCGAAGTAAGGCCCTGATTATCCTTGCAAAAAGAGAGGCGTGGAGCAGCTCCATGAGGCCTTCATCGTTGTTCTGCTTTAGTTTCAAGGTAGTAAGCTTTTCAACACTCCTAGGGGACTTGCTTCAGCACCCGTTTCAGTACCAGAACACTGCGTAGAGACAGTAAGCTCTGGTCCTGCGTGTATGCTGCGTGTCAACCTAGAAATTGGAGACTGATGGCATAAGGCTTCTTTTCCCATTATGAAAGCTCCGTTCATGCGGCCTTGAAGCTACCTGAAAAGCATTGTTGTTGCCGGGGTTTTCCTCACTGCCGGCATGGTTCTGAGAAGAAAATGAGTTTTCTCCTAAGAAACCTTGGGTTTCCAGTTCCTTGTTGGAAGCTCACCCTGCTCTGCGCTATACCTAAAGTGAAAGTCAACGTGAGCCCAAGCTTCGAAGTAAGGCCCTGATTATCCTTGCAAAACGAGAGGCGTGCAGCAGCTCCATGAGGCCTTCATCGTTGTTCTGCTTTAGTTTCAAGGTAGTAAGCTTTTCAACACTCCTAGGGGCCTTGCTTCAGCACCCGTTTCAGTACCAGAACACTGCGTAGAACCAGGAAGCTCTGCTCCTGCGTGTATGCTGCGTGTCAACCTAGAAATTAGAGACTGATGGCACAAGGCTAGTTTTCCCATTATGAAAGCTCCGTTGATGCGGCCCCGAAGCTACCTGAAAAGCACTGTTGTTACCGTGCTTTTACTTACAGCCGGCATGGTTCATAGAAGAAAATGAGTTTTCTCGAAAGAAACCTTGTGCTTCCAGTTCCTAGTTGGAAGCTCACCCTGCTCTGCTCTATACCAAACGTGAAAGTCAATGTGAGCACTAGCCTCGAAGTAAGGCCCTGATTATGCTGGCAAAACGGGAGGCGTGCAGCAGCTCCATGAGGCCTTCATCGCTGTTCTGCTTTAGTTTCACGGTAGTAAGCTTTCCAAGACTCCTAGGGACTTTGCTTAAGCAACCGTTTCGGTACCAGAACACTGCGTAGAGACAGTAAGCTCTGGTCCTGCGTGTATGCTGCGTGTCAACCTAGAAATTGGAGACTGATGGCATAAGGCTTCTTTTCCCATTATGAAAGCTCCGTTCATGCGGCCTCGAAGCTACCTGAAAAGCATTGTTGTTGCCGGGGTTTTCCTCACTGCCGGCATGGTTCTGAGAAGAAAATGAGTTTTCTCCTAAGAAACCTTGGGTTTCCAGTTCCTTGTTGGAAGCTCACCCTGCTCTGCGCTATACCTAAAGTGAAAGTCAACGTGAGCCCAAGCTTCGAAGTAAGGCCCTGATTATCCTTGCAAAACGAGAGGCGTGCAGCAGCTCCATGAGGCCTTCATCGTTGTTCTGCTTTAGTTTCAAGGTAGTAAGCTTTTCAACACTCCTAGGGGCCTTGCTTCAGCACCCGTTTCAGTACCAGAACACTGCGTAGAACCAGGAAGCTCTGCTCCTGCGTGTATGCTGCGTGTCAACCTAGAAATTAGAGACTGATGGCACAAGGCTAGTTTTCCCATTATGAAAGCTCCGTTGATGCGGCCCCGAAGCTACCTGAAAAGCACTGTTGTTACCGTGCTTTTACTTACAGCCGGCATGGTTCATAGAAGAAAATGAGTTTTCTCGAAAGAAACCTTGTGCTTCCAGTTCCTAGTTGGAAGCTCACCCTGCTCTGCTCTATACCAAACGTGAAAGTCAATGTGAGCACTAGCCTCGAAGTAAGGCCCTGATTATGCTGGCAAAACGGGAGGCGTGCAGCAGCTCCATGAGGCCTTCATCGCTGTTCTGCTTTAGTTTCACGGTAGTAAGCTTTCCAAGACTCCTAGGGACTTTGCTTAAGCAACCGTTTCGGTACCAGAACACTGCGTAGAGACAGTAAGCTCTGGTCCTGCGTGTATGCTGCGTGTCAACCTAGAAATTGGAGACTGATGGCATAAGGCTTCTTTTCCCATTATGAAAGCTCCGTTCATGCGGCCTCGAAGCTACCTGAAAAGCATTGTTGTTGCCGGGGTTTTCCTCACTGCCGGCATGGTTCTGAGAAGAAAATGAGTTTTCTCCTAAGAAACCTTGGGTTTCCAGTTCCTTGTTGGAAGCTCACCCTGCTCTGCGCTATACCTAAAGTGAAAGTCAACGTGAGCCCAAGCTTCGAAGTAAGGCCCTGATTATCCTTGCAAAACGAGAGGCGTGCAGCAGCTCCATGAGGCCTTCATCGTTGTTCTGCTTTAGTTTCAAGGTAGTAAGCTTTTCAACACTCCTAGGGGACTTGCTTCAGCACCCGTTTCAGTACCAGAACACTGCGTAGAACCAGGAAGCTCTGCTCCTGCGTGTATGCTGCGTGTCAACCTAGAAATTAGAGACTGATGGCACAAGGCTAGTTTTCCCATCATGAAAGCTCCGTTGATGCGGCCCCGAAGCTACATGAAAGCACTGTTGTTACCGTGCTTTTACTTACAGCCGGCATGGTTCATAGAAGAAAATGAGCTTTCTCGAAAGAAACCTTGTGCTTCCAGTTCCTAGTTGGAAGCTCACCCTGCTCTGCTCTATACCAAACATGAAAGTCAATATGAGCACTAGCCTCGAAGTAAGGCCCTGATTATGCTGGCAAAACGGGAGGCGTGCAGCAGCTCCATGAGGCCTTCATCGCTGTTCTGCTTCAGTTTCACGGTAGTAAGCTTTCCAACATTCCTAGGGACTTTGCTTAAGCAACCGTTTCGGTACCAGAACACTGCGTAGAGACAGTAAGCTCTGGTCCTGCGTGTATGCTGCGTGTCAACCTAGAAATTGGAGACTGATGGCATAAGGCTTCTTTTCCCATTATGAAAGCTCCGTTCATGCGGCCTCGAAGCTACCTGAAAAGCATTGTTGTTGCCGGGGTTTTCCTCATTGCCGGCATGGTTCTGAGAAGAAAATGAGTTTTCTCCTAAGAAACCTTGGGTTTCCAGTTCCTTGTTGGAAGCTCCCCCTGCTCTGCGCTATACCTAAAGTGAAAGTCAACGTGAGCCCAAGCTTCGAAGTAAGGCCCTGATTATCCTTGCAAAAAGAGAGGCGTGGAGCAGCTCCATGAGGCCTTCATCGTTGTTCTGCTTTAGTTTCAAGGTAGTAAGCTTTTCAACACTCCTAGGGGACTTGCTTCAGCACCCGTTTCAGTACCAGAACACTGCGTAGAGACAGTAAGCTCTGGTCCTGCGTGTATGCTGCGTGTCAACCTAGAAATTGGAGACTGATGGCATAAGGCTTCTTTTCCCATTATGAAAGCTCCGTTCATGCGGCCTTGAAGCTACCTGAAAAGCATTGTTGTTGCCGGGGTTTTCCTCACTGCCGGCATGGTTCTGAGAAGAAAATGAGTTTTCTCCTAAGAAACCTTGGGTTTCCAGTTCCTTGTTGGAAGCTCACCCTGCTCTGCGCTATACCTAAAGTGAAAGTCAACGTGAGCCCAAGCTTCGAAGTAAGGCCCTGATTATCCTTGCAAAACGAGAGGCGTGCAGCAGCTCCATGAGGCCTTCATCGTTGTTCTGCTTTAGTTTCAAGGTAGTAAGCTTTTCAACACTCCTAGGGGCCTTGCTTCAGCACCCGTTTCAGTACCAGAACACTGCGTAGAACCAGGAAGCTCTGCTCCTGCGTGTATGCTGCGTGTCAACCTAGAAATTAGAGACTGATGGCACAAGGCTAGTTTTCCCATTATGAAAGCTCCGTTGATGCGGCCCCGAAGCTACCTGAAAAGCACTGTTGTTACCGTGCTTTTACTTACAGCCGGCATGGTTCATAGAAGAAAATGAGTTTTCTCGAAAGAAACCTTGTGCTTCCAGTTCCTAGTTGGAAGCTCACCCTGCTCTGCTCTATACCAAACGTGAAAGTCAATGTGAGCACTAGCCTCGAAGTAAGGCCCTGATTATGCTGGCAAAACAGGAGGCGTGCAGCAGCTCCATGAGGCCTTCATCGCTGTTCTGCTTTAGTTTCACGGTAGTAAGCTTTCCAAGACTCCTAGGGACTTTGCTTAAGCAACCGTTTCGGTACCAGAACACTGCGTAGAGACAGTAAGCTCTGGTCCTGCGTGTATGCTGCGTGTCAACCTAGAAATTGGAGACTGATGGCATAAGGCTTCTTTTCCCATTATGAAAGCTCCGTTCATGCGGCCTCGAAGCTACCTGAAAAGCATTGTTGTTGCCGGGGTTTTCCTCACTGCCGGCATGGTTCTGAGAAGAAAATGAGTTTTCTCCTAAGAAACCTTGGGTTTCCAGTTCCTTGTTGGAAGCTCACCCTGCTCTGCGCTATACCTAAAGTGAAAGTCAACGTGAGCCCAAGCTTCGAAGTAAGGCCCTGATTATCCTTGCAAAACGAGAGGCGTGCAGCAGCTCCATGAGGCCTTCATCGTTGTTCTGCTTTAGTTTCAAGGTAGTAAGCTTTTCAACACTCCTAGGGGCCTTGCTTCAGCACCCGTTTCAGTACCAGAACACTGCGTAGAACCAGGAAGCTCTGCTCCTGCGTGTATGCTGCGTGTCAACCTAGAAATTAGAGACTGATGGCACAAGGCTAGTTTTCCCATCATGAAAGCTCCGTTGATGCGGCCCCGAAGCTACATGAAAGCACTGTTGTTACCGTGCTTTTACTTACAGCCGGCATGGTTCATAGAAGAAAATGAGCTTTCTCGAAAGAAACCTTGTGCTTCCAGTTCCTAGTTGGAAGCTCACCCTGCTCTGCTCTATACCAAACATGAAAGTCAATATGAGCACTAGCCTCGAAGTAAGGCCCTGATTATGCTGGCAAAACGGGAGGCGTGCAGCAGCTCCATGAGGCCTTCATCGCTGTTCTGCTTCAGTTTCACGGTAGTAAGCTTTCCAACATTCCTAGGGACTTTGCTTAAGCAACCGTTTCGGTACCAGAACACTGCGTAGAGACAGTAAGCTCTGGTCCTGCGTGTATGCTGCGTGTCAACCTAGAAATTGGAGACTGATGGCATAAGGCTTCTTTTCCCATTATGAAAGCTCCGTTCATGCGGCCTCGAAGCTACCTGAAAAGCATTGTTGTTGCCGGGGTTTTCCTCATTGCCGGCATGGTTCTGAGAAGAAAATGAGTTTTCTCCTAAGAAACCTTGGGTTTCCAGTTCCTTGTTGGAAGCTCCCCCTGCTCTGCGCTATACCTAAAGTGAAAGTCAACGTGAGCCCAAGCTTCGAAGTAAGGCCCTGATTATCCTTGCAAAAAGAGAGGCGTGGAGCAGCTCCATGAGGCCTTCATCGTTGTTCTGCTTTAGTTTCAAGGTAGTAAGCTTTTCAACACTCCTAGGGGACTTGCTTCAGCACCCGTTTCAGTACCAGAACACTGCGTAGAGACAGTAAGCTCTGGTCCTGCGTGTATGCTGCGTGTCAACCTAGAAATTGGAGACTGATGGCATAAGGCTTCTTTTCCCATTATGAAAGCTCCGTTCATGCGGCCTTGAAGCTACCTGAAAAGCATTGTTGTTGCCGGGGTTTTCCCCACTGCCGGCATGGTTCTGAGAAGAAAATGAGTTTTCTCCTAAGAAACCTTGGGTTTCCAGTTCCTTGTTGGAAGCTCACCCTGCTCTGCGCTATACCTAAAGTGAAAGTCAACGTGAGCCCAAGCTTCGAAGTAAGGCCCTGATTATCCTTGCAAAACGAGAGGCGTGCAGCAGCTCCATGAGGCCTTCATCGTTGTTCTGCTTTAGTTTCAAGGTAGTAAGCTTTTCAACACTCCTAGGGGCCTTGCTTCAGCACCCGTTTCAGTACCAGAACACTGCGTAGAACCAGGAAGCTCTGCTCCTGCGTGTATGCTGCGTGTCAACCTAGAAATTAGAGACTGATGGCACAAGGCTAGTTTTCCCATTATGAAAGCTCCGTTGATGCGGCCCCGAAGCTACCTGAAAAGCACTGTTGTTACCGTGCTTTTACTTACAGCCGGCATGGTTCATAGAAGAAAATGAGTTTTCTCGAAAGAAACCTTGTGCTTCCAGTTCCTAGTTGGAAGCTCACCCTGCTCTGCTCTATACCAAACGTGAAAGTCAATGTGAGCACTAGCCTCGAAGTAAGGCCCTGATTATGCTGGCAAAACGGGAGGCGTGCAGCAGCTCCATGAGGCCTTCATCGCTGTTCTGCTTTAGTTTCACGGTAGTAAGCTTTCCAAGACTCCTAGGGACTTTGCTTAAGCAACCGTTTCGGTACCAGAACACTGCGTAGAGACAGTAAGCTCTGGTCCTGCGTGTATGCTGCGTGTCAACCTAGAAATTGGAGACTGATGGCATAAGGCTTCTTTTCCCATTATGAAAGCTCCGTTCATGCGGCCTCGAAGCTACCTGAAAAGCATTGTTGTTGCCGGGGTTTTCCTCACTGCCGGCATGGTTCTGAGAAGAAAATGAGTTTTCTCCTAAGAAACCTTGGGTTTCCAGTTCCTTGTTGGAAGCTCACCCTGCTCTGCGCTATACCTAAAGTGAAAGTCAACGTGAGCCCAAGCTTCGAAGTAAGGCCCTGATTATCCTTGCAAAACGAGAGGCGTGCAGCAGCTCCATGAGGCCTTCATCGTTGTTCTGCTTTAGTTTCAAGGTAGTAAGCTTTTCAACACTCCTAGGGGCCTTGCTTCAGCACCCGTTTCAGTACCAGAACACTGCGTAGAACCAGGAAGCTCTGCTCCTGCGTGTATGCTGCGTGTCAACCTAGAAATTAGAGACTGATGGCACAAGGCTAGTTTTCCCATTATGAAAGCTCCGTTGATGCGGCCCCGAAGCTACCTGAAAAGCACTGTTGTTACCGTGCTTTTACTTACAGCCGGCATGGTTCATAGAAGAAAATGAGTTTTCTCGAAAGAAACCTTGTGCTTCCAGTTCCTAGTTGGAAGCTCACCCTGCTCTGCTCTATACCAAACGTGAAAGTCAATGTGAGCACTAGCCTCGAAGTAAGGCCCTGATTATGCTGGCAAAACGGGAGGCGTGCAGCAGCTCCATGAGGCCTTCATCGCTGTTCTGCTTTAGTTTCACGGTAGTAAGCTTTCCAAGACTCCTAGGGACTTTGCTTAAGCAACCGTTTCGGTACCAGAACACTGCGTAGAGACAGTAAGCTCTGGTCCTGCGTGTATGCTGCGTGTCAACCTAGAAATTGGAGACTGATGGCATAAGGCTTCTTTTCCCATTATGAAAGCTCCGTTCATGCGGCCTCGAAGCTACCTGAAAAGCATTGTTGTTGCCGGGGTTTTCCTCACTGCCGGCATGGTTCTGAGAAGAAAATGAGTTTTCTCCTAAGAAACCTTGGGTTTCCAGTTCCTTGTTGGAAGCTCACCCTGCTCTGCGCTATACCTAAAGTGAAAGTCAACGTGAGCCCAAGCTTCGAAGTAAGGCCCTGATTATCCTTGCAAAACGAGAGGCGTGCAGCAGCTCCATGAGGCCTTCATCGTTGTTCTGCTTTAGTTTCAAGGTAGTAAGCTTTTCAACACTCCTAGGGGCCTTGCTTCAGCACCCGTTTCAGTACCAGAACACTGCGTAGAACCAGGAAGCTCTGCTCCTGCGTGTATGCTGCGTGTCAACCTAGAAATTAGAGACTGATGGCACAAGGCTAGTTTTCCCATTATGAAAGCTCCGTTGATGCGGCCCCGAAGCTACCTGAAAAGCACTGTTGTTACCGTGCTTTTACTTACAGCCGGCATGGTTCATAGAAGAAAATGAGTTTTCTCGAAAGAAACCTTGTGCTTCCAGTTCCTAGTTGGAAGCTCACCCTGCTCTGCTCTATACCAAACGTGAAAGTCAATGTGAGCACTAGCCTCGAAGTAAGGCCCTGATTATGCTGGCAAAACGGGAGGCGTGCAGCAGCTCCATGAGGCCTTCATCGCTGTTCTGCTTTAGTTTCACGGTAGTAAGCTTTCCAAGACTCCTAGGGACTTTGCTTAAGCAACCGTTTCGGTACCAGAACACTGCGTAGAGACAGTAAGCTCTGGTCCTGCGTGTATGCTGCGTGTCAACCTAGAAATTGGAGACTGATGGCATAAGGCTTCTTTTCCCATTATGAAAGCTCCGTTCATGCGGCCTCGAAGCTACCTGAAAAGCATTGTTGTTGCCGGGGTTTTCCTCACTGCCGGCATGGTTCTGAGAAGAAAATGAGTTTTCTCCTAAGAAACCTTGGGTTTCCAGTTCCTTGTTGGAAGCTCACCCTGCTCTGCGCTATACCTAAAGTGAAAGTCAACGTGAGCCCAAGCTTCGAAGTAAGGCCCTGATTATCCTTGCAAAACGAGAGGCGTGCAGCAGCTCCATGAGGCCTTCATCGTTGTTCTGCTTTAGTTTCAAGGTAGTAAGCTTTTCAACACTCCTAGGGGCCTTGCTTCAGCACCCGTTTCAGTACCAGAACACTGCGTAGAACCAGGAAGCTCTGCTCCTGCGTGTATGCTGCGTGTCAACCTAGAAATTAGAGACTGATGGCACAAGGCTAGTTTTCCCATTATGAAAGCTCCGTTGATGCGGCCCCGAAGCTACCTGAAAAGCACTGTTGTTACCGTGCTTTTACTTACAGCCGGCATGGTTCATAGAAGAAAATGAGTTTTCTCGAAAGAAACCTTGTGCTTCCAGTTCCTAGTTGGAAGCTCACCCTGCTCTGCTCTATACCAAACGTGAAAGTCAATGTGAGCACTAGCCTCGAAGTAAGGCCCTGATTATGCTGGCAAAACGGGAGGCGTGCAGCAGCTCCATGAGGCCTTCATCGCTGTTCTGCTTTAGTTTCACGGTAGTAAGCTTTCCAAGACTCCTAGGGACTTTGCTTAAGCAACCGTTTCGGTACCAGAACACTGCGTAGAGACAGTAAGCTCTGGTCCTGCGTGTATGCTGCGTGTCAACCTAGAAATTGGAGACTGATGGCATAAGGCTTCTTTTCCCATTATGAAAGCTCCGTTCATGCGGCCTCGAAGCTACCTGAAAAGCATTGTTGTTGCCGGGGTTTTCCTCACTGCCGGCATGGTTCTGAGAAGAAAATGAGTTTTCTCCTAAGAAACCTTGGGTTTCCAGTTCCTTGTTGGAAGCTCACCCTGCTCTGCGCTATACCTAAAGTGAAAGTCAACGTGAGCCCAAGCTTCGAAGTAAGGCCCTGATTATCCTTGCAAAACGAGAGGCGTGCAGCAGCTCCATGAGGCCTTCATCGTTGTTCTGCTTTAGTTTCAAGGTAGTAAGCTTTTCAACACTCCTAGGGGCCTTGCTTCAGCACCCGTTTCAGTACCAGAACACTGCGTAGAACCAGGAAGCTCTGCTCCTGCGTGTATGCTGCGTGTCAACCTAGAAATTAGAGACTGATGGCACAAGGCTAGTTTTCCCATTATGAAAGCTCCGTTGATGCGGCCCCGAAGCTACCTGAAAAGCACTGTTGTTACCGTGCTTTTACTTACAGCCGGCATGGTTCATAGAAGAAAATGAGTTTTCTCGAAAGAAACCTTGTGCTTCCAGTTCCTAGTTGGAAGCTCACCCTGCTCTGCTCTATACCAAACGTGAAAGTCAATGTGAGCACTAGCCTCGAAGTAAGGCCCTGATTATGCTGGCAAAACGGGAGGCGTGCAGCAGCTCCATGAGGCCTTCATCGCTGTTCTGCTTTAGTTTCACGGTAGTAAGCTTTCCAAGACTCCTAGGGACTTTGCTTAAGCAACCGTTTCGGTACCAGAACACTGCGTAGAGACAGTAAGCTCTGGTCCTGCGTGTATGCTGCGTGTCAACCTAGAAATTGGAGACTGATGGCATAAGGCTTCTTTTCCCATTATGAAAGCTCCGTTCATGCGGCCTCGAAGCTACCTGAAAAGCATTGTTGTTGCCGGGGTTTTCCTCACTGCCGGCATGGTTCTGAGAAGAAAATGAGTTTTCTCCTAAGAAACCTTGGGTTTCCAGTTCCTTGTTGGAAGCTCACCCTGCTCTGCGCTATACCTAAAGTGAAAGTCAACGTGAGCCCAAGCTTCGAAGTAAGGCCCTGATTATCCTTGCAAAACGAGAGGCGTGCAGCAGCTCCATGAGGCCTTCATCGTTGTTCTGCTTTAGTTTCAAGGTAGTAAGCTTTTCAACACTCCTAGGGGCCTTGCTTCAGCACCCGTTTCAGTACCAGAACACTGCGTAGAACCAGGAAGCTCTGCTCCTGCGTGTATGCTGCGTGTCAACCTAGAAATTAGAGACTGATGGCACAAGGCTAGTTTTCCCATTATGAAAGCTCCGTTGATGCGGCCCCGAAGCTACCTGAAAAGCACTGTTGTTACCGTGCTTTTACTTACAGCCGGCATGGTTCATAGAAGAAAATGAGTTTTCTCGAAAGAAACCTTGTGCTTCCAGTTCCTAGTTGGAAGCTCACCCTGCTCTGCTCTATACCAAACGTGAAAGTCAATGTGAGCACTAGCCTCGAAGTAAGGCCCTGATTATGCTGGCAAAACGGGAGGCGTGCAGCAGCTCCATGAGGCCTTCATCGCTGTTCTGCTTTAGTTTCACGGTAGTAAGCTTTCCAAGACTCCTAGGGACTTTGCTTAAGCAACCGTTTCGGTACCAGAACACTGCGTAGAGACAGTAAGCTCTGGTCCTGCGTGTATGCTGCGTGTCAACCTAGAAATTGGAGACTGATGGCATAAGGCTTCTTTTCCCATTATGAAAGCTCCGTTCATGCGGCCTCGAAGCTACCTGAAAAGCATTGTTGTTGCCGGGGTTTTCCTCACTGCCGGCATGGTTCTGAGAAGAAAATGAGTTTTCTCCTAAGAAACCTTGGGTTTCCAGTTCCTTGTTGGAAGCTCACCCTGCTCTGCGCTATACCTAAAGTGAAAGTCAACGTGAGCCCAAGCTTCGAAGTAAGGCCCTGATTATCCTTGCAAAACGAGAGGCGTGCAGCAGCTCCATGAGGCCTTCATCGTTGTTCTGCTTTAGTTTCAAGGTAGTAAGCTTTTCAACACTCCTAGGGGCCTTGCTTCAGCACCCGTTTCAGTACCAGAACACTGCGTAGAACCAGGAAGCTCTGCTCCTGCGTGTATGCTGCGTGTCAACCTAGAAATTAGAGACTGATGGCACAAGGCTAGTTTTCCCATTATGAAAGCTCCGTTGATGCGGCCCCGAAGCTACCTGAAAAGCACTGTTGTTACCGTGCTTTTACTTACAGCCGGCATGGTTCATAGAAGAAAATGAGTTTTCTCGAAAGAAACCTTGTGCTTCCAGTTCCTAGTTGGAAGCTCACCCTGCTCTGCTCTATACCAAACGTGAAAGTCAATGTGAGCACTAGCCTCGAAGTAAGGCCCTGATTATGCTGGCAAAACGGGAGGCGTGCAGCAGCTCCATGAGGCCTTCATCGCTGTTCTGCTTTAGTTTCACGGTAGTAAGCTTTCCAAGACTCCTAGGGACTTTGCTTAAGCAACCGTTTCGGTACCAGAACACTGCGTAGAGACAGTAAGCTCTGGTCCTGCGTGTATGCTGCGTGTCAACCTAGAAATTGGAGACTGATGGCATAAGGCTTCTTTTCCCATTATGAAAGCTCCGTTCATGCGGCCTCGAAGCTACCTGAAAAGCATTGTTGTTGCCGGGGTTTTCCTCACTGCCGGCATGGTTCTGAGAAGAAAATGAGTTTTCTCCTAAGAAACCTTGGGTTTCCAGTTCCTTGTTGGAAGCTCACCCTGCTCTGCGCTATACCTAAAGTGAAAGTCAACGTGAGCCCAAGCTTCGAAGTAAGGCCCTGATTATCCTTGCAAAACGAGAGGCGTGCAGCAGCTCCATGAGGCCTTCATCGTTGTTCTGCTTTAGTTTCAAGGTAGTAAGCTTTTCAACACTCCTAGGGGCCTTGCTTCAGCACCCGTTTCAGTACCAGAACACTGCGTAGAACCAGGAAGCTCTGCTCCTGCGTGTATGCTGCGTGTCAACCTAGAAATTAGAGACTGATGGCACAAGGCTAGTTTTCCCATTATGAAAGCTCCGTTGATGCGGCCCCGAAGCTACCTGAAAAGCACTGTTGTTACCGTGCTTTTACTTACAGCCGGCATGGTTCATAGAAGAAAATGAGTTTTCTCGAAAGAAACCTTGTGCTTCCAGTTCCTAGTTGGAAGCTCACCCTGCTCTGCTCTATACCAAACGTGAAAGTCAATGTGAGCACTAGCCTCGAAGTAAGGCCCTGATTATGCTGGCAAAACGGGAGGCGTGCAGCAGCTCCATGAGGCCTTCATCGCTGTTCTGCTTTAGTTTCACGGTAGTAAGCTTTCCAAGACTCCTAGGGACTTTGCTTAAGCAACCGTTTCGGTACCAGAACACTGCGTAGAGACAGTAAGCTCTGGTCCTGCGTGTATGCTGCGTGTCAACCTAGAAATTGGAGACTGATGGCATAAGGCTTCTTTTCCCATTATGAAAGCTCCGTTCATGCGGCCTCGAAGCTACCTGAAAAGCATTGTTGTTGCCGGGGTTTTCCTCACTGCCGGCATGGTTCTGAGAAGAAAATGAGTTTTCTCCTAAGAAACCTTGGGTTTCCAGTTCCTTGTTGGAAGCTCACCCTGCTCTGCGCTATACCTAAAGTGAAAGTCAACGTGAGCCCAAGCTTCGAAGTAAGGCCCTGATTATCCTTGCAAAACGAGAGGCGTGCAGCAGCTCCATGAGGCCTTCATCGTTGTTCTGCTTTAGTTTCAAGGTAGTAAGCTTTTCAACACTCCTAGGGGCCTTGCTTCAGCACCCGTTTCAGTACCAGAACACTGCGTAGAACCAGGAAGCTCTGCTCCTGCGTGTATGCTGCGTGTCAACCTAGAAATTAGAGACTGATGGCACAAGGCTAGTTTTCCCATTATGAAAGCTCCGTTGATGCGGCCCCGAAGCTACCTGAAAAGCACTGTTGTTACCGTGCTTTTACTTACAGCCGGCATGGTTCATAGAAGAAAATGAGTTTTCTCGAAAGAAACCTTGTGCTTCCAGTTCCTAGTTGGAAGCTCACCCTGCTCTGCTCTATACCAAACGTGAAAGTCAATGTGAGCACTAGCCTCGAAGTAAGGCCCTGATTATGCTGGCAAAACGGGAGGCGTGCAGCAGCTCCATGAGGCCTTCATCGCTGTTCTGCTTTAGTTTCACGGTAGTAAGCTTTCCAAGACTCCTAGGGACTTTGCTTAAGCAACCGTTTCGGTACCAGAACACTGCGTAGAGACAGTAAGCTCTGGTCCTGCGTGTATGCTGCGTGTCAACCTAGAAATTGGAGACTGATGGCATAAGGCTTCTTTTCCCATTATGAAAGCTCCGTTCATGCGGCCTCGAAGCTACCTGAAAAGCATTGTTGTTGCCGGGGTTTTCCTCACTGCCGGCATGGTTCTGAGAAGAAAATGAGTTTTCTCCTAAGAAACCTTGGGTTTCCAGTTCCTTGTTGGAAGCTCACCCTGCTCTGCGCTATACCTAAAGTGAAAGTCAACGTGAGCCCAAGCTTCGAAGTAAGGCCCTGATTATCCTTGCAAAACGAGAGGCGTGCAGCAGCTCCATGAGGCCTTCATCGTTGTTCTGCTTTAGTTTCAAGGTAGTAAGCTTTTCAACACTCCTAGGGGCCTTGCTTCAGCACCCGTTTCAGTACCAGAACACTGCGTAGAACCAGGAAGCTCTGCTCCTGCGTGTATGCTGCGTGTCAACCTAGAAATTAGAGACTGATGGCACAAGGCTAGTTTTCCCATTATGAAAGCTCCGTTGATGCGGCCCCGAAGCTACCTGAAAAGCACTGTTGTTACCGTGCTTTTACTTACAGCCGGCATGGTTCATAGAAGAAAATGAGTTTTCTCGAAAGAAACCTTGTGCTTCCAGTTCCTAGTTGGAAGCTCACCCTGCTCTGCTCTATACCAAACGTGAAAGTCAATGTGAGCACTAGCCTCGAAGTAAGGCCCTGATTATGCTGGCAAAACGGGAGGCGTGCAGCAGCTCCATGAGGCCTTCATCGCTGTTCTGCTTTAGTTTCACGGTAGTAAGCTTTCCAAGACTCCTAGGGACTTTGCTTAAGCAACCGTTTCGGTACCAGAACACTGCGTAGAGACAGTAAGCTCTGGTCCTGCGTGTATGCTGCGTGTCAACCTAGAAATTGGAGACTGATGGCATAAGGCTTCTTTTCCCATTATGAAAGCTCCGTTCATGCGGCCTCGAAGCTACCTGAAAAGCATTGTTGTTGCCGGGGTTTTCCTCACTGCCGGCATGGTTCTGAGAAGAAAATGAGTTTTCTCCTAAGAAACCTTGGGTTTCCAGTTCCTTGTTGGAAGCTCACCCTGCTCTGCGCTATACCTAAAGTGAAAGTCAACGTGAGCCCAAGCTTCGAAGTAAGGCCCTGATTATCCTTGCAAAACGAGAGGCGTGCAGCAGCTCCATGAGGCCTTCATCGTTGTTCTGCTTTAGTTTCAAGGTAGTAAGCTTTTCAACACTCCTAGGGGACTTGCTTCAGCACCCGTTTCAGTACCAGAACACTGCGTAGAACCAGGAAGCTCTGCTCCTGCGTGTATGCTGCGTGTCAACCTAGAAATTAGAGACTGATGGCACAAGGCTAGTTTTCCCATCATGAAAGCTCCGTTGATGTGGCCCCGAAGCTACATGAAAGCACTGTTGTTACCGTGCTTTTACTTACAGCCGGCATGGTTCATAGAAGAAAATGAGCTTTCTCGAAAGAAACCTTGTGCTTCCAGTTCCTAGTTGGAAGCTCACCCTGCTCTGCTCTATACCAAACATGAAAGTCAATATGAGCACTAGCCTCGAAGTAAGGCCCTGATTATGCTGGCAAAACGGGAGGCGTGCAGCAGCTCCATGAGGCCTTCATCGCTGTTCTGCTTCAGTTTCACGGTAGTAAGCTTTCCAACATTCCTAGGGACTTTGCTTAAGCAACCGTTTCGGTACCAGAACACTGCGTAGAGACAGTAAGCTCTGGTCCTGCGTGTATGCTGCGTGTCAACCTAGAAATTGGAGACTGATGGCATAAGGCTTCTTTTCCCATTATGAAAGCTCCGTTCATGCGGCCTCGAAGCTACCTGAAAAGCATTGTTGTTGCCGGGGTTTTCCTCATTGCCGGCATGGTTCTGAGAAGAAAATGAGTTTTCTCCTAAGAAACCTTGGGTTTCCAGTTCCTTGTTGGAAGCTCCCCCTGCTCTGCGCTATACCTAAAGTGAAAGTCAACGTGAGCCCAAGCTTCGAAGTAAGGCCCTGATTATCCTTGCAAAAAGAGAGGCGTGGAGCAGCTCCATGAGGCCTTCATCGTTGTTCTGCTTTAGTTTCAAGGTAGTAAGCTTTTCAACACTCCTAGGGGACTTGCTTCAGCACCCGTTTCAGTACCAGAACACTGCGTAGAGACAGTAAGCTCTGGTCCTGCGTGTATGCTGCGTGTCAACCTAGAAATTGGAGACTGATGGCATAAGGCTTCTTTTCCCATTATGAAAGCTCCGTTCATGCGGCCTCGAAGCTACCTGAAAAGCATTGTTGTTGCCGGGGTTTTCCTCACTGCCGGCATGGTTCTGAGAAGAAAATGAGTTTTCTCCTAAGAAACCTTGGGTTTCCAGTTCCTTGTTGGAAGCTCACCCTGCTCTGCGCTATACCTAAAGTGAAAGTCAACGTGAGCCCAAGCTTCGAAGTAAGGCCCTGATTATCCTTGCAAAACGAGAGGCGTGCAGCAGCTCCATGAGGCCTTCATCGTTGTTCTGCTTTAGTTTCAAGGTAGTAAGCTTTTCAACACTCCTAGGGGCCTTGCTTCAGCACCCGTTTCAGTACCAGAACACTGCGTAGAACCAGGAAGCTCTGCTCCTGCGTGTATGCTGCGTGTCAACCTAGAAATTAGAGACTGATGGCACAAGGCTAGTTTTCCCATTATGAAAGCTCCGTTGATGCGGCCCCGAAGCTACCTGAAAAGCACTGTTGTTACCGTGCTTTTACTTACAGCCGGCATGGTTCATAGAAGAAAATGAGTTTTCTCGAAAGAAACCTTGTGCTTCCAGTTCCTAGTTGGAAGCTCACCCTGCTCTGCTCTATACCAAACGTGAAAGTCAATGTGAGCACTAGCCTCGAAGTAAGGCCCTGATTATGCTGGCAAAACGGGAGGCGTGCAGCAGCTCCATGAGGCCTTCATCGCTGTTCTGCTTTAGTTTCACGGTAGTAAGCTTTCCAAGACTCCTAGGGACTTTGCTTAAGCAACCGTTTCGGTACCAGAACACTGCGTAGAGACAGTAAGCTCTGGTCCTGCGTGTATGCTGCGTGTCAACCTAGAAATTGGAGACTGATGGCATAAGGCTTCTTTTCCCATTATGAAAGCTCCGTTCATGCGGCCTCGAAGCTACCTGAAAAGCATTGTTGTTGCCGGGGTTTTCCTCACTGCCGGCATGGTTCTGAGAAGAAAATGAGTTTTCTCCTAAGAAACCTTGGGTTTCCAGTTCCTTGTTGGAAGCTCACCCTGCTCTGCGCTATACCTAAAGTGAAAGTCAACGTGAGCCCAAGCTTCGAAGTAAGGCCCTGATTATCCTTGCAAAACGAGAGGCGTGCAGCAGCTCCATGAGGCCTTCATCGTTGTTCTGCTTTAGTTTCAAGGTAGTAAGCTTTTCAACACTCCTAGGGGCCTTGCTTCAGCACCCGTTTCAGTACCAGAACACTGCGTAGAACCAGGAAGCTCTGCTCCTGCGTGTATGCTGCGTGTCAACCTAGAAATTAGAGACTGATGGCACAAGGCTAGTTTTCCCATCATGAAAGCTCCGTTGATGCGGCCCCGAAGCTACATGAAAGCACTGTTGTTACCGTGCTTTTACTTACAGCCGGCATGGTTCATAGAAGAAAATGAGCTTTCTCGAAAGAAACCTTGTGCTTCCAGTTCCTAGTTGGAAGCTCACCCTGCTCTGCTCTATACCAAACATGAAAGTCAATATGAGCACTAGCCTCGAAGTAAGGCCCTGATTATGCTGGCAAAACGGGAGGCGTGCAGCAGCTCCATGAGGCCTTCATCGCTGTTCTGCTTCAGTTTCACGGTAGTAAGCTTTCCAACATTCCTAGGGACTTTGCTTAAGCAACCGTTTCGGTACCAGAACACTGCGTAGAGACAGTAAGCTCTGGTCCTGCGTGTATGCTGCGTGTCAACCTAGAAATTGGAGACTGATGGCATAAGGCTTCTTTTCCCATTATGAAAGCTCCGTTCATGCGGCCTCGAAGCTACCTGAAAAGCATTGTTGTTGCCGGGGTTTTCCTCATTGCCGGCATGGTTCTGAGAAGAAAATGAGTTTTCTCCTAAGAAACCTTGGGTTTCCAGTTCCTTGTTGGAAGCTCCCCCTGCTCTGCGCTATACCTAAAGTGAAAGTCAACGTGAGCCCAAGCTTCGAAGTAAGGCCCTGATTATCCTTGCAAAAAGAGAGGCGTGGAGCAGCTCCATGAGGCCTTCATCGTTGTTCTGCTTTAGTTTCAAGGTAGTAAGCTTTTCAACACTCCTAGGGGACTTGCTTCAGCACCCGTTTCAGTACCAGAACACTGCGTAGAGACAGTAAGCTCTGGTCCTGCGTGTATGCTGCGTGTCAACCTAGAAATTGGAGACTGATGGCATAAGGCTTCTTTTCCCATTATGAAAGCTCCGTTCATGCGGCCTTGAAGCTACCTGAAAAGCATTGTTGTTGCCGGGGTTTTCCTCACTGCCGGCATGGTTCTGAGAAGAAAATGAGTTTTCTCCTAAGAAACCTTGGGTTTCCAGTTCCTTGTTGGAAGCTCCCCCTGCTCTGCGCTATACCTAAAGTGAAAGTCAACGTGAGCCCAAGCTTCGAAGTAAGGCCCTGATTATCCTTGCAAAAAGAGAGGCGTGGAGCAGCTCCATGAGGCCTTCATCGTTGTTCTGCTTTAGTTTCAAGGTAGTAAGCTTTTCAACACTCCTAGGGGACTTGCTTCAGCACCCGTTTCAGTACCAGAACACTGCGTAGAGACAGTAAGCTCTGGTCCTGCGTGTATGCTGCGTGTCAACCTAGAAATTGGAGACTGATGGCATAAGGCTTCTTTTCCCATTATGAAAGCTCCGTTCATGCGGCCTTGAAGCTACCTGAAAAGCATTGTTGTTGCCGGGGTTTTCCTCACTGCCGGCATGGTTCTGAGAAGAAAATGAGTTTTCTCCTAAGAAACCTTGGGTTTCCAGTTCCTTGTTGGAAGCTCACCCTGCTCTGCGCTATACCTAAAGTGAAAGTCAACGTGAGCCCAAGCTTCGAAGTAAGGCCCTGATTATCCTTGCAAAACGAGAGGCGTGCAGCAGCTCCATGAGGCCTTCATCGTTGTTCTGCTTTAGTTTCAAGGTAGTAAGCTTTTCAACACTCCTAGGGGCCTTGCTTCAGCACCCGTTTCAGTACCAGAACACTGCGTAGAACCAGGAAGCTCTGCTCCTGCGTGTATGCTGCGTGTCAACCTAGAAATTAGAGACTGATGGCACAAGGCTAGTTTTCCCATTATGAAAGCTCCGTTGATGCGGCCCCGAAGCTACCTGAAAAGCACTGTTGTTACCGTGCTTTTACTTACAGCCGGCATGGTTCATAGAAGAAAATGAGTTTTCTCGAAAGAAACCTTGTGCTTCCAGTTCCTAGTTGGAAGCTCACCCTGCTCTGCTCTATACCAAACGTGAAAGTCAATGTGAGCACTAGCCTCGAAGTAAGGCCCTGATTATGCTGGCAAAACGGGAGGCGTGCAGCAGCTCCATGAGGCCTTCATCGCTGTTCTGCTTTAGTTTCACGGTAGTAAGCTTTCCAAGACTCCTAGGGACTTTGCTTAAGCAACCGTTTCGGTACCAGAACACTGCGTAGAGACAGTAAGCTCTGGTCCTGCGTGTATGCTGCGTGTCAACCTAGAAATTGGAGACTGATGGCATAAGGCTTCTTTTCCCATTATGAAAGCTCCGTTCATGCGGCCTCGAAGCTACCTGAAAAGCATTGTTGTTGCCGGGGTTTTCCTCACTGCCGGCATGGTTCTGAGAAGAAAATGAGTTTTCTCCTAAGAAACCTTGGGTTTCCAGTTCCTTGTTGGAAGCTCACCCTGCTCTGCGCTATACCTAAAGTGAAAGTCAACGTGAGCCCAAGCTTCGAAGTAAGGCCCTGATTATCCTTGCAAAACGAGAGGCGTGCAGCAGCTCCATGAGGCCTTCATCGTTGTTCTGCTTTAGTTTCAAGGTAGTAAGCTTTTCAACACTCCTAGGGGCCTTGCTTCAGCACCCGTTTCAGTACCAGAACACTGCGTAGAACCAGGAAGCTCTGCTCCTGCGTGTATGCTGCGTGTCAACCTAGAAATTAGAGACTGATGGCACAAGGCTAGTTTTCCCATTATGAAAGCTCCGTTGATGCGGCCCCGAAGCTACCTGAAAAGCACTGTTGTTACCGTGCTTTTACTTACAGCCGGCATGGTTCATAGAAGAAAATGAGTTTTCTCGAAAGAAACCTTGTGCTTCCAGTTCCTAGTTGGAAGCTCACCCTGCTCTGCTCTATACCAAACGTGAAAGTCAATGTGAGCACTAGCCTCGAAGTAAGGCCCTGATTATGCTGGCAAAACGGGAGGCGTGCAGCAGCTCCATGAGGCCTTCATCGCTGTTCTGCTTTAGTTTCACGGTAGTAAGCTTTCCAAGACTCCTAGGGACTTTGCTTAAGCAACCGTTTCGGTACCAGAACACTGCGTAGAGACAGTAAGCTCTGGTCCTGCGTGTATGCTGCGTGTCAACCTAGAAATTGGAGACTGATGGCATAAGGCTTCTTTTCCCATTATGAAAGCTCCGTTCATGCGGCCTCGAAGCTACCTGAAAAGCATTGTTGTTGCCGGGGTTTTCCTCACTGCCGGCATGGTTCTGAGAAGAAAATGAGTTTTCTCCTAAGAAACCTTGGGTTTCCAGTTCCTTGTTGGAAGCTCACCCTGCTCTGCGCTATACCTAAAGTGAAAGTCAACGTGAGCCCAAGCTTCGAAGTAAGGCCCTGATTATCCTTGCAAAACGAGAGGCGTGCAGCAGCTCCATGAGGCCTTCATCGTTGTTCTGCTTTAGTTTCAAGGTAGTAAGCTTTTCAACACTCCTAGGGGCCTTGCTTCAGCACCCGTTTCAGTACCAGAACACTGCGTAGAACCAGGAAGCTCTGCTCCTGCGTGTATGCTGCGTGTCAACCTAGAAATTAGAGACTGATGGCACAAGGCTAGTTTTCCCATTATGAAAGCTCCGTTGATGCGGCCCCGAAGCTACCTGAAAAGCACTGTTGTTACCGTGCTTTTACTTACAGCCGGCATGGTTCATAGAAGAAAATGAGTTTTCTCGAAAGAAACCTTGTGCTTCCAGTTCCTAGTTGGAAGCTCACCCTGCTCTGCTCTATACCAAACGTGAAAGTCAATGTGAGCACTAGCCTCGAAGTAAGGCCCTGATTATGCTGGCAAAACGGGAGGCGTGCAGCAGCTCCATGAGGCCTTCATCGCTGTTCTGCTTTAGTTTCACGGTAGTAAGCTTTCCAAGACTCCTAGGGACTTTGCTTAAGCAACCGTTTCGGTACCAGAACACTGCGTAGAGACAGTAAGCTCTGGTCCTGCGTGTATGCTGCGTGTCAACCTAGAAATTGGAGACTGATGGCATAAGGCTTCTTTTCCCATTATGAAAGCTCCGTTCATGCGGCCTCGAAGCTACCTGAAAAGCATTGTTGTTGCCGGGGTTTTCCTCACTGCCGGCATGGTTCTGAGAAGAAAATGAGTTTTCTCCTAAGAAACCTTGGGTTTCCAGTTCCTTGTTGGAAGCTCACCCTGCTCTGCGCTATACCTAAAGTGAAAGTCAACGTGAGCCCAAGCTTCGAAGTAAGGCCCTGATTATCCTTGCAAAACGAGAGGCGTGCAGCAGCTCCATGAGGCCTTCATCGTTGTTCTGCTTTAGTTTCAAGGTAGTAAGCTTTTCAACACTCCTAGGGGCCTTGCTTCAGCACCCGTTTCAGTACCAGAACACTGCGTAGAACCAGGAAGCTCTGCTCCTGCGTGTATGCTGCGTGTCAACCTAGAAATTAGAGACTGATGGCACAAGGCTAGTTTTCCCATTATGAAAGCTCCGTTGATGCGGCCCCGAAGCTACCTGAAAAGCACTGTTGTTACCGTGCTTTTACTTACAGCCGGCATGGTTCATAGAAGAAAATGAGTTTTCTCGAAAGAAACCTTGTGCTTCCAGTTCCTAGTTGGAAGCTCACCCTGCTCTGCTCTATACCAAACGTGAAAGTCAATGTGAGCACTAGCCTCGAAGTAAGGCCCTGATTATGCTGGCAAAACGGGAGGCGTGCAGCAGCTCCATGAGGCCTTCATCGCTGTTCTGCTTTAGTTTCACGGTAGTAAGCTTTCCAAGACTCCTAGGGACTTTGCTTAAGCAACCGTTTCGGTACCAGAACACTGCGTAGAGACAGTAAGCTCTGGTCCTGCGTGTATGCTGCGTGTCAACCTAGAAATTGGAGACTGATGGCATAAGGCTTCTTTTCCCATTATGAAAGCTCCGTTCATGCGGCCTCGAAGCTACCTGAAAAGCATTGTTGTTGCCGGGGTTTTCCTCACTGCCGGCATGGTTCTGAGAAGAAAATGAGTTTTCTCCTAAGAAACCTTGGGTTTCCAGTTCCTTGTTGGAAGCTCACCCTGCTCTGCGCTATACCTAAAGTGAAAGTCAACGTGAGCCCAAGCTTCGAAGTAAGGCCCTGATTATCCTTGCAAAACGAGAGGCGTGCAGCAGCTCCATGAGGCCTTCATCGTTGTTCTGCTTTAGTTTCAAGGTAGTAAGCTTTTCAACACTCCTAGGGGCCTTGCTTCAGCACCCGTTTCAGTACCAGAACACTGCGTAGAACCAGGAAGCTCTGCTCCTGCGTGTATGCTGCGTGTCAACCTAGAAATTAGAGACTGATGGCACAAGGCTAGTTTTCCCATTATGAAAGCTCCGTTGATGCGGCCCCGAAGCTACCTGAAAAGCACTGTTGTTACCGTGCTTTTACTTACAGCCGGCATGGTTCATAGAAGAAAATGAGTTTTCTCGAAAGAAACCTTGTGCTTCCAGTTCCTAGTTGGAAGCTCACCCTGCTCTGCTCTATACCAAACGTGAAAGTCAATGTGAGCACTAGCCTCGAAGTAAGGCCCTGATTATGCTGGCAAAACGGGAGGCGTGCAGCAGCTCCATGAGGCCTTCATCGCTGTTCTGCTTTAGTTTCACGGTAGTAAGCTTTCCAAGACTCCTAGGGACTTTGCTTAAGCAACCGTTTCGGTACCAGAACACTGCGTAGAGACAGTAAGCTCTGGTCCTGCGTGTATGCTGCGTGTCAACCTAGAAATTGGAGACTGATGGCATAAGGCTTCTTTTCCCATTATGAAAGCTCCGTTCATGCGGCCTCGAAGCTACCTGAAAAGCATTGTTGTTGCCGGGGTTTTCCTCACTGCCGGCATGGTTCTGAGAAGAAAATGAGTTTTCTCCTAAGAAACCTTGGGTTTCCAGTTCCTTGTTGGAAGCTCACCCTGCTCTGCGCTATACCTAAAGTGAAAGTCAACGTGAGCCCAAGCTTCGAAGTAAGGCCCTGATTATCCTTGCAAAACGAGAGGCGTGCAGCAGCTCCATGAGGCCTTCATCGTTGTTCTGCTTTAGTTTCAAGGTAGTAAGCTTTTCAACACTCCTAGGGGACTTGCTTCAGCACCCGTTTCAGTACCAGAACACTGCGTAGAACCAGGAAGCTCTGCTCCTGCGTGTATGCTGCGTGTCAACCTAGAAATTAGAGACTGATGGCACAAGGCTAGTTTTCCCATCATGAAAGCTCCGTTGATGCGGCCCCGAAGCTACATGAAAGCACTGTTGTTACCGTGCTTTTACTTACAGCCGGCATGGTTCATAGAAGAAAATGAGCTTTCTCGAAAGAAACCTTGTGCTTCCAGTTCCTAGTTGGAAGCTCACCCTGCTCTGCTCTATACCAAACATGAAAGTCAATATGAGCACTAGCCTCGAAGTAAGGCCCTGATTATGCTGGCAAAACGGGAGGCGTGCAGCAGCTCCATGAGGCCTTCATCGCTGTTCTGCTTCAGTTTCACGGTAGTAAGCTTTCCAACATTCCTAGGGACTTTGCTTAAGCAACCGTTTCGGTACCAGAACACTGCGTAGAGACAGTAAGCTCTGGTCCTGCGTGTATGCTGCGTGTCAACCTAGAAATTGGAGACTGATGGCATAAGGCTTCTTTTCCCATTATGAAAGCTCCGTTCATGCGGCCTCGAAGCTACCTGAAAAGCATTGTTGTTGCCGGGGTTTTCCTCATTGCCGGCATGGTTCTGAGAAGAAAATGAGTTTTCTCCTAAGAAACCTTGGGTTTCCAGTTCCTTGTTGGAAGCTCCCCCTGCTCTGCGCTATACCTAAAGTGAAAGTCAACGTGAGCCCAAGCTTCGAAGTAAGGCCCTGATTATCCTTGCAAAAAGAGAGGCGTGGAGCAGCTCCATGAGGCCTTCATCGTTGTTCTGCTTTAGTTTCAAGGTAGTAAGCTTTTCAACACTCCTAGGGGACTTGCTTCAGCACCCGTTTCAGTACCAGAACACTGCGTAGAGACAGTAAGCTCTGGTCCTGCGTGTATGCTGCGTGTCAACCTAGAAATTGGAGACTGATGGCATAAGGCTTCTTTTCCCATTATGAAAGCTCCGTTCATGCGGCCTCGAAGCTACCTGAAAAGCATTGTTGTTGCCGGGGTTTTCCTCACTGCCGGCATGGTTCTGAGAAGAAAATGAGTTTTCTCCTAAGAAACCTTGGGTTTCCAGTTCCTTGTTGGAAGCTCACCCTGCTCTGCGCTATACCTAAAGTGAAAGTCAACGTGAGCCCAAGCTTCGAAGTAAGGCCCTGATTATCCTTGCAAAACGAGAGGCGTGCAGCAGCTCCATGAGGCCTTCATCGTTGTTCTGCTTTAGTTTCAAGGTAGTAAGCTTTTCAACACTCCTAGGGGCCTTGCTTCAGCACCCGTTTCAGTACCAGAACACTGCGTAGAACCAGGAAGCTCTGCTCCTGCGTGTATGCTGCGTGTCAACCTAGAAATTAGAGACTGATGGCACAAGGCTAGTTTTCCCATTATGAAAGCTCCGTTGATGCGGCCCCGAAGCTACCTGAAAAGCACTGTTGTTACCGTGCTTTTACTTACAGCCAGCATGGTTCATAGAAGAAAATGAGTTTTCTCGAAAGAAACCTTGTGCTTCCAGTTCCTAGTTGGAAGCTCACCCTGCTCTGCTCTATACCAAACGTGAAAGTCAATGTGAGCACTAGCCTCGAAGTAAGGCCCTGATTATGCTGGCAAAACGGGAGGCGTGCAGCAGCTCCATGAGGCCTTCATCGCTGTTCTGCTTTAGTTTCACGGTAGTAAGCTTTCCAAGACTCCTAGGGACTTTGCTTAAGCAACCGTTTCGGTACCAGAACACTGCGTAGAGACAGTAAGCTCTGGTCCTGCGTGTATGCTGCGTGTCAACCTAGAAATTGGAGACTGATGGCATAAGGCTTCTTTTCCCATTATGAAAGCTCCGTTCATGCGGCCTCGAAGCTACCTGAAAAGCATTGTTGTTGCCGGGGTTTTCCTCACTGCCGGCATGGTTCTGAGAAGAAAATGAGTTTTCTCCTAAGAAACCTTGGGTTTCCAGTTCCTTGTTGGAAGCTCACCCTGCTCTGCGCTATACCTAAAGTGAAAGTCAACGTGAGCCCAAGCTTCGAAGTAAGGCCCTGATTATCCTTGCAAAACGAGAGGCGTGCAGCAGCTCCATGAGGCCTTCATCGTTGTTCTGCTTTAGTTTCAAGGTAGTAAGCTTTTCAACACTCCTAGGGGACTTGCTTCAGCACCCGTTTCAGTACCAGAACACTGCGTAGAACCAGGAAGCTCTGCTCCTGCGTGTATGCTGCGTGTCAACCTAGAAATTAGAGACTGATGGCACAAGGCTAGTTTTCCCATCATGAAAGCTCCGTTGATGCGGCCCCGAAGCTACATGAAAGCACTGTTGTTACCGTGCTTTTACTTACAGCCGGCATGGTTCATAGAAGAAAATGAGCTTTCTCGAAAGAAACCTTGTGCTTCCAGTTCCTAGTTGGAAGCTCACCCTGCTCTGCTCTATACCAAACATGAAAGTCAATATGAGCACTAGCCTCGAAGTAAGGCCCTGATTATGCTGGCAAAACGGGAGGCGTGCAGCAGCTCCATGAGGCCTTCATCGCTGTTCTGCTTTAGTTTCACGGTAGTAAGCTTTCCAACATTCCTAGGGACTTTGCTTAAGCAACCGTTTCGGTACCAGAACACTGCGTAGAGACAGTAAGCTCTGGTCCTGCGTGTATGCTGCGTGTCAACCTAGAAATTGGAGACTGATGGCATAAGGCTTCTTTTCCCATTATGAAAGCTCCGTTCATGCGGCCTCGAAGCTACCTGAAAAGCATTGTTGTTGCCGGGGTTTTCCTCATTGCCGGCATGGTTCTGAGAAGAAAATGAGTTTTCTCCTAAGAAACCTTGGGTTTCCAGTTCCTTGTTGGAAGCTCCCCCTGCTCTGCGCTATACCTAAAGTGAAAGTCAACGTGAGCCCAAGCTTCGAAGTAAGGCCCTGATTATCCTTGCAAAAAGAGAGGCGTGGAGCAGCTCCATGAGGCCTTCATCGTTGTTCTGCTTTAGTTTCAAGGTAGTAAGCTTTTCAACACTCCTAGGGGACTTGCTTCAGCACCCGTTTCAGTACCAGAACACTGCGTAGAGACAGTAAGCTCTGGTCCTGCGTGTATGCTGCGTGTCAACCTAGAAATTGGAGCCTGATGGCATAAGGCTTCTTTTCCCATTATGAAAGCTCCGTTCATGCGGCCTTGAAGCTACCTGAAAAGCATTGTTGTTGCCGGGGTTTTCCTCACTGCCGGCATGGTTCTGAGAAGAAAATGAGTTTTCTCCTAAGAAACCTTGGGTTTCCAGTTCCTTGTTGGAAGCTCACCCTGCTCTGCGCTATACCTAAAGTGAAAGTCAACGTGAGCCCAAGCTTCGAAGTAAGGCCCTGATTATCCTTGCAAAACGAGAGGCGTGCAGCAGCTCCATGAGGCCTTCATCGTTGTTCTGCTTTAGTTTCAAGGTAGTAAGCTTTTCAACACTCCTAGGGGCCTTGCTTCAGCACCCGTTTCAGTACCAGAACACTGCGTAGAACCAGGAAGCTCTGCTCCTGCGTGTATGCTGCGTGTCAACCTAGAAATTAGAGACTGATGGCACAAGGCTAGTTTTCCCATTATGAAAGCTCCGTTGATGCGGCCCCGAAGCTACCTGAAAAGCACTGTTGTTACCGTGCTTTTACTTACAGCCGGCATGGTTCATAGAAGAAAATGAGTTTTCTCGAAAGAAACCTTGTGCTTCCAGTTCCTAGTTGGAAGCTCACCCTGCTCTGCTCTATACCAAACGTGAAAGTCAATGTGAGCACTAGCCTCGAAGTAAGGCCCTGATTATGCTGGCAAAACGGGAGGCGTGCAGCAGCTCCATGAGGCCTTCATCGCTGTTCTGCTTTAGTTTCACGGTAGTAAGCTTTCCAAGACTCCTAGGGACTTTGCTTAAGCAACCGTTTCGGTACCAGAACACTGCGTAGAGACAGTAAGCTCTGGTCCTGCGTGTATGCTGCGTGTCAACCTAGAAATTGGAGACTGATGGCATAAGGCTTCTTTTCCCATTATGAAAGCTCCGTTCATGCGGCCTCGAAGCTACCTGAAAAGCATTGTTGTTGCCGGGGTTTTCCTCACTGCCGGCATGGTTCTGAGAAGAAAATGAGTTTTCTCCTAAGAAACCTTGGGTTTCCAGTTCCTTGTTGGAAGCTCACCCTGCTCTGCGCTATACCTAAAGTGAAAGTCAACGTGAGCCCAAGCTTCGAAGTAAGGCCCTGATTATCCTTGCAAAACGAGAGGCGTGCAGCAGCTCCATGAGGCCTTCATCGTTGTTCTGCTTTAGTTTCAAGGTAGTAAGCTTTTCAACACTCCTAGGGGACTTGCTTCAGCACCCGTTTCAGTACCAGAACACTGCGTAGAACCAGGAAGCTCTGCTCCTGCGTGTATGCTGCGTGTCAACCTAGAAATTAGAGACTGATGGCACAAGGCTAGTTTTCCCATTATGAAAGCTCCGTTGATGCGGCCCCGAAGCTACCTGAAAAGCACTGTTGTTACCGTGCTTTTACTTACAGCCGGCATGGTTCATAGAAGAAAATGAGTTTTCTCGAAAGAAACCTTGTGCTTCCAGTTCCTAGTTGGAAGCTCACCCTGCTCTGCTCTATACCAAACGTGAAAGTCAATGTGAGCACTAGCCTCGAAGTAAGGCCCTGATTATGCTGGCAAAACGGGAGGCGTGCAGCAGCTCCATGAGGCCTTCATCGCTGTTCTGCTTTAGTTTCACGGTAGTAAGCTTTCCAAGACTCCTAGGGACTTTGCTTAAGCAACCGTTTCGGTACCAGAACACTGCGTAGAGACAGTAAGCTCTGGTCCTGCGTGTATGCTGCGTGTCAACCTAGAAATTGGAGACTGATGGCATAAGGCTTCTTTTCCCATTATGAAAGCTCCGTTCATGCGGCCTCGAAGCTACCTGAAAAGCATTGTTGTTGCCGGGGTTTTCCTCACTGCCGGCATGGTTCTGAGAAGAAAATGAGTTTTCTCCTAAGAAACCTTGGGTTTCCAGTTCCTTGTTGGAAGCTCACCCTGCTCTGCGCTATACCTAAAGTGAAAGTCAACGTGAGCCCAAGCTTCGAAGTAAGGCCCTGATTATCCTTGCAAAACGAGAGGCGTGCAGCAGCTCCATGAGGCCTTCATCGTTGTTCTGCTTTAGTTTCAAGGTAGTAAGCTTTTCAACACTCCTAGGGGCCTTGCTTCAGCACCCGTTTCAGTACCAGAACACTGCGTAGAACCAGGAAGCTCTGCTCCTGCGTGTATGCTGCGTGTCAACCTAGAAATTAGAGACTGATGGCACAAGGCTAGTTTTCCCATTATGAAAGCTCCGTTGATGCGGCCCCGAAGCTACCTGAAAAGCACTGTTGTTACCGTGCTTTTACTTACAGCCGGCATGGTTCATAGAAGAAAATGAGTTTTCTCGAAAGAAACCTTGTGCTTCCAGTTCCTAGTTGGAAGCTCACCCTGCTCTGCTCTATACCAAACGTGAAAGTCAATGTGAGCACTAGCCTCGAAGTAAGGCCCTGATTATGCTGGCAAAACGGGAGGCGTGCAGCAGCTCCATGAGGCCTTCATCGCTGTTCTGCTTTAGTTTCACGGTAGTAAGCTTTCCAAGACTCCTAGGGACTTTGCTTAAGCAACCGTTTCGGTACCAGAACACTGCGTAGAGACAGTAAGCTCTGGTCCTGCGTGTATGCTGCGTGTCAACCTAGAAATTGGAGACTGATGGCATAAGGCTTCTTTTCCCATTATGAAAGCTCCGTTCATGCGGCCTCGAAGCTACCTGAAAAGCATTGTTGTTGCCGGGGTTTTCCTCACTGCCGGCATGGTTCTGAGAAGAAAATGAGTTTTCTCCTAAGAAACCTTGGGTTTCCAGTTCCTTGTTGGAAGCTCACCCTGCTCTGCGCTATACCTAAAGTGAAAGTCAACGTGAGCCCAAGCTTCGAAGTAAGGCCCTGATTATCCTTGCAAAACGAGAGGCGTGCAGCAGCTCCATGAGGCCTTCATCGTTGTTCTGCTTTAGTTTCAAGGTAGTAAGCTTTTCAACACTCCTAGGGGCCTTGCTTCAGCACCCGTTTCAGTACCAGAACACTGCGTAGAACCAGGAAGCTCTGCTCCTGCGTGTATGCTGCGTGTCAACCTAGAAATTAGAGACTGATGGCACAAGGCTAGTTTTCCCATCATGAAAGCTCCGTTGATGCGGCCCCGAAGCTACATGAAAGCACTGTTGTTACCGTGCTTTTACTTACAGCCGGCATGGTTCATAGAAGAAAATGAGCTTTCTCGAAAGAAACCTTGTGCTTCCAGTTCCTAGTTGGAAGCTCACCCTGCTCTGCTCTATACCAAACATGAAAGTCAATATGAGCACTAGCCTCGAAGTAAGGCCCTGATTATGCTGGCAAAACGGGAGGCGTGCAGCAGCTCCATGAGGCCTTCATCGCTGTTCTGCTTCAGTTTCACGGTAGTAAGCTTTCCAACATTCCTAGGGACTTTGCTTAAGCAACCGTTTCGGTACCAGAACACTGCGTAGAGACAGTAAGCTCTGGTCCTGCGTGTATGCTGCGTGTCAACCTAGAAATTGGAGACTGATGGCATAAGGCTTCTTTTCCCATTATGAAAGCTCCGTTCATGCGGCCTCGAAGCTACCTGAAAAGCATTGTTGTTGCCGGGGTTTTCCTCATTGCCGGCATGGTTCTGAGAAGAAAATGAGTTTTCTCCTAAGAAACCTTGGGTTTCCAGTTCCTTGTTGGAAGCTCCCCCTGCTCTGCGCTATACCTAAAGTGAAAGTCAACGTGAGCCCAAGCTTCGAAGTAAGGCCCTGATTATCCTTGCAAAAAGAGAGGCGTGGAGCAGCTCCATGAGGCCTTCATCGTTGTTCTGCTTTAGTTTCAAGGTAGTAAGCTTTTCAACACTCCTAGGGGACTTGCTTCAGCACCCGTTTCAGTACCAGAACACTGCGTAGAGACAGTAAGCTCTGGTCCTGCGTGTATGCTGCGTGTCAACCTAGAAATTGGAGACTGATGGCATAAGGCTTCTTTTCCCATTATGAAAGCTCCGTTCATGCGGCCTTGAAGCTACCTGAAAAGCATTGTTGTTGCCGGGGTTTTCCTCACTGCCGGCATGGTTCTGAGAAGAAAATGAGTTTTCTCCTAAGAAACCTTGGGTTTCCAGTTCCTTGTTGGAAGCTCACCCTGCTCTGCGCTATACCTAAAGTGAAAGTCAACGTGAGCCCAAGCTTCGAAGTAAGGCCCTGATTATCCTTGCAAAACGAGAGGCGTGCAGCAGCTCCATGAGGCCTTCATCGTTGTTCTGCTTTAGTTTCAAGGTAGTAAGCTTTTCAACACTCCTAGGGGCCTTGCTTCAGCACCCGTTGCAGTACCAGAACACTGCGTAGAACCAGGAAGCTCTGCTCCTGCGTGTATGCTGCGTGTCAACCTAGAAATTAGAGACTGATGGCACAAGGCTAGTTTTCCCATTATGAAAGCTCCGTTGATGCGGCCCCGAAGCTACCTGAAAAGCACTGTTGTTACCGTGCTTTTACTTACAGCCGGCATGGTTCATAGAAGAAAATGAGTTTTCTCGAAAGAAACCTTGTGCTTCCAGTTCCTAGTTGGAAGCTCACCCTGCTCTGCTCTATACCAAACGTGAAAGTCAATGTGAGCACTAGCCTCGAAGTAAGGCCCTGATTATGCTGGCAAAACGGGAGGCGTGCAGCAGCTCCATGAGGCCTTCATCGCTGTTCTGCTTTAGTTTCACGGTAGTAAGCTTTCCAAGACTCCTAGGGACTTTGCTTAAGCAACCGTTTCGGTACCAGAACACTGCGTAGAGACAGTAAGCTCTGGTCCTGCGTGTATGCTGCGTGTCAACCTAGAAATTGGAGACTGATGGCATAAGGCTTCTTTTCCCATTATGAAAGCTCCGTTCATGCGGCCTCGAAGCTACCTGAAAAGCATTGTTGTTGCCGGGGTTTTCCTCACTGCCGGCATGGTTCTGAGAAGAAAATGAGTTTTCTCCTAAGAAACCTTGGGTTTCCAGTTCCTTGTTGGAAGCTCACCCTGCTCTGCGCTATACCTAAAGTGAAAGTCAACGTGAGCCCAAGCTTCGAAGTAAGGCCCTGATTATCCTTGCAAAACGAGAGGCGTGCAGCAGCTCCATGAGGCCTTCATCGTTGTTCTGCTTTAGTTTCAAGGTAGTAAGCTTTTCAACACTCCTAGGGGCCTTGCTTCAGCACCCGTTTCAGTACCAGAACACTGCGTAGAACCAGGAAGCTCTGCTCCTGCGTGTATGCTGCGTGTCAACCTAGAAATTAGAGACTGATGGCACAAGGCTAGTTTTCCCATTATGAAAGCTCCGTTGATGCGGCCCCGAAGCTACCTGAAAAGCACTGTTGTTACCGTGCTTTTACTTACAGCCGGCATGGTTCATAGAAGAAAATGAGTTTTCTCGAAAGAAACCTTGTGCTTCCAGTTCCTAGTTGGAAGCTCACCCTGCTCTGCTCTATACCAAACGTGAAAGTCAATGTGAGCACTAGCCTCGAAGTAAGGCCCTGATTATGCTGGCAAAACGGGAGGCGTGCAGCAGCTCCATGAGGCCTTCATCGCTGTTCTGCTTTAGTTTCATGGTAGTAAGCTTTCCAAGACTCCTAGGGACTTTGCTTAAGCAACCGTTTCGGTACCAGAACACTGCGTAGAGACAGTAAGCTCTGGTCCTGCGTGTATGCTGCGTGTCAACCTAGAAATTGGAGACTGATGGCATAAGGCTTCTTTTCCCATTATGAAAGCTCCGTTCATGCGGCCTCGAAGCTACCTGAGAAGCATTGTTGTTGCCGGGGTTTTCCTCACTGCCGGCATGGTTCTGAGAAGAAAATGAGTTTTCTCCTAAGAAACCTTGGGTTTCCAGTTCCTTGTTGGAAGCTCACCCTGCTCTGCGCTATACCTAAAGTGAAAGTCAACGTGAGCCCAAGCTTCGAAGTAAGGCCCTGATTATCCTTGCAAAACGAGAGGCGTGCAGCAGCTCCATGAGGCCTTCATCGTTGTTCTGCTTTAGTTTCAAGGTAGTAAGCTTTTCAACACTCCTAGGGGACTTGCTTCAGCACCCGTTTCAGTACCAGAACACTGCGTAGAACCAGGAAGCTCTGCTCCTGCGTGTATGCTGCGTGTCAACCTAGAAATTAGAGACTGATGGCACAAGGCTAGTTTTCCCATTATGAAAGTGCCGTTGATGCGGCTCCGAAGCTACCTGAAAAGCACTGTTGTTACCGTGCTTTTACTTACAGTAGGCATGGTTCATAGAAGAAAATGAGTTTTCTCGAAAGAAACCTTGTGCTTCCAGTTCCTAGTTGGAAGCTCACCCTGCTCTGCTCTATACCAAACGTGAAAGTCAATGTGAGCACTAGCCTCGAAGTAAGGCCCTGATTATCCTGGCAAAACGGGAGGCGTGCAGCAGCTCCATGAGACCTTCATCGCTGTTCTGCTTTAGTTTCACGGTAGTAAGCTTTCCAAGACTCCTAGGGACTTTGCTTAAGCAACCGTTTCGGTACCAGAACACTGCGTAGAGACAGTAAGCTCTGGTCCTGCGTGTATGCTGCGTGTCAACCTAGAAATTGGAGACTGATGGCATAAGGCTTCTTTTCCCATTATGAAAGCTCCGTTCATGCGGCCTCGAAGCTACCTGAAAAGCATTGTTGTTGCCGGGGTTTTCCTCACTGCCGGCATGGTTCTGAGAAGAAAATGAGTTTTCTCCTAAGAAACCTTGGGTTTCCAGTTCCTTGTTGGAAGCTCACCCTGCTCTGCGCTATACCTAAAGTGAAAGTCAACGTGAGCCCAAGCTTCGAAGTAAGGCCCTGATTATCCTTGCAAAACGAGAGGCGTGCAGCAGCTCCATGAGGCCTTCATCGTTGTTCTGCTTTAGTTTCAAGGTAGTAAGCTTTTCAACACTCCTAGGGGCCTTGCTTCAGCACCCGTTTCAGTACCAGAACACTGCGTAGAACCAGGAAGCTCTGCTCCTGCGTGTATGCTGCGTGTCAACCTAGAAATTAGAGACTGATGGCACAAGGCTAGTTTTCCCATTATGAAAGCTCCGTTGATGCGGCCCCGAAGCTACCTGAAAAGCACTGTTGTTACCGTGCTTTTACTTACAGCCGGCATGGTTCATAGAAGAAAATGAGTTTTCTCGAAAGAAACCTTGTGCTTCCAGTTCCTAGTTGGAAGCTCACCCTGCTCTGCTCTATACCAAACGTGAAAGTCAATGTGAGCACTAGCCTCGAAGTAAGGCCCTGATTATGCTGGCAAAACGGGAGGCGTGCAGCAGCTCCATGAGGCCTTCATCGCTGTTCTTCTTTAGTTTCACGGTAGTAAGCTTTCCAAGACTCCTAGGGACTTTGCTTAAGCAACCGTTTCGGTACCAGAACACTGCGTAGAGACAGTAAGCTCTGGTCCTGCGTGTATGCTGCGTGTCAACCTAGAAATTGGAGACTGATGGCATAAGGCTTCTTTTCCCATTATGAAAGCTCCGTTCATGCGGCCTCGAAGCTACCTGAGAAGCATTGTTGTTGCCGGGGTTTTCCTCACTGCCGGCATGGTTCTGAGAAGAAAATGAGTTTTCTCCTAAGAAACCTTGGGTTTCCAGTTCCTTGTTGGAAGCTCACCCTGCTCTGCGCTATACCTAAAGTGAAAGTCAACGTGAGCCCAAGCTTCGAAGTAAGGCCCTGATTATCCTTGCAAAACGAGAGGCGTGCAGCAGCTCCATGAGGCCTTCATCGTTGTTCTGCTTTAGTTTCAAGGTAGTAAGCTTTTCAACACTCCTAGGGGCCTTGCTTCAGCACCCGTTTCAGTACCAGAACACTGCGTAGAACCAGGAAGCTCTGCTCCTGCGTGTATGCTGCGTGTCAACCTAGAAATTAGAGACTGATGGCACAAGGCTAGTTTTCCCATTATGAAAGTGCCGTTGATGCGGCTCCGAAGCTACCTGAAAAGCACTGTTTTTACCGTGCTTTTACTTACAGTAGGCATGGTTCATAGAAGAAAATGAGTTTTCTCGAAAGAAACCTTGTGCTTCCAGTTCCTAGTTGGAAGCTCACCCTGCTCTGCTCTATACCAAACGTGAAAGTCAATGTGAGCACTAGCCTCGAAGTAAGGCCCTGATTATCCTGGCAAAACGGGAGGCGTGCAGCAGCTCCATGAGGCCTTCATCGCTGTTCTGCTTTAGTTTCACGGTAGTAAGCTTTCCAAGACTCCTAGGGACTTTGCTTAAGCAACCGTTTCGGTACCAGAACACTGCGTAGAGACAGTAAGCTCTGGTCCTGCGTGTATGCTGCGTGTCAACCTAGAAATTGGAGACTGATGGCATAAGGCTTCTTTTCCCATTATGAAAGCTCCGTTCATGCGGCCTCGAAGCTACCTGAAAAGCATTGTTGTTGCCGGGGTTTTCCTCACTGCCGGCATGGTTCTGAGAAGAAAATGAGTTTTCTCCTAAGAAACCTTGGGTTTCCAGTTCCTTGTTGGAAGCTCCCCCTGCTCTGCGCTATACCTAAAGTGAAAGTCAACGTGAGCCCAAGCTTCGAAGTAAGGCCCTGATTATCCTTGCAAAACGAGAGGCGTGCAGCAGCTCCATGAGGCCTTCATCGTTGTTCTGCTTTAGTTTCAAGGTAGTAAGCTTTTCAACACTCCTAGGGGCCTTGCTTCAGCACCCGTTGCAGTACCAGAACACTGCGTAGAACCAGGAAGCTCTGCTCCTGCGTGTATGCTGCGTGTCAACCTAGAAATTAGAGACTGATGGCACAAGGCTAGTTTTCCCATTATGAAAGCTCCGTTGATGCGGCCCCGAAGCTACCTGAAAGCACTGTTCTTACCGTGCTTTTACTTACAGCCGGCATGGTTCATAGAAGAAAATGAGCTTTCTCGAAAGAAACCTTGTGCTTCCAGTTCCTAGTTGGAAGCTCACCCTGCTCTGCTCTATACCAAACGTGAAAGTCAATGTGAGCACTAGCCTCGAAGTAAGGCCCTGATTATGCTGGCAAAACGGGAGGCGTGCAGCAGCTCCATGAGGCCTTCATCGCTGTTCTGCTTTAGTTTCACGGTAGTAAGCTTTCCAAGACTCCTAGGGACTTTGCTTAAGCAACCGTTTCGGTACCAGAACACTGCGTAGAGACAGTAAGCTCTGGTCCTGCGTGTATGCTGCGTGTCAACCTAGAAATTGGAGACCGATGGCATAAGGCTTCTTTTCCCATTATGAAAGCTCCGTTCATGCGGCCTCGAAGCTACCTGAAAAGCATTGTTGTTGCCGGGGTTTTCCTCACTGCCGGCATGGTTCTGAGAAGAAAATGAGTTTTCTCCTAAGAAACCTTGGGTTTCCAGTTCCTTGTTGGAAGCTCACCCTGCTCTGCGCTATACCTAAAGTGAAAGTCAACGGGAGCCCAAGCTTCGAAGTAAGGCCCTGATTATCCTTGCAAAACGAGAGGCGTGCAGCAGCTCCATGAGGCCTTCATCGTTGTTCTGCTTTAGTTTCAAGGTAGTAAGCTTTTCAACACTCCTAGGGGCCTTGCTTCAGCACCCGTTTCAGTACCAGAACACTGCGTAGAACCAGGAAGCTCTGCTCCTGCGTGTATGCTGCGTGTCAACCTAGAAATTAGAGACTGATGGCACAAGGCTAGTTTTCCCATTATGAAAGCTCCGTTGATGCGGCCCCGAAGCTACCTGAAAAGCACTGTTGTTACCGTGCTTTTACTTACAGCCGGCATGGTTCATAGAAGAAAATGAGTTTTCTCGAAAGAAACCTTGTGCTTCCAGTTCCTAGTTGGAAGCTCACCCTGCTCTGCTCTATACCAAACGTGAAAGTCAATGTGAGCACTAGCCTCGAAGTAAGGCCCTGATTATGCTGGCAAAACGGGAGGCGTGCAGCAGCTCCATGAGGCCTTCATCGCTGTTCTGCTTTAGTTTCACGGTAGTAAGCTTTCCAAGACTCCTAGGGACTTTGCTTAAGCAACCGTTTCGGTACCAGAACACTGCGTAGAGACAGTAAGCTCTGGTCCTGCGTGTATGCTGCGTGTCAACCTAGAAATTGGAGACTGATGGCATAAGGCTTCTTTTCCCATTATGAAAGCTCCGTTCATGCGGCCTCGAAGCTACCTGAAAAGCATTGTTGTTGCCGGGGTTTTCCTCACTGCCGGCATGGTTCTGAGAAGAAAATGAGTTTTCTCCTAAGAAACCTTGGGTTTCCAGTTCCTTGTTGGAAGCTCACCCTGCTCTGCGCTATACCTAAAGTGAAAGTCAACGTGAGCCCAAGCTTCGAAGTAAGGCCCTGATTATCCTTGCAAAACGAGAGGCGTGCAGCAGCTCCATGAGGCCTTCATCGTTGTTCTGCTTTAGTTTCAAGGTAGTAAGCTTTTCAACACTCCTAGGGGCCTTGCTTCAGCACCCGTTTCAGTACCAGAACACTGCGTAGAACCAGGAAGCTCTGCTCCTGCGTGTATGCTGCGTGTCAACCTAGAAATTAGAGACTGATGGCACAAGGCTAGTTTTCCCATTATGAAAGCTCCGTTGATGCGGCCCCGAAGCTACCTGAAAAGCACTGTTGTTACCGTGCTTTTACTTACAGCCGGCATGGTTCATAGAAGAAAATGAGTTTTCTCGAAAGAAACCTTGTGCTTCCAGTTCCTAGTTGGAAGCTCACCCTGCTCTGCTCTATACCAAACGTGAAAGTCAATGTGAGCACTAGCCTCGAAGTAAGGCCCTGATTATGCTGGCAAAACGGGAGGCGTGCAGCAGCTCCATGAGGCCTTCATCGCTGTTCTGCTTTAGTTTCACGGTAGTAAGCTTTCCAAGACTCCTAGGGACTTTGCTTAAGCAACCGTTTCGGTACCAGAACACTGCGTAGAGACAGTAAGCTCTGGTCCTGCGTGTATGCTGCGTGTCAACCTAGAAATTGGAGACTGATGGCATAAGGCTTCTTTTCCCATTATGAAAGCTCCGTTCATGCGGCCTCGAAGCTACCTGAAAAGCATTGTTGTTGCCGGGGTTTTCCTCACTGCCGGCATGGTTCTGAGAAGAAAATGAGTTTTCTCCTAAGAAACCTTGGGTTTCCAGTTCCTTGTTGGAAGCTCACCCTGCTCTGCGCTATACCTAAAGTGAAAGTCAACGTGAGCCCAAGCTTCGAAGTAAGGCCCTGATTATCCTTGCAAAACGAGAGGCGTGCAGCAGCTCCATGAGGCCTTCATCGTTGTTCTGCTTTAGTTTCAAGGTAGTAAGCTTTTCAACACTCCTAGGGGCCTTGCTTCAGCACCCGTTTCAGTACCAGAACACTGCGTAGAACCAGGAAGCTCTGCTCCTGCGTGTATGCTGCGTGTCAACCTAGAAATTAGAGACTGATGGCACAAGGCTAGTTTTCCCATTATGAAAGCTCCGTTGATGCGGCCCCGAAGCTACCTGAAAAGCACTGTTGTTACCGTGCTTTTACTTACAGCCGGCATGGTTCATAGAAGAAAATGAGTTTTCTCGAAAGAAACCTTGTGCTTCCAGTTCCTAGTTGGAAGCTCACCCTGCTCTGCTCTATACCAAACGTGAAAGTCAATGTGAGCACTAGCCTCGAAGTAAGGCCCTGATTATGCTGGCAAAACGGGAGGCGTGCAGCAGCTCCATGAGGCCTTCATCGCTGTTCTGCTTTAGTTTCACGGTAGTAAGCTTTCCAAGACTCCTAGGGACTTTGCTTAAGCAACCGTTTCGGTACCAGAACACTGCGTAGAGACAGTAAGCTCTGGTCCTGCGTGTATGCTGCGTGTCAACCTAGAAATTGGAGACTGATGGCATAAGGCTTCTTTTCCCATTATGAAAGCTCCGTTCATGCGGCCTCGAAGCTACCTGAAAAGCATTGTTGTTGCCGGGGTTTTCCTCACTGCCGGCATGGTTCTGAGAAGAAAATGAGTTTTCTCCTAAGAAACCTTGGGTTTCCAGTTCCTTGTTGGAAGCTCACCCTGCTCTGCGCTATACCTAAAGTGAAAGTCAACGTGAGCCCAAGCTTCGAAGTAAGGCCCTGATTATCCTTGCAAAACGAGAGGCGTGCAGCAGCTCCATGAGGCCTTCATCGTTGTTCTGCTTTAGTTTCAAGGTAGTAAGCTTTTCAACACTCCTAGGGGCCTTGCTTCAGCACCCGTTTCAGTACCAGAACACTGCGTAGAACCAGGAAGCTCTGCTCCTGCGTGTATGCTGCGTGTCAACCTAGAAATTAGAGACTGATGGCACAAGGCTAGTTTTCCCATTATGAAAGCTCCGTTGATGCGGCCCCGAAGCTACCTGAAAAGCACTGTTGTTACCGTGCTTTTACTTACAGCCGGCATGGTTCATAGAAGAAAATGAGTTTTCTCGAAAGAAACCTTGTGCTTCCAGTTCCTAGTTGGAAGCTCACCCTGCTCTGCTCTATACCAAACGTGAAAGTCAATGTGAGCACTAGCCTCGAAGTAAGGCCCTGATTATGCTGGCAAAACGGGAGGCGTGCAGCAGCTCCATGAGGCCTTCATCGCTGTTCTGCTTTAGTTTCACGGTAGTAAGCTTTCCAAGACTCCTAGGGACTTTGCTTAAGCAACCGTTTCGGTACCAGAACACTGCGTAGAGACAGTAAGCTCTGGTCCTGCGTGTATGCTGCGTGTCAACCTAGAAATTGGAGACTGATGGCATAAGGCTTCTTTTCCCATTATGAAAGCTCCGTTCATGCGGCCTCGAAGCTACCTGAAAAGCATTGTTGTTGCCGGGGTTTTCCTCACTGCCGGCATGGTTCTGAGAAGAAAATGAGTTTTCTCCTAAGAAACCTTGGGTTTCCAGTTCCTTGTTGGAAGCTCACCCTGCTCTGCGCTATACCTAAAGTGAAAGTCAACGTGAGCCCAAGCTTCGAAGTAAGGCCCTGATTATCCTTGCAAAACGAGAGGCGTGCAGCAGCTCCATGAGGCCTTCATCGTTGTTCTGCTTTAGTTTCAAGGTAGTAAGCTTTTCAACACTCCTAGGGGACTTGCTTCAGCACCCGTTTCAGTACCAGAACACTGCGTAGAACCAGGAAGCTCTGCTCCTGCGTGTATGCTGCGTGTCAACCTAGAAATTAGAGACTGATGGCACAAGGCTAGTTTTCCCATCATGAAAGCTCCGTTGATGCGGCCCCGAAGCTACATGAAAGCACTGTTGTTACCGTGCTTTTACTTACAGCCGGCATGGTTCATAGAAGAAAATGAGCTTTCTCGAAAGAAACCTTGTGCTTCCAGTTCCTAGTTGGAAGCTCACCCTGCTCTGCTCTATACCAAACATGAAAGTCAATATGAGCACTAGCCTCGAAGTAAGGCCCTGATTATGCTGGCAAAACGGGAGGCGTGCAGCAGCTCCATGAGGCCTTCATCGCTGTTCTGCTTCAGTTTCACGGTAGTAAGCTTTCCAACATTCCTAGGGACTTTGCTTAAGCAACCGTTTCGGTACCAGAACACTGCGTAGAGACAGTAAGCTCTGGTCCTGCGTGTATGCTGCGTGTCAACCTAGAAATTGGAGACTGATGGCATAAGGCTTCTTTTCCCATTATGAAAGCTCCGTTCATGCGGCCTCGAAGCTACCTGAAAAGCATTGTTGTTGCCGGGGTTTTCCTCATTGCCGGCATGGTTCTGAGAAGAAAATGAGTTTTCTCCTAAGAAACCTTGGGTTTCCAGTTCCTTGTTGGAAGCTCCCCCTGCTCTGCGCTATACCTAAAGTGAAAGTCAACGTGAGCCCAAGCTTCGAAGTAAGGCCCTGATTATCCTTGCAAAAAGAGAGGCGTGGAGCAGCTCCATGAGGCCTTCATCGTTGTTCTGCTTTAGTTTCAAGGTAGTAAGCTTTTCAACACTCCTAGGGGACTTGCTTCAGCACCCGTTTCAGTACCAGAACACTGCGTAGAGACAGTAAGCTCTGGTCCTGCGTGTATGCTGCGTGTCAACCTAGAAATTGGAGACTGATGGCATAAGGCTTCTTTTCCCATTATGAAAGCTCCGTTCATGCGGCCTCGAAGCTACCTGAAAAGCATTGTTGTTGCCGGGGTTTTCCTCACTGCCGGCATGGTTCTGAGAAGAAAATGAGTTTTCTCCTAAGAAACCTTGGGTTTCCAGTTCCTTGTTGGAAGCTCACCCTGCTCTGCGCTATACCTAAAGTGAAAGTCAACGTGAGCCCAAGCTTCGAAGTAAGGCCCTGATTATCCTTGCAAAACGAGAGGCGTGCAGCAGCTCCATGAGGCCTTCATCGTTGTTCTGCTTTAGTTTCAAGGTAGTAAGCTTTTCAACACTCCTAGGGGCCTTGCTTCAGCACCCGTTTCAGTACCAGAACACTGCGTAGAACCAGGAAGCTCTGCTCCTGCGTGTATGCTGCGTGTCAACCTAGAAATTAGAGACTGATGGCACAAGGCTAGTTTTCCCATTATGAAAGCTCCGTTGATGCGGCCCCGAAGCTACCTGAAAAGCACTGTTGTTACCGTGCTTTTACTTACAGCCAGCATGGTTCATAGAAGAAAATGAGTTTTCTCGAAAGAAACCTTGTGCTTCCAGTTCCTAGTTGGAAGCTCACCCTGCTCTGCTCTATACCAAACGTGAAAGTCAATGTGAGCACTAGCCTCGAAGTAAGGCCCTGATTATGCTGGCAAAACGGGAGGCGTGCAGCAGCTCCATGAGGCCTTCATCGCTGTTCTGCTTTAGTTTCACGGTAGTAAGCTTTCCAAGACTCCTAGGGACTTTGCTTAAGCAACCGTTTCGGTACCAGAACACTGCGTAGAGACAGTAAGCTCTGGTCCTGCGTGTATGCTGCGTGTCAACCTAGAAATTGGAGACTGATGGCATAAGGCTTCTTTTCCCATTATGAAAGCTCCGTTCATGCGGCCTCGAAGCTACCTGAAAAGCATTGTTGTTGCCGGGGTTTTCCTCACTGCCGGCATGGTTCTGAGAAGAAAATGAGTTTTCTCCTAAGAAACCTTGGGTTTCCAGTTCCTTGTTGGAAGCTCACCCTGCTCTGCGCTATACCTAAAGTGAAAGTCAACGTGAGCCCAAGCTTCGAAGTAAGGCCCTGATTATCCTTGCGAAACGAGAGGCGTGCAGCAGCTCCATGAGGCCTTCATCGTTGTTCTGCTTTAGTTTCAAGGTAGTAAGCTTTTCAACACTCCTAGGGGACTTGCTTCAGCACCCGTTTCAGTACCAGAACACTGCGTAGAACCAGGAAGCTCTGCTCCTGCGTGTATGCTGCGTGTCAACCTAGAAATTAGAGACTGATGGCACAAGGCTAGTTTTCCCATCATGAAAGCTCCGTTGATGCGGCCCCGAAGCTACATGAAAGCACTGTTGTTACCGTGCTTTTACTTACAGCCGGCATGGTTCATAGAAGAAAATGAGCTTTCTCGAAAGAAACCTTGTGCTTCCAGTTCCTAGTTGGAAGCTCACCCTGCTCTGCTCTATACCAAACATGAAAGTCAATATGAGCACTAGCCTCGAAGTAAGGCCCTGATTATGCTGGCAAAACGGGAGGCGTGCAGCAGCTCCATGAGGCCTTCATCGCTGTTCTGCTTTAGTTTCACGGTAGTAAGCTTTCCAACATTCCTAGGGACTTTGCTTAAGCAACCGTTTCGGTACCAGAACACTGCGTAGAGACAGTAAGCTCTGGTCCTGCGTGTATGCTGCGTGTCAACCTAGAAATTGGAGACTGATGGCATAAGGCTTCTTTTCCCATTATGAAAGCTCCGTTCATGCGGCCTCGAAGCTACCTGAAAAGCATTGTTGTTGCCGGGGTTTTCCTCATTGCCGGCATGGTTCTGAGAAGAAAATGAGTTTTCTCCTAAGAAACCTTGGGTTTCCAGTTCCTTGTTGGAAGCTCCCCCTGCTCTGCGCTATACCTAAAGTGAAAGTCAACGTGAGCCCAAGCTTCGAAGTAAGGCCCTGATTATCCTTGCAAAAAGAGAGGCGTGGAGCAGCTCCATGAGGCCTTCATCGTTGTTCTGCTTTAGTTTCAAGGTAGTAAGCTTTTCAACACTCCTAGGGGACTTGCTTCAGCACCCGTTTCAGTACCAGAACACTGCGTAGAGACAGTAAGCTCTGGTCCTGCGTGTATGCTGCGTGTCAACCTAGAAATTGGAGCCTGATGGCATAAGGCTTCTTTTCCCATTATGAAAGCTCCGTTCATGCGGCCTTGAAGCTACCTGAAAAGCATTGTTGTTGCCGGGGTTTTCCTCACTGCCGGCATGGTTCTGAGAAGAAAATGAGTTTTCTCCTAAGAAACCTTGGGTTTCCAGTTCCTTGTTGGAAGCTCACCCTGCTCTGCGCTATACCTAAAGTGAAAGTCAACGTGAGCCCAAGCTTCGAAGTAAGGCCCTGATTATCCTTGCAAAACGAGAGGCGTGCAGCAGCTCCATGAGGCCTTCATCGTTGTTCTGCTTTAGTTTCAAGGTAGTAAGCTTTTCAACACTCCTAGGGGCCTTGCTTCAGCACCCGTTTCAGTACCAGAACACTGCGTAGAACCAGGAAGCTCTGCTCCTGCGTGTATGCTGCGTGTCAACCTAGAAATTAGAGACTGATGGCACAAGGCTAGTTTTCCCATTATGAAAGCTCCGTTGATGCGGCCCCGAAGCTACCTGAAAAGCACTGTTGTTACCGTGCTTTTACTTACAGCCGGCATGGTTCATAGAAGAAAATGAGTTTTCTCGAAAGAAACCTTGTGCTTCCAGTTCCTAGTTGGAAGCTCACCCTGCTCTGCTCTATACCAAACGTGAAAGTCAATGTGAGCACTAGCCTCGAAGTAAGGCCCTGATTATGCTGGCAAAACGGGAGGCGTGCAGCAGCTCCATGAGGCCTTCATCGCTGTTCTGCTTTAGTTTCACGGTAGTAAGCTTTCCAAGACTCCTAGGGACTTTGCTTAAGCAACCGTTTCGGTACCAGAACACTGCGTAGAGACAGTAAGCTCTGGTCCTGCGTGTATGCTGCGTGTCAACCTAGAAATTGGAGACTGATGGCATAAGGCTTCTTTTCCCATTATGAAAGCTCCGTTCATGCGGCCTCGAAGCTACCTGAAAAGCATTGTTGTTGCCGGGGTTTTGCTCACTGCCGGCATGGTTCTGAGAAGAAAATGAGTTTTCTCCTAAGAAACCTTGGGTTTCCAGTTCCTTGTTGGAAGCTCACCCTGCTCTGCGCTATACCTAAAGTGAAAGTCAACGTGAGCCCAAGCTTCGAAGTAAGGCCCTGATTATCCTTGCAAAACGAGAGGCGTGCAGCAGCTCCATGAGGCCTTCATCGTTGTTCTGCTTTAGTTTCAAGGTAGTAAGCTTTTCAACACTCCTAGGGGACTTGCTTCAGCACCCGTTTCAGTACCAGAACACTGCGTAGAACCAGGAAGCTCTGCTCCTGCGTGTATGCTGCGTGTCAACCTAGAAATTAGAGACTGATGGCACAAGGCTAGTTTTCCCATTATGAAAGCTCCGTTGATGCGGCCCCGAAGCTACCTGAAAAGCACTGTTGTTACCGTGCTTTTACTTACAGCCGGCATGGTTCATAGAAGAAAATGAGTTTTCTCGAAAGAAACCTTGTGCTTCCAGTTCCTAGTTGGAAGCTCACCCTGCTCTGCTCTATACCAAACGTGAAAGTCAATGTGAGCACTAGCCTCGAAGTAAGGCCCTGATTATGCTGGCAAAACGGGAGGCGTGCAGCAGCTCCATGAGGCCTTCATCGCTGTTCTGCTTTAGTTTCACGGTAGTAAGCTTTCCAAGACTCCTAGGGACTTTGCTTAAGCAACCGTTTCGGTACCAGAACACTGCGTAGAGACAGTAAGCTCTGGTCCTGCGTGTATGCTGCGTGTCAACCTAGAAATTGGAGACTGATGGCATAAGGCTTCTTTTCCCATTATGAAAGCTCCGTTCATGCGGCCTCGAAGCTACCTGAAAAGCATTGTTGTTGCCGGGGTTTTCCTCACTGCCGGCATGGTTCTGAGAAGAAAATGAGTTTTCTCCTAAGAAACCTTGGGTTTCCAGTTCCTTGTTGGAAGCTCACCCTGCTCTGCGCTATACCTAAAGTGAAAGTCAACGTGAGCCCAAGCTTCGAAGTAAGGCCCTGATTATCCTTGCAAAACGAGAGGCGTGCAGCAGCTCCATGAGGCCTTCATCGTTGTTCTGCTTTAGTTTCAAGGTAGTAAGCTTTTCAACACTCCTAGGGGCCTTGCTTCAGCACCCGTTTCAGTACCAGAACACTGCGTAGAACCAGGAAGCTCTGCTCCTGCGTGTATGCTGCGTGTCAACCTAGAAATTAGAGACTGATGGCACAAGGCTAGTTTTCCCATTATGAAAGCTCCGTTGATGCGGCCCCGAAGCTACCTGAAAAGCACTGTTGTTACCGTGCTTTTACTTACAGCCGGCATGGTTCATAGAAGAAAATGAGTTTTCTCGAAAGAAACCTTGTGCTTCCAGTTCCTAGTTGGAAGCTCACCCTGCTCTGCTCTATACCAAACGTGAAAGTCAATGTGAGCACTAGCCTCGAAGTAAGGCCCTGATTATGCTGGCAAAACGGGAGGCGTGCAGCAGCTCCATGAGGCCTTCATCGCTGTTCTGCTTTAGTTTCACGGTAGTAAGCTTTCCAAGACTCCTAGGGACTTTGCTTAAGCAACCGTTTCGGTACCAGAACACTGCGTAGAGACAGTAAGCTCTGGTCCTGCGTGTATGCTGCGTGTCAACCTAGAAATTGGAGACTGATGGCATAAGGCTTCTTTTCCCATTATGAAAGCTCCGTTCATGCGGCCTCGAAGCTACCTGAAAAGCATTGTTGTTGCCGGGGTTTTCCTCACTGCCGGCATGGTTCTGAGAAGAAAATGAGTTTTCTCCTAAGAAACCTTGGGTTTCCAGTTCCTTGTTGGAAGCTCACCCTGCTCTGCGCTATACCTAAAGTGAAAGTCAACGTGAGCCCAAGCTTCGAAGTAAGGCCCTGATTATCCTTGCAAAACGAGAGGCGTGCAGCAGCTCCATGAGGCCTTCATCGTTGTTCTGCTTTAGTTTCAAGGTAGTAAGCTTTTCAACACTCCTAGGGGCCTTGCTTCAGCACCCGTTTCAGTACCAGAACACTGCGTAGAACCAGGAAGCTCTGCTCCTGCGTGTATGCTGCGTGTCAACCTAGAAATTAGAGACTGATGGCACAAGGCTAGTTTTCCCATCATGAAAGCTCCGTTGATGCGGCCCCGAAGCTACATGAAAGCACTGTTGTTACCGTGCTTTTACTTACAGCCGGCATGGTTCATAGAAGAAAATGAGCTTTCTCGAAAGAAACCTTGTGCTTCCAGTTCCTAGTTGGAAGCTCACCCTGCTCTGCTCTATACCAAACATGAAAGTCAATATGAGCACTAGCCTCGAAGTAAGGCCCTGATTATGCTGGCAAAACGGGAGGCGTGCAGCAGCTCCATGAGGCCTTCATCGCTGTTCTGCTTCAGTTTCACGGTAGTAAGCTTTACAACATTCCTAGGGACTTTGCTTAAGCAACCGTTTCGGTACCAGAACACTGCGTAGAGACAGTAAGCTCTGGTCCTGCGTGTATGCTGCGTGTCAACCTAGAAATTGGAGACTGATGGCATAAGGCTTCTTTTCCCATTATGAAAGCTCCGTTCATGCGGCCTCGAAGCTACCTGAAAAGCATTGTTGTTGCCGGGGTTTTCCTCATTGCCGGCATGGTTCTGAGAAGAAAATGAGTTTTCTCCTAAGAAACCTTGGGTTTCCAGTTCCTTGTTGGAAGCTCCCCCTGCTCTGCGCTATACCTAAAGTGAAAGTCAACGTGAGCCCAAGCTTCGAAGTAAGGCCCTGATTATCCTTGCAAAAAGAGAGGCGTGGAGCAGCTCCATGAGGCCTTCATCGTTGTTCTGCTTTAGTTTCAAGGTAGTAAGCTTTTCAACACTCCTAGGGGACTTGCTTCAGCACCCGTTTCAGTACCAGAACACTGCGTAGAGACAGTAAGCTCTGGTCCTGCGTGTATGCTGCGTGTCAACCTAGAAATTGGAGACTGATGGCATAAGGCTTCTTTTCCCATTATGAAAGCTCCGTTCATGCGGCCTTGAAGCTACCTGAAAAGCATTGTTGTTGCCGGGGTTTTCCTCACTGCCGGCATGGTTCTGAGAAGAAAATGAGTTTTCTCCTAAGAAACCTTGGGTTTCCAGTTCCTTGTTGGAAGCTCACCCTGCTCTGCGCTATACCTAAAGTGAAAGTCAACGTGAGCCCAAGCTTCGAAGTAAGGCCCTGATTATCCTTGCAAAACGAGAGGCGTGCAGCAGCTCCATGAGGCCTTCATCGTTGTTCTGCTTTAGTTTCAAGGTAGTAAGCTTTTCAACACTCCTAGGGGCCTTGCTTCAGCACCCGTTTCAGTACCAGAACACTGCGTAGAACCAGGAAGCTCTGCTCCTGCGTGTATGCTGCGTGTCAACCTAGAAATTAGAGACTGATGGCACAAGGCTAGTTTTCCCATTATGAAAGCTCCGTTGATGCGGCCCCGAAGCTACCTGAAAAGCACTGTTGTTACCGTGCTTTTACTTACAGCCGGCATGGTTCATAGAAGAAAATGAGTTTTCTCGAAAGAAACCTTGTGCTTCCAGTTCCTAGTTGGAAGCTCACCCTGCTCTGCTCTATACCAAACGTGAAAGTCAATGTGAGCACTAGCCTCGAAGTAAGGCCCTGATTATGCTGGCAAAACGGGAGGCGTGCAGCAGCTCCATGAGGCCTTCATCGCTGTTCTGCTTTAGTTTCACGGTAGTAAGCTTTCCAAGACTCCTAGGGACTTTGCTTAAGCAACCGTTTCGGTACCAGAACACTGCGTAGAGACAGTAAGCTCTGGTCCTGCGTGTATGCTGCGTGTCAACCTAGAAATTGGAGACTGATGGCATAAGGCTTCTTTTCCCATTATGAAAGCTCCGTTCATGCGGCCTCGAAGCTACCTGAAAAGCATTGTTGTTGCCGGGGTTTTCCTCACTGCCGGCATGGTTCTGAGAAGAAAATGAGTTTTCTCCTAAGAAACCTTGGGTTTCCAGTTCCTTGTTGGAAGCTCACCCTGCTCTGCGCTATACCTAAAGTGAAAGTCAACGTGAGCCCAAGCTTCGAAGTAAGGCCCTGATTATCCTTGCAAAACGAGAGGCGTGCAGCAGCTCCATGAGGCCTTCATCGTTGTTCTGCTTTAGTTTCAAGGTAGTAAGCTTTTCAACACTCCTAGGGGCCTTGCTTCAGCACCCGTTTCAGTACCAGAACACTGCGTAGAACCAGGAAGCTCTGCTCCTGCGTGTATGCTGCGTGTCAACCTAGAAATTAGAGACTGATGGCACAAGGCTAGTTTTCCCATTATGAAAGCTCCGTTGATGCGGCCCCGAAGCTACCTGAAAAGCACTGTTGTTACCGTGCTTTTACTTACAGCCGGCATGGTTCATAGAAGAAAATGAGTTTTCTCGAAAGAAACCTTGTGCTTCCAGTTCCTAGTTGGAAGCTCACCCTGCTCTGCTCTATACCAAACGTGAAAGTCAATGTGAGCACTAGCCTCGAAGTAAGGCCCTGATTATGCTGGCAAAACGGGAGGCGTGCAGCAGCTCCATGAGGCCTTCATCGCTGTTCTGCTTTAGTTTCATGGTAGTAAGCTTTCCAAGACTCCTAGGGACTTTGCTTAAGCAACCGTTTCGGTACCAGAACACTGCGTAGAGACAGTAAGCTCTGGTCCTGCGTGTATGCTGCGTGTCAACCTAGAAATTGGAGACTGATGGCATAAGGCTTCTTTTCCCATTATGAAAGCTCCGTTCATGCGGCCTCGAAGCTACCTGAGAAGCATTGTTGTTGCCGGGGTTTTCCTCACTGCCGGCATGGTTCTGAGAAGAAAATGAGTTTTCTCCTAAGAAACCTTGGGTTTCCAGTTCCTTGTTGGAAGCTCACCCTGCTCTGCGCTATACCTAAAGTGAAAGTCAACGTGAGCCCAAGCTTCGAAGTAAGGCCCTGATTATCCTTGCAAAACGAGAGGCGTGCAGCAGCTCCATGAGGCCTTCATCGTTGTTCTGCTTTAGTTTCAAGGTAGTAAGCTTTTCAACACTCCTAGGGGACTTGCTTCAGCACCCGTTTCAGTACCAGAACACTGCGTAGAACCAGGAAGCTCTGCTCCTGCGTGTATGCTGCGTGTCAACCTAGAAATTAGAGACTGATGGCACAAGGCTAGTTTTCCCATTATGAAAGTGCCGTTGATGCGGCTCCGAAGCTACCTGAAAAGCACTGTTGTTACCGTGCTTTTACTTACAGTAGGCATGGTTCATAGAAGAAAATGAGTTTTCTCGAAAGAAACCTTGTGCTTCCAGTTCCTAGTTGGAAGCTCACCCTGCTCTGCTCTATACCAAACGTGAAAGTCAATGTGAGCACTAGCCTCGAAGTAAGGCCCTGATTATCCTGGCAAAACGGGAGGCGTGCAGCAGCTCCATGAGACCTTCATCGCTGTTCTGCTTTAGTTTCACGGTAGTAAGCTTTCCAAGACTCCTAGGGACTTTGCTTAAGCAACCGTTTCGGTACCAGAACACTGCGTAGAGACAGTAAGCTCTGGTCCTGCGTGTATGCTGCGTGTCAACCTAGAAATTGGAGACTGATGGCATAAGGCTTCTTTTCCCATTATGAAAGCTCCGTTCATGCGGCCTCGAAGCTACCTGAAAAGCATTGTTGTTGCCGGGGTTTTCCTCACTGCCGGCATGGTTCTGAGAAGAAAATGAGTTTTCTCCTAAGAAACCTTGGGTTTCCAGTTCCTTGTTGGAAGCTCACCCTGCTCTGCGCTATACCTAAAGTGAAAGTCAACGTGAGCCCAAGCTTCGAAGTAAGGCCCTGATTATCCTTGCAAAACGAGAGGCGTGCAGCAGCTCCATGAGGCCTTCATCGTTGTTCTGCTTTAGTTTCAAGGTAGTAAGCTTTTCAACACTCCTAGGGGCCTTGCTTCAGCACCCGTTTCAGTACCAGAACACTGCGTAGAACCAGGAAGCTCTGCTCCTGCGTGTATGCTGCGTGTCAACCTAGAAATTAGAGACTGATGGCACAAGGCTAGTTTTCCCATTATGAAAGCTCCGTTGATGCGGCCCCGAAGCTACCTGAAAAGCACTGTTGTTACCGTGCTTTTACTTACAGCCGGCATGGTTCATAGAAGAAAATGAGTTTTCTCGAAAGAAACCTTGTGCTTCCAGTTCCTAGTTGGAAGCTCACCCTGCTCTGCTCTATACCAAACGTGAAAGTCAATGTGAGCACTAGCCTCGAAGTAAGGCCCTGATTATGCTGGCAAAACGGGAGGCGTGCAGCAGCTCCATGAGGCCTTCATCGCTGTTCTTCTTTAGTTTCACGGTAGTAAGCTTTCCAAGACTCCTAGGGACTTTGCTTAAGCAACCGTTTCGGTACCAGAACACTGCGTAGAGACAGTAAGCTCTGGTCCTGCGTGTATGCTGCGTGTCAACCTAGAAATTGGAGACTGATGGCATAAGGCTTCTTTTCCCATTATGAAAGCTCCGTTCATGCGGCCTCGAAGCTACCTGAGAAGCATTGTTGTTGCCGGGGTTTTCCTCACTGCCGGCATGGTTCTGAGAAGAAAATGAGTTTTCTCCTAAGAAACCTTGGGTTTCCAGTTCCTTGTTGGAAGCTCACCCTGCTCTGCGCTATACCTAAAGTGAAAGTCAACGTGAGCCCAAGCTTCGAAGTAAGGCCCTGATTATCCTTGCAAAACGAGAGGCGTGCAGCAGCTCCATGAGGCCTTCATCGTTGTTCTGCTTTAGTTTCAAGGTAGTAAGCTTTTCAACACTCCTAGGGGCCTTGCTTCAGCACCCGTTTCAGTACCAGAACACTGCGTAGAACCAGGAAGCTCTGCTCCTGCGTGTATGCTGCGTGTCAACCTAGAAATTAGAGACTGATGGCACAAGGCTAGTTTTCCCATTATGAAAGTGCCGTTGATGCGGCTCCGAAGCTACCTGAAAAGCACTGTTTTTACCGTGCTTTTACTTACAGTAGGCATGGTTCATAGAAGAAAATGAGTTTTCTCGAAAGAAACCTTGTGCTTCCAGTTCCTAGTTGGAAGCTCACCCTGCTCTGCTCTATACCAAACGTGAAAGTCAATGTGAGCACTAGCCTCGAAGTAAGGCCCTGATTATCCTGGCAAAACGGGAGGCGTGCAGCAGCTCCATGAGGCCTTCATCGCTGTTCTGCTTTAGTTTCACGGTAGTAAGCTTTCCAAGACTCCTAGGGACTTTGCTTAAGCAACCGTTTCGGTACCAGAACACTGCGTAGAGACAGTAAGCTCTGGTCCTGCGTGTATGCTGCGTGTCAACCTAGAAATTGGAGACTGATGGCATAAGGCTTCTTTTCCCATTATGAAAGCTCCGTTCATGCGGCCTCGAAGCTACCTGAAAAGCATTGTTGTTGCCGGGGTTTTCCTCACTGCCGGCATGGTTCTGAGAAGAAAATGAGTTTTCTCCTAAGAAACCTTGGGTTTCCAGTTCCTTGTTGGAAGCTCCCCCTGCTCTGCGCTATACCTAAAGTGAAAGTCAACGTGAGCCCAAGCTTCGAAGTAAGGCCCTGATTATCCTTGCAAAACGAGAGGCGTGCAGCAGCTCCATGAGGCCTTCATCGTTGTTCTGCTTTAGTTTCAAGGTAGTAAGCTTTTCAACACTCCTAGGGGCCTTGCTTCAGCACCCGTTGCAGTACCAGAACACTGCGTAGAACCAGGAAGCTCTGCTCCTGCGTGTATGCTGCGTGTCAACCTAGAAATTAGAGACTGATGGCACAAGGCTAGTTTTCCCATTATGAAAGCTCCGTTGATGCGGCCCCGAAGCTACCTGAAAGCACTGTTCTTACCGTGCTTTTACTTACAGCCGGCATGGTTCATAGAAGAAAATGAGCTTTCTCGAAAGAAACCTTGTGCTTCCAGTTCCTAGTTGGAAGCTCACCCTGCTCTGCTCTATACCAAACGTGAAAGTCAATGTGAGCACTAGCCTCGAAGTAAGGCCCTGATTATGCTGGCAAAACGGGAGGCGTGCAGCAGCTCCATGAGGCCTTCATCGCTGTTCTGCTTTAGTTTCACGGTAGTAAGCTTTCCAAGACTCCTAGGGACTTTGCTTAAGCAACCGTTTCGGTACCAGAACACTGCGTAGAGACAGTAAGCTCTGGTCCTGCGTGTATGCTGCGTGTCAACCTAGAAATTGGAGACCGATGGCATAAGGCTTCTTTTCCCATTATGAAAGCTCCGTTCATGCGGCCTCGAAGCTACCTGAAAAGCATTGTTGTTGCCGGGGTTTTCCTCACTGCCGGCATGGTTCTGAGAAGAAAATGAGTTTTCTCCTAAGAAACCTTGGGTTTCCAGTTCCTTGTTGGAAGCTCACCCTGCTCTGCGCTATACCTAAAGTGAAAGTCAACGGGAGCCCAAGCTTCGAAGTAAGGCCCTGATTATCCTTGCAAAACGAGAGGCGTGCAGCAGCTCCATGAGGCCTTCATCGTTGTTCTGCTTTAGTTTCAAGGTAGTAAGCTTTTCAACACTCCTAGGGGACTTGCTTCAGCACCCGTTTCAGTACCAGAACACTGCGTAGAACCAGGAAGCTCTGCTCCTGCGTGTATGCTGCGTGTCAACCTAGAAATTAGAGACTGATGGCACAAGGCTAGTTTTCCCATTATGAAAGCTCCGTTGATGCGGCCCCGAAGCTACCTGAAAAGCACTGTTGTTACCGTGCTTTTACTTACAGCCGGCATGGTTCATAGAAGAAAATGAGTTTTCTCGAAAGAAACCTTGTGCTTCCAGTTCCTAGTTGGAAGCTCACCCTGCTCTGCTCTATACCAAACGTGAAAGTCAATGTGAGCACTAGCCTCGAAGTAAGGCCCTGATTATGCTGGCAAAACGGGAGGCGTGCAGCAGCTCCATGAGGCCTTCATCGCTGTTCTGCTTTAGTTTCACGGTAGTAAGCTTTCCAAGACTCCTAGGGACTTTGCTTAAGCAACCGTTTCGGTACCAGAACACTGCGTAGAGACAGTAAGCTCTGGTCCTGCGTGTATGCTGCGTGTCAACCTAGAAATTGGAGACTGATGGCATAAGGCTTCTTTTCCCATTATGAAAGCTCCGTTCATGCGGCCTCGAAGCTACCTGAAAAGCATTGTTGTTGCCGGGGTTTTCCTCACTGCCGGCATGGTTCTGAGAAGAAAATGAGTTTTCTCCTAAGAAACCTTGGGTTTCCAGTTCCTTGTTGGAAGCTCACCCTGCTCTGCGCTATACCTAAAGTGAAAGTCAACGTGAGCCCAAGCTTCGAAGTAAGGCCCTGATTATCCTTGCAAAACGAGAGGCGTGCAGCAGCTCCATGAGGCCTTCATCGTTGTTCTGCTTTAGTTTCAAGGTAGTAAGCTTTTCAACACTCCTAGGGGCCTTGCTTCAGCACCCGTTTCAGTACCAGAACACTGCGTAGAACCAGGAAGCTCTGCTCCTGCGTGTATGCTGCGTGTCAACCTAGAAATTAGAGACTGATGGCACAAGGCTAGTTTTCCCATTATGAAAGCTCCGTTGATGCGGCCCCGAAGCTACCTGAAAAGCACTGTTGTTACCGTGCTTTTACTTACAGCCGGCATGGTTCATAGAAGAAAATGAGTTTTCTCGAAAGAAACCTTGTGCTTCCAGTTCCTAGTTGGAAGCTCACCCTGCTCTGCTCTATACCAAACGTGAAAGTCAATGTGAGCACTAGCCTCGAAGTAAGGCCCTGATTATGCTGGCAAAACGGGAGGCGTGCAGCAGCTCCATGAGGCCTTCATCGCTGTTCTGCTTTAGTTTCACGGTAGTAAGCTTTCCAAGACTCCTAGGGACTTTGCTTAAGCAACCGTTTCGGTACCAGAACACTGCGTAGAGACAGTAAGCTCTGGTCCTGCGTGTATGCTGCGTGTCAACCTAGAAATTGGAGACTGATGGCATAAGGCTTCTTTTCCCATTATGAAAGCTCCGTTCATGCGGCCTCGAAGCTACCTGAGAAGCATTGTTGTTGCCGGGGTTTTCCTCACTGCCGGCATGGTTCTGAGAAGAAAATGAGTTTTCTCCTAAGAAACCTTGGGTTTCCAGTTCCTTGTTGGAAGCTCACCCTGCTCTGCGCTATACCTAAAGTGAAAGTCAACGTGAGCCCAAGCTTCGAAGTAAGGCCCTGATTATCCTTGCAAAACGAGAGGCGTGCAGCAGCTCCATGAGGCCTTCATCGTTGTTCTGCTTTAGTTTCAAGGTAGTAAGCTTTTCAACACTCCTAGGGGACTTGCTTCAGCACCCGTTTCAGTACCAGAACACTGCGTAGAACCAGGAAGCTCTGCTCCTGCGTGTATGCTGCGTGTCAACCTAGAAATTAGAGACTGATGGCACAAGGCTAGTTTTCCCATCATGAAAGCTCCGTTGATGCGGCCCCGAAGCTACATGAAAGCACTGTTGTTACCGTGCTTTTACTTACAGCCGGCATGGTTCATAGAAGAAAATGAGCTTTCTCGAAAGAAACCTTGTGCTTCCAGTTCCTAGTTGGAAGCTCACCCTGCTCTGCTCTATACCAAACATGAAAGTCAATATGAGCACTAGCCTCGAAGTAAGGCCCTGATTATGCTGGCAAAACGGGAGGCGTGCAGCAGCTCCATGAGGCCTTCATCGCTGTTCTGCTTCAGTTTCACGGTAGTAAGCTTTCCAACATTCCTAGGGACTTTGCTTAAGCAACCGTTTCGGTACCAGAACACTGCGTAGAGACAGTAAGCTCTGGTCCTGCGTGTATGCTGCGTGTCAACCTAGAAATTGGAGACTGATGGCATAAGGCTTCTTTTCCCATTATGAAAGCTCCGTTCATGCGGCCTCGAAGCTACCTGAAAAGCATTGTTGTTGCCGGGGTTTTCCTCACTGCCGGCATGGTTCTGAGAAGAAAATGAGTTTTCTCCTAAGAAACCTTGGGTTTCCAGTTCCTTGTTGGAAGCTCACCCTGCTCTGCGCTATACCTAAAGTGAAAGTCAACGTGAGCCCAAGCTTCGAAGTAAGGCCCTGATTATCCTTGCAAAACGAGAGGCGTGCAGCAGCTCCATGAGGCCTTCATCGTTGTTCTGCTTTAGTTTCAAGGTAGTAAGCTTTTCAACACTCCTAGGGGCCTTGCTTCAGCACCCGTTTCAGTACCAGAACACTGCGTAGAACCAGGAAGCTCTGCTCCTGCGTGTATGCTGCGTGTCAACCTAGAAATTAGAGACTGATGGCACAAGGCTAGTTTTCCCATTATGAAAGCTCCGTTGATGCGGCCCCGAAGCTACCTGAAAAGCACTGTTGTTACCGTGCTTTTACTTACAGCCGGCATGGTTCATAGAAGAAAATGAGTTTTCTCGAAAGAAACCTTGTGCTTCCAGTTCCTAGTTGGAAGCTCACCCTGCTCTGCTCTATACCAAACGTGAAAGTCAATGTGAGCACTAGCCTCGAAGTAAGGCCCTGATTATGCTGGCAAAAAGGGAGGCGTGCAGCAGCTCCATGAGGCCTTCATCGCTGTTCTGCTTTAGTTTCACGGTAGTAAGCTTTCCAAGACTCCTAGGGACTTTGCTTAAGCAACCGTTTCGGTACCAGAACACTGCGTAGAGACAGTAAGCTCTGGTCCTGCGTGTATGCTGCGTGTCAACCTAGAAATTGGAGACTGATGGCATAAGGCTTCTTTTCCCATTATGAAAGCTCCGTTCATGCGGCCTCGAAGCTACCTGAAAAGCATTGTTGTTGCCGGGGTTTTCCTCACTGCCGGCATGGTTCTGAGAAGAAAATGAGTTTTCTCCTAAGAAACCTTGGGTTTCCAGTTCCTTGTTGGAAGCTCACCCTGCTCTGCGCTATACCTAAAGTGAAAGTCAACGTGAGCCCAAGCTTCGAAGTAAGGCCCTGATTATCCTTGCAAAACGAGAGGCGTGCAGCAGCTCCATGAGGCCTTCATCGTTGTTCTGCTTTAGTTTCAAGGTAGTAAGCTTTTCAACACTCCTAGGGGCCTTGCTTCAGCACCCGTTTCAGTACCAGAACACTGCGTAGAACCAGGAAGCTCTGCTCCTGCGTGTATGCTGCGTGTCAACCTAGAAATTAGAGACTGATGGCACAAGGCTAGTTTTCCCATTATGAAAGCTCCGTTGATGCGGCCCCGAAGCTACCTGAAAAGCACTGTTGTTACCGTGCTTTTACTTACAGCCGGCATGGTTCATAGAAGAAAATGAGTTTTCTCGAAAGAAACCTTGTGCTTCCAGTTCCTAGTTGGAAGCTCACCCTGCTCTGCTCTATACCAAACGTGAAAGTCAATGTGAGCACTAGCCTCGAAGTAAGGCCCTGATTATGCTGGCAAAACGGGAGGCGTGCAGCAGCTCCATGAGGCCTTCATCGCTGTTCTGCTTTAGTTTCACGGTAGTAAGCTTTCCAAGACTCCTAGGGACTTTGCTTAAGCAACCGTTTCGGTACCAGAACACTGCGTAGAGACAGTAAGCTCTGGTCCTGCGTGTATGCTGCGTGTCAACCTAGAAATTGGAGACTGATGGCATAAGGCTTCTTTTCCCATTATGAAAGCTCCGTTCATGCGGCCTCGAAGCTACCTGAGAAGCATTGTTGTTGCCGGGGTTTTCCTCACTGCCGGCATGGTTCTGAGAAGAAAATGAGTTTTCTCCTAAGAAACCTTGGGTTTCCAGTTCCTTGTTGGAAGCTCACCCTGCTCTGCGCTATACCTAAAGTGAAAGTCAACGTGAGCCCAAGCTTCGAAGTAAGGCCCTGATTATCCTTGCAAAACGAGAGGCGTGCAGCAGCTCCATGAGGCCTTCATCGTTGTTCTGCTTTAGTTTCAAGGTAGTAAGCTTTTCAACACTCCTAGGGGACTTGCTTCAGCACCCGTTTCAGTACCAGAACACTGCGTAGAACCAGGAAGCTCTGCTCCTGCGTGTATGCTGCGTGTCAACCTAGAAATTAGAGACTGATGGCACAAGGCTAGTTTTCCCATCATGAAAGCTCCGTTGATGCGGCCCCGAAGCTACATGAAAGCACTGTTGTTACCGTGCTTTTACTTACAGCCGGCATGGTTCATAGAAGAAAATGAGCTTTCTCGAAAGAAACCTTGTGCTTCCAGTTCCTAGTTGGAAGCTCACCCTGCTCTGCTCTATACCAAACATGAAAATCAATATGAGCACTAGCCTCGAAGTAAGGCCCTGATTATGCTGGCAAAACGGGAGGCGTGCAGCAGCTCCATGAGGCCTTCATCGCTGTTCTGCTTCAGTTTCACGGTAGTAAGCTTTCCAACATTCCTAGGGACTTTGCTTAAGCAACCGTTTCGGTACCAGAACACTGCGTAGAGACAGTAAGCTCTGGTCCTGCGTGTATGCTGCGTGTCAACCTAGAAATTGGAGACTGATGGCATAAGGCTTCTTTTCCCATTATGAAAGCTCCGTTCATGCGGCCTCGAAGCTACCTGAAAAGCATTGTTGTTGCCGGGGTTTTCCTCACTGCCGGCATGGTTCTGAGAAGAAAATGAGTTTTCTCCTAAGAAACCTTGGGTTTCCAGTTCCTTGTTGGAAGCTCACCCTGCTCTGCGCTATACCTAAAGTGAAAGTCAACGTGAGCCCAAGCTTCGAAGTAAGGCCCTGATTATCCTTGCAAAACGAGAGGCGTGCAGCAGCTCCATGAGGCCTTCATCGTTGTTCTGCTTTAGTTTCAAGGTAGTAAGCTTTTCAACACTCCTAGGGGCCTTGCTTCAGCACCCGTTTCAGTACCAGAACACTGCGTAGAACCAGGAAGCTCTGCTCCTGCGTGTATGCTGCGTGTCAACCTAGAAATTAGAGACTGATGGCACAAGGCTAGTTTTCCCATTATGAAAGCTCCGTTGATGCGGCCCCGAAGCTACCTGAAAAGCACTGTTGTTACCGTGCTTTTACTTACAGCCGGCATGGTTCATAGAAGAAAATGAGTTTTCTCGAAAGAAACCTTGTGCTTCCAGTTCCTAGTTGGAAGCTCACCCTGCTCTGCTCTATACCAAACGTGAAAGTCAATGTGAGCACTAGCCTCGAAGTAAGGCCCTGATTATGCTGGCAAAACGGGAGGCGTGCAGCAGCTCCATGAGGCCTTCATCGCTGTTCTTCTTTAGTTTCACGGTAGTAAGCTTTCCAAGACTCCTAGGGACTTTGCTTAAGCAACCGTTTCGGTACCAGAACACTGCGTAGAGACAGTAAGCTCTGGTCCTGCGTGTATGCTGCGTGTCAACCTAGAAATTGGAGACTGATGGCATAAGGCTTCTTTTCCCATTATGAAAGCTCCGTTCATGCGGCCTCGAAGCTACCTGAGAAGCATTGTTGTTGCCGGGGTTTTCCTCACTGCCGGCATGGTTCTGAGAAGAAAATGAGTTTTCTCCTAAGAAACCTTGGGTTTCCAGTTCCTTGTTGGAAGCTCACCCTGCTCTGCGCTATACCTAAAGTGAAAGTCAACGTGAGCCCAAGCTTCGAAGTAAGGCCCTGATTATCCTTGCAAAACGAGAGGCGTGCAGCAGCTCCATGAGGCCTTCATCGTTGTTCTGCTTTAGTTTCAAGGTAGTAAGCTTTTCAACACTCCTAGGGGCCTTGCTTCAGCACCCGTTTCAGTACCAGAACACTGCGTAGAACCAGGAAGCTCTGCTCCTGCGTGTATGCTGCGTGTCAACCTAGAAATTAGAGACTGATGGCACAAGGCTAGTTTTCCCATTATGAAAGTGCCGTTGATGCGGCTCCGAAGCTACCTGAAAAGCACTGTTTTTACCGTGCTTTTACTTACAGTAGGCATGGTTCATAGAAGAAAATGAGTTTTCTCGAAAGAAACCTTGTGCTTCCAGTTCCTAGTTGGAAGCTCACCCTGCTCTGCTCTATACCAAACGTGAAAGTCAATGTGAGCACTAGCCTCGAAGTAAGGCCCTGATTATCCTGGCAAAACGGGAGGCGTGCAGCAGCTCCATGAGGCCTTCATCGCTGTTCTGCTTTAGTTTCACGGTAGTAAGCTTTCCAAGACTCCTAGGGACTTTGCTTAAGCAACCGTTTCGGTACCAGAACACTGCGTAGAGACAGTAAGCTCTGGTCCTGCGTGTATGCTGCGTGTCAACCTAGAAATTGGAGAGTGATGGCATAAGGCTTCTTTTCCCATTATGAAAGCTCCGTTCATGCGGCCTCGAAGCTACCTGAAAAGCATTGTTGTTGCCGGGGTTTTCCTCACTGCCGGCATGGTTCTGAGAAGAAAATGAGTTTTCTCCTAAGAAACCTTGGGTTTCCAGTTCCTTGTTGGAAGCTCCCCCTGCTCTGCGCTATACCTAAAGTGAAAGTCAACGTGAGCCCAAGCTTCGAAGTAAGGCCCTGATTATCCTTGCAAAACGAGAGGCGTGCAGCAGCTCCATGAGGCCTTCATCGTTGTTCTGCTTTAGTTTCAAGGTAGTAAGCTTTTCAACACTCCTAGGGGCCTTGCTTCAGCACCCGTTGCAGTACCAGAACACTGCGTAGAACCAGGAAGCTCTGCTCCTGCGTGTATGCTGCGTGTCAACCTAGAAATTAGAGACTGATGGCACAAGGCTAGTTTTCCCATTATGAAAGCTCCGTTGATGCGGCCCCGAAGCTACCTGAAAAGCACTGTTGTTACCGTGCTTTTACTTACAGCCGGCATGGTTCATAGAAGAAAATGAGTTTTCTCGAAAGAAACCTTGTGCTTCCAGTTCCTAGTTGGAAGCTCACCCTGCTCTGCTCTATACCAAACGTGAAAGTCAATGTGAGCACTAGCCTCGAAGTAAGGCCCTGATTATGCTGGCAAAACGGGAGGCGTGCAGCAGCTCCATGAGGCCTTCATCGCTGTTCTTCTTTAGTTTCACGGTAGTAAGCTTTCCAAGACTCCTAGGGACTTTGCTTAAGCAACCGTTTCGGTACCAGAACACTGCGTAGAGACAGTAAGCTCTGGTCCTGCGTGTATGCTGCGTGTCAACCTAGAAATTGGAGACTGATGGCATAAGGCTTCTTTTCCCATTATGAAAGCTCCGTTCATGCGGCCTCGAAGCTACCTGAGAAGCATTGTTGTTGCCGGGGTTTTCCTCACTGCCGGCATGGTTCTGAGAAGAAAATGAGTTTTCTCCTAAGAAACCTTGGGTTTCCAGTTCCTTGTTGGAAGCTCACCCTGCTCTGCGCTATACCTAAAGTGAAAGTCAACGTGAGCCCAAGCTTCGAAGTAAGGCCCTGATTATCCTTGCAAAACGAGAGGCGTGCAGCAGCTCCATGAGGCCTTCATCGTTGTTCTGCTTTAGTTTCAAGGTAGTAAGCTTTTCAACACTCCTAGGGGCCTTGCTTCAGCACCCGTTTCAGTACCAGAACACTGCGTAGAACCAGGAAGCTCTGCTCCTGCGTGTATGCTGCGTGTCAACCTAGAAATTAGAGACTGATGGCACAAGGCTAGTTTTCCCATTATGAAAGTGCCGTTGATGCGGCTCCGAAGCTACCTGAAAAGCACTGTTTTTACCGTGCTTTTACTTACAGTAGGCATGGTTCATAGAAGAAAATGAGTTTTCTCGAAAGAAACCTTGTGCTTCCAGTTCCTAGTTGGAAGCTCACCCTGCTCTGCTCTATACCAAACGTGAAAGTCAATGTGAGCACTAGCCTCGAAGTAAGGCCCTGATTATCCTGGCAAAACGGGAGGCGTGCAGCAGCTCCATGAGGCCTTCATCGCTGTTCTGCTTTAGTTTCACGGTAGTAAGCTTTCCAAGACTCCTAGGGACTTTGCTTAAGCAACCGTTTCGGTACCAGAACACTGCGTAGAGACAGTAAGCTCTGGTCCTGCGTGTATGCTGCGTGTCAACCTAGAAATTGGAGACTGATGGCATAAGGCTTCTTTTCCCATTATGAAAGCTCCGTTCATGCGGCCTCGAAGCTACCTGAAAAGCATTGTTGTTGCCGGGGTTTTCCTCACTGCCGGCATGGTTCTGAGAAGAAAATGAGTTTTCTCCTAAGAAACCTTGGGTTTCCAGTTCCTTGTTGGAAGCTCCCCCTGCTCTGCGCTATACCTAAAGTGAAAGTCAACGTGAGCCCAAGCTTCGAAGTAAGGCCCTGATTATCCTTGCAAAACGAGAGGCGTGCAGCAGCTCCATGAGGCCTTCATCGTTGTTCTGCTTTAGTTTCAAGGTAGTAAGCTTTTCAACACTCCTAGGGGCCTTGCTTCAGCACCCGTTGCAGTACCAGAACACTGCGTAGAACCAGGAAGCTCTGCTCCTGCGTGTATGCTGCGTGTCAACCTAGAAATTAGAGACTGATGGCACAAGGCTAGTTTTCCCATTATGAAAGCTCCGTTGATGCGGCCCCGAAGCTACCTGAAAGCACTGTTCTTACCGTGCTTTTACTTACAGCCGGCATGGTTCATAGAAGAAAATGAGCTTTCTCGAAAGAAACCTTGTGCTTCCAGTTCCTAGTTGGAAGCTCACCCTGCTCTGCTCTATACCAAACGTGAAAGTCAATGTGAGCACTAGCCTCGAAGTAAGGCCCTGATTATGCTGGCAAAACGGGAGGCGTGCAGCAGCTCCATGAGGCCTTCATCGCTGTTCTGCTTTAGTTTCACGGTAGTAAGCTTTCCAAGACTCCTAGGGACTTTGCTTAAGCAACCGTTTCGGTACCAGAACACTGCGTAGAGACAGTAAGCTCTGGTCCTGCGTGTATGCTGCGTGTCAACCTAGAAATTGGAGACTGATGGCATAAGGCTTCTTTTCCCATTATGAAAGCTCCGTTCATGCGGCCTCGAAGCTACCTGAGAAGCATTGTTGTTGCCGGGGTTTTCCTCACTGCCGGCATGGTTCTGAGAAGAAAATGAGTTTTCTCCTAAGAAACCTTGGGTTTCCAGTTCCTTGTTGGAAGCTCACCCTGCTCTGCGCTATACCTAAAGTGAAAGTCAACGTGAGCCCAAGCTTCGAAGTAAGGCCCTGATTATCCTTGCAAAACGAGAGGCGTGCAGCAGCTCCATGAGGCCTTCATCGTTGTTCTGCTTTAGTTTCAAGGTAGTAAGCTTTTCAACACTCCTAGGGGACTTGCTTCAGCACCCGTTTCAGTACCAGAACACTGCGTAGAACCAGGAAGCTCTGCTCCTGCGTGTATGCTGCGTGTCAACCTAGAAATTAGAGACTGATGGCACAAGGCTAGTTTTCCCATCATGAAAGCTCCGTTGATGCGGCCCCGAAGCTACATGAAAGCACTGTTGTTACCGTGCTTTTACTTACAGCCGGCATGGTTCATAGAAGAAAATGAGCTTTCTCGAAAGAAACCTTGTGCTTCCAGTTCCTAGTTGGAAGCTCACCCTGCTCTGCTCTATACCAAACGTGAAAGTCAATGTGAGCACTAGCCTCGAAGTAAGGCCCTGATTATGCTGGCAAAACGGGAGGCGTGCAGCAGCTCCATGAGGCCTTCATCGCTGTTCTGCTTCAGTTTCACGGTAGTAAGCTTTCCAACATTCCTAGGGACTTTGCTTAAGCAACCGTTTCGGTACCAGAACACTGCGTAGAGACAGTAAGCTCTGGTCCTGCGTGTATGCTGCGTGTCAACCTAGAAATTGGAGACTGATGGCATAAGGCTTCTTTTCCCATTATGAAAGCTCCGTTCATGCGGCCTCGAAGCTACCTGAAAAGCATTGTTGTTGCCGGGGTTTTCCTCACTGCCGGCATGGTTCTGAGAAGAAAATGAGTTTTCTCCTAAGAAACCTTGGGTTTCCAGTTCCTTGTTGGAAGCTCACCCTGCTCTGCGCTATACCTAAAGTGAAAGTCAACGTGAGCCCAAGCTTCGAAGTAAGGCCCTGATTATCCTTGCAAAACGAGAGGCGTGCAGCAGCTCCATGAGGCCTTCATCGTTGTTCTGCTTTAGTTTCAAGGTAGTAAGCTTTTCAACACTCCTAGGGGCCTTGCTTCAGCACCCGTTTCAGTACCAGAACACTGCGTAGAACCAGGAAGCTCTGCTCCTGCGTGTATGCTGCGTGTCAACCTAGAAATTAGAGACTGATGGCACAAGGCTAGTTTTCCCATTATGAAAGCTCCGTTGATGCGGCCCCGAAGCTACCTGAAAAGCACTGTTGTTACCGTGCTTTTACTTACAGCCGGCATGGTTCATAGAAGAAAATGAGTTTTCTCGAAAGAAACCTTGTGCTTCCAGTTCCTAGTTGGAAGCTCACCCTGCTCTGCTCTATACCAAACGTGAAAGTCAATGTGAGCACTAGCCTCGAAGTAAGGCCCTGATTATGCTGGCAAAACGGGAGGCGTGCAGCAGCTCCATGAGGCCTTCATCGCTGTTCTGCTTTAGTTTCACGGTAGTAAGCTTTCCAAGACTCCTAGGGACTTTGCTTAAGCAACCGTTTCGGTACCAGAACACTGCGTAGAGACAGTAAGCTCTGGTCCTGCGTGTATGCTGCGTGCCAACCTAGAAATTGGAGACTGATGGCATAAGGCTTCTTTTCCCATTATGAAAGCTCCGTTCATGCGGCCTCGAAGCTACCTGAGAAGCATTGTTGTTGCCGGGGTTTTCCTCACTGCCGGCATGGTTCTGAGAAGAAAATGAGTTTTCTCCTAAGAAACCTTGGGTTTCCAGTTCCTTGTTGGAAGCTCACCCTGCTCTGCGCTATACCTAAAGTGAAAGTCAACGTGAGCCCAAGCTTCGAAGTAAGGCCCTGATTATCCTTGCAAAACGAGAGGCGTGCAGCAGCTCCATGAGGCCTTCATCGTTGTTCTGCTTTAGTTTCAAGGTAGTAAGCTTTTCAACACTCCTAGGGGACTTGCTTCAGCACCCGTTTCAGTACCAGAACACTGCGTAGAACCAGGAAGCTCTGCTCCTGCGTGTATGCTGCGTGTCAACCTAGAAATTAGAGACTGATGGCACAAGGCTAGTTTTCCCATTATGAAAGCTCCGTTGATGCGGCCCCGAAGCTACCTGAAAAGCACTGTTGTTACCGTGCGTTTACTTACAGCCGGCATGGTTCATAGAAGAAAATGAGTTTTCTCGAAAGAAACCTTGTGCTTCCAGTTCCTAGTTGGAAGCTCACCCTGCTCTGTTCTATACCAAACGTGAAAGTCAATGTGAGCACTAGCCTCGAAGTAAGGCCCTGATTATGCTGGCAAAACGGGAGGCGTGCAGCAGCTCCATGAGGCCTTCATCGCTGTTCTGCTTTAGTTTCACGGTAGTAAGCTTTCCAACATTCCTAGGGACTTTGCTTAAGCAACCGTTTCGGTACCAGAACACTGCGTAGAGACAGTAAGCTCTGGTCCTGCGTGTATGCTGCGTGTCAATCTAGAAATTGGAGACTGATGGCATAAGGCTTCTTTTCCCATTATGAAAGCTCCGTTCATGCGGCCTCGAAGCTACCTGGAAAGCATTGTTGTTGCCGGGGTTTTCCTCACTGCCGGCATGGTTCTGAGAAGAAAATGAGTTTTCTCCTAAGAAACCTTGGGTTTCCAGTTCCTTGTTGGAAGCTCACCCTGCTCTGCGCTATACCTAAAGTGAAAGTCAACGGGAGCCCAAGCTTCGAAGTAAGGCCCTGATTATCCTTGCAAAACGAGAGGCGTGCAGCAGCTCCATGAGGCCTTCATCGTTGTTCTGCTTTAGTTTCAAGGTAGTAAGCTTTTCAACACTCCTAGGGGCCTTGCTTCAGCACCCGTTGCAGTACCAGAACACTGCGTAGAACCAGGAAGCTCTGCTCCTGCGTGTATGCTGCGTGTCAACCTAGAAATTAGAGACTGATGGCACAAGGCTAGTTTTCCCATTATGAAAGCTCCGTTGATGCGGCCCCGAAGCTATCTGAAAGCACTGTTCTTACCGTGCTTTTACCTACAGCCGGCATGGTTCATAGAAGAAAATGAGCTTTCTCGAAAGAAACCTTGTGCTTCCAGTTCCTAGTTGGAAGCTCACCCTGCTCTGCTCTATACCAAACGTGAAAGTCAATGTGAGCACTAGCCTCGAAGTAAGGCCCTGATTATGCTGGCAAAACGGGAGGCGTGCAGCAGCTCCATGAGGCCTTCATCGCTGTTCTGCTTTAGTTTCACGGTAGTAAGCTTTCCAAGACTCCTAGGGACTTTGCTTAAGCAACCGTTTCGGTACCAGAACACTGCGTAGAGACAGTAAGCTCTGGTCCTGCGTGTATGCTGCGTGTCAACCTAGAAATTGGAGACCGATGGCATAAGGCTTCTTTTCCCATTATGAAAGCTCCGTTCATGCGGCCTCGAAGCTACCTGAAAAGCATTGTTGTTGCCGGGGTTTTCCTCACTGCCGGCATGGTTCTGAGAAGAAAATGAGTTTTCTCCTAAGAAACCTTGGGTTTCCAGTTCCTTGTTGGAAGCTCACCCTGCTCTGCGCTATACCTAAAGTGAAAGTCAACGTGAGCCCAAGCTTCGAAGTAAGGCCCTGATTATCCTTGCAAAACGAGAGGCGTGCAGCAGCTCCATGAGGCCTTCATCGTTGTTCTGCTTTAGTTTCAAGGTAGTAAGCTTTTCAACACTCCTAGGGGACTTGCTTCAGCACCCGTTTCAGTACCAGAACACTGCGTAGAACCAGGAAGCTCTGCTCCTGCGTGTATGCTGCGTGTCAACCTAGAAATTAGAGACTGATGGCACAAGGCTAGTTTTCCCATTATGAAAGCTCCGTTGATGCGGCCCCGAAGCTACCTGAAAAGCACTGTTGTTACCGTGCTTTTACTTACAGCCGGCATGGTTCATAGAAGAAAATGAGTTTTCTCGAAAGAAACCTTGTGCTTCCAGTTCCTAGTTGGAAGCTCACCCTGCTCTGCTCTATACCAAACGTGAAAGTCAATGTGAGCACTAGCCTCGAAGTAAGGCCCTGATTATGCTGGCAAAAAGGGAGGCGTGCAGCAGCTCCATGAGGCCTTCATCGCTGTTCTGCTTTAGTTTCACGGTAGTAAGCTTTCCAAGACTCCTAGGGACTTTGCTTAAGCAACCGTTTCGGTACCAGAACACTGCGTAGAGACAGTAAGCTCTGGTCCTGCGTGTATGCTGCGTGTCAACCTAGAAATTGGAGACTGATGGCATAAGGCTTCTTTTCCCATTATGAAAGCTCCGTTCATGCGGCCTCGAAGCTACCTGAGAAGCATTGTTGTTGCCGGGGTTTTCCTCACTGCCGGCATGGTTCTGAGAAGAAAATGAGTTTTCTCCTAAGAAACCTTGGGTTTCCAGTTCCTTGTTGGAAGCTCACCCTGCTCTGCGCTATACCTAAAGTGAAAGTCAACGTGAGCCCAAGCTTCGAAGTAAGGCCCTGATTATCCTTGCAAAACGAGAGGCGTGCAGCAGCTCCATGAGGCCTTCATCGTTGTTCTGCTTTAGTTTCAAGGTAGTAAGCTTTTCAACACTCCTAGGGGCCTTGCTTCAGCACCCGTTGCAGTACCAGAACACTGCGTAGAACCAGGAAGCTCTGCTCCTGCGTGTATGCTGCGTGTCAACCTAGAAATTAGAGACTGATGGCACAAGGCTAGTTTTCCCATTATGAAAGCTCCGTTGATGCGGCCCCGAAGCTACCTGAAAGCACTGTTCTTACCGTGCTTTTACTTACAGCCGGCATGGTTCATAGAAGAAAATGAGCTTTCTCGAAAGAAACCTTGTGCTTCCAGTTCCTAGTTGGAAGCTCACCCTGCTCTGCTCTATACCAAACGTGAAAGTCAATGTGAGCACTAGCCTCGAAGTAAGGCCCTGATTATGCTGGCAAAACGGGAGGCGTGCAGCAGCTCCATGAGGCCTTCATCGCTGTTCTGCTTTAGTTTCACGGTAGTAAGCTTTCCAAGACTCCTAGGGACTTTGCTTAAGCAACCGTTTCGGTACCAGAACACTGCGTAGAGACAGTAAGCTCTGGTCCTGCGTGTATGCTGCGTGTCAACCTAGAAATTGGAGACCGATGGCATAAGGCTTCTTTTCCCATTATGAAAGCTCCGTTCATGCGGCCTCGAAGCTACCTGAAAAGCATTGTTGTTGCCGGGGTTTTCCTCACTGCCGGCATGGTTCTGAGAAGAAAATGAGTTTTCTCCTAAGAAACCTTGGGTTTCCAGTTCCTTGTTGGAAGCTCACCCTGCTCTGCGCTATACCTAAAGTGAAAGTCAACGGGAGCCCAAGCTTCGAAGTAAGGCCCTGATTATCCTTGCAAAACGAGAGGCGTGCAGCAGCTCCATGAGGCCTTCATCGTTGTTCTGCTTTAGTTTCAAGGTAGTAAGCTTTTCAACACTCCTAGGGGACTTGCTTCAGCACCCGTTTCAGTACCAGAACACTGCGTAGAACCAGGAAGCTCTGCTCCTGCGTGTATGCTGCGTGTCAACCTAGAAATTAGAGACTGATGGCACAAGGCTAGTTTTCCCATTATGAAAGCTCCGTTGATGCGGCCCCGAAGCTACCTGAAAAGCACTGTTGTTACCGTGCTTTTACTTACAGCCGGCATGGTTCATAGAAGAAAATGAGTTTTCTCGAAAGAAACCTTGTGCTTCCAGTTCCTAGTTGGAAGCTCACCCTGCTCTGCTCTATACCAAACGTGAAAGTCAATGTGAGCACTAGCCTCGAAGTAAGGCCCTGATTATGCTGGCAAAATGGGAGGCGTGCAGCAGCTCCATGAGGCCTTCATCGCTGTTCTGCTTTAGTTTCACGGTAGTAAGCTTTCCAAGACTCCTAGGGACTTTGCTTAAGCAACCGTTTCGGTACCAGAACACTGCGTAGAGACAGTAAGCTCTGGTCCTGCGTGTATGCTGCGTGTCAACCTAGAAATTGGAGACTGATGGCATAAGGCTTCTTTTCCCATTATGAAAGCTCCGTTCATGCGGCCTCGAAGCTACCTGAAAAGCATTGTTGTTGCCGGGGTTTTCCTCACTGCCGGCATGGTTCTGAGAAGAAAATGAGTTTTCTCCTAAGAAACCTTGGGTTTCCAGTTCCTTGTTGGAAGCTCACCCTGCTCTGCGCTATACCTAAAGTGAAAGTCAACGTGAGCCCAAGCTTCGAAGTAAGGCCCTGATTATCCTTGCAAAACGAGAGGCGTGCAGCAGCTCCATGAGGCCTTCATCGTTGTTCTGCTTTAGTTTCAAGGTAGTAAGCTTTTCAACACTCCTAGGGGCCTTGCTTCAGCACCCGTTTCAGTACCAGAACACTGCGTAGAACCAGGAAGCTCTGCTCCTGCGTGTATGCTGCGTGTCAACCTAGAAATTAGAGACTGATGGCACAAGGCTAGTTTTCCCATTATGAAAGCTCCGTTGATGCGGCCCCGAAGCTACCTGAAAAGCACTGTTGTTACCGTGCTTTTACTTACAGCCGGCATGGTTCATAGAAGAAAATGAGTTTTCTCGAAAGAAACCTTGTGCTTCCAGTTCCTAGTTGGAAGCTCACCCTGCTCTGCTCTATACCAAACGTGAAAGTCAATGTGAGCACTAGCCTCGAAGTAAGGCCCTGATTATGCTGGCAAAACGGGAGGCGTGCAGCAGCTCCATGAGGCCTTCATCGCTGTTCTGCTTTAGTTTCACGGTAGTAAGCTTTCCAAGACTCCTAGGGACTTTGCTTAAGCAACCGTTTCGGTACCAGAACACTGCGTAGAGACAGTAAGCTCTGGTCCTGCGTGTATGCTGCGTGTCAACCTAGAAATTGGAGACTGATGGCATAAGGCTTCTTTTCCCATTATGAAAGCTCCGTTCATGCGGCCTCGAAGCTACCTGAGAAGCATTGTTGTTGCCGGGGTTTTCCTCACTGCCGGCATGGTTCTGAGAAGAAAATGAGTTTTCTCCTAAGAAACCTTGGGTTTCCAGTTCCTTGTTGGAAGCTCACCCTGCTCTGCGCTATACCTAAAGTGAAAGTCAACGTGAGCCCAAGCTTCGAAGTAAGGCCCTGATTATCCTTGCAAAACGAGAGGCGTGCAGCAGCTCCATGAGGCCTTCATCGTTGTTCTGCTTTAGTTTCAAGGTAGTAAGCTTTTCAACACTCCTAGGGGACTTGCTTCAGCACCCGTTTCAGTACCAGAACACTGCGTAGAACCAGGAAGCTCTGCTCCTGCGTGTATGCTGCGTGTCAACCTAGAAATTAGAGACTGATGGCACAAGGCTAGTTTTCCCATCATGAAAGCTCCGTTGATGCGGCCCCGAAGCTACATGAAAGCACTGTTGTTACCGTGCTTTTACTTACAGCCGGCATGGTTCATAGAAGAAAATGAGCTTTCTCGAAAGAAACCTTGTGCTTCCAGTTCCTAGTTGGAAGCTCACCCTGCTCTGCTCTATACCAAACATGAAAGTCAATATGAGCACTAGCCTCGAAGTAAGGCCCTGATTATGCTGGCAAAACGGGAGGCGTGCAGCAGCTCCATGAGGCCTTCATCGCTGTTCTGCTTCAGTTTCACGGTAGTAAGCTTTCCAACATTCCTAGGGACTTTGCTTAAGCAACCGTTTCGGTACCAGAACACTGCGTAGAGACAGTAAGCTCTGGTCCTGCGTGTATGCTGCGTGTCAACCTAGAAATTGGAGACTGATGGCATAAGGCTTCTTTTCCCATTATGAAAGCTCCGTTCATGCGGCCTCGAAGCTACCTGAAAAGCATTGTTGTTGCCGGGGTTTTCCTCACTGCCGGCATGGTTCTGAGAAGAAAATGAGTTTTCTCCTAAGAAACCTTGGGTTTCCAGTTCCTTGTTGGAAGCTCACCCTGCTCTGCGCTATACCTAAAGTGAAAGTCAACGGGAGCCCAAGCTTCGAAGTAAGGCCCTGATTATCCTTGCAAAACGAGAGGCGTGCAGCAGCTCCATGAGGCCTTCATCGTTGTTCTGCTTTAGTTTCAAGGTAGTAAGCTTTTCAACACTCCTAGGGGCCTTGCTTCAGCACCCGTTTCAGTACCAGAACACTGCGTAGAACCAGGAAGCTCTGCTCCTGCGTGTATGCTGCGTGTCAACCTAGAAATTAGAGACTGATGGCACAAGGCTAGTTTTCCCATTATGAAAGCTCCGTTGATGCGGCCCCGAAGCTACCTGAAAAGCACTGTTGTTACCGTGCTTTTACTTACAGCCGGCATGGTTCATAGAAGAAAATGAGTTTTCTCGAAAGAAACCTTGTGCTTCCAGTTCCTAGTTGGAAGCTCACCCTGCTCTGCTCTATACCAAACGTGAAAGTCAATGTGAGCACTAGCCTCGAAGTAAGGCCCTGATTATGCTGGCAAAAAGGGAGGCGTGCAGCAGCTCCATGAGGCCTTCATCGCTGTTCTGCTTTAGTTTCACGGTAGTAAGCTTTCCAAGACTCCTAGGGACTTTGCTTAAGCAACCGTTTCGGTACCAGAACACTGCGTAGAGACAGTAAGCTCTGGTCCTGCGTGTATGCTGCGTGTCAACCTAGAAATTGGAGACTGATGGCATAAGGCTTCTTTTCCCATTATGAAAGCTCCGTTCATGCGGCCTCGAAGCTACCTGAAAAGCATTGTTGTTGCCGGGGTTTTCCTCACTGCCGGCATGGTTCTGAGAAGAAAATGAGTTTTCTCCTAAGAAACCTTGGGTTTCCAGTTCCTTGTTGGAAGCTCACCCTGCTCTGCGCTATACCTAAAGTGAAAGTCAACGTGAGCCCAAGCTTCGAAGTAAGGCCCTGATTATCCTTGCAAAACGAGAGGCGTGCAGCAGCTCCATGAGGCCTTCATCGTTGTTCTGCTTTAGTTTCAAGGTAGTAAGCTTTTCAACACTCCTAGGGGCCTTGCTTCAGCACCCGTTTCAGTACCAGAACACTGCGTAGAACCAGGAAGCTCTGCTCCTGCGTGTATGCTGCGTGTCAACCTAGAAATTAGAGACTGATGGCACAAGGCTAGTTTTCCCATTATGAAAGCTCCGTTGATGCGGCCCCGAAGCTACCTGAAAAGCACTGTTGTTACCGTGCTTTTACTTACAGCCGGCATGGTTCATAGAAGAAAATGAGTTTTCTCGAAAGAAACCTTGTGCTTCCAGTTCCTAGTTGGAAGCTCACCCTGCTCTGCTCTATACCAAACGTGAAAGTCAATGTGAGCACTAGCCTCGAAGTAAGGCCCTGATTATGCTGGCAAAACGGGAGGCGTGCAGCAGCTCCATGAGGCCTTCATCGCTGTTCTGCTTTAGTTTCACGGTAGTAAGCTTTCCAAGACTCCTAGGGACTTTGCTTAAGCAACCGTTTCGGTACCAGAACACTGCGTAGAGACAGTAAGCTCTGGTCCTGCGTGTATGCTGCGTGTCAACCTAGAAATTGGAGACTGATGGCATAAGGCTTCTTTTCCCATTATGAAAGCTCCGTTCATGCGGCCTCGAAGCTACCTGAGAAGCATTGTTGTTGCCGGGGTTTTCCTCACTGCCGGCATGGTTCTGAGAAGAAAATGAGTTTTCTCCTAAGAAACCTTGGGTTTCCAGTTCCTTGTTGGAAGCTCACCCTGCTCTGCGCTATACCTAAAGTGAAAGTCAACGTGAGCCCAAGCTTCGAAGTAAGGCCCTGATTATCCTTGCAAAACGAGAGGCGTGCAGCAGCTCCATGAGGCCTTCATCGTTGTTCTGCTTTAGTTTCAAGGTAGTAAGCTTTTCAACACTCCTAGGGGACTTGCTTCAGCACCCGTTTCAGTACCAGAACACTGCGTAGAACCAGGAAGCTCTGCTCCTGCGTGTATGCTGCGTGTCAACCTAGAAATTAGAGACTGATGGCACAAGGCTAGTTTTCCCATCATGAAAGCTCCGTTGATGCGGCCCCGAAGCTACATGAAAGCACTGTTGTTACCGTGCTTTTACTTACAGCCGGCATGGTTCATAGAAGAAAATGAGCTTTCTCGAAAGAAACCTTGTGCTTCCAGTTCCTAGTTGGAAGCTCACCCTGCTCTGCTCTATACCAAACATGAAAGTCAATATGAGCACTAGCCTCGAAGTAAGGCCCTGATTATGCTGGCAAAACGGGAGGCGTGCAGCAGCTCCATGAGGCCTTCATCGCTGTTCTGCTTTAGTTTCACGGTAGTAAGCTTTCCAAGACTCCTAGGGACTTTGCTTAAGCAACCGTTTCGGTACCAGAACACTGCGTAGAGACAGTAAGCTCTGGTCCTGCGTGTATGCTGCGTGTCAACCTAGAAATTGGAGACCGATGGCATAAGGCTTCTTTTCCCATTATGAAAGCTCCGTTCATGCGGCCTCGAAGCTACCTGAAAAGCATTGTTGTTGCCGGGGTTTTCCTCACTGCCGGCATGGTTCTGAGAAGAAAATGAGTTTTCTCCTAAGAAACCTTGGGTTTCCAGTTCCTTGTTGGAAGCTCACCCTGCTCTGCGCTATACCTAAAGTGAAAGTCAACGGGAGCCCAAGCTTCGAAGTAAGGCCCTGATTATCCTTGCAAAACGAGAGGCGTGCAGCAGCTCCATGAGGCCTTCATCGTTGTTCTGCTTTAGTTTCAAGGTAGTAAGCTTTTCAACACTCCTAGGGGACTTGCTTCAGCACCCGTTTCAGTACCAGAACACTGCGTAGAACCAGGAAGCTCTGCTCCTGCGTGTATGCTGCGTGTCAACCTAGAAATTAGAGACTGATGGCACAAGGCTAGTTTTCCCATTATGAAAGCTCCGTTGATGCGGCCCCGAAGCTACCTGAAAAGCACTGTTGTTACCGTGCTTTTACTTACAGCCGGCATGGTTCATAGAAGAAAATGAGTTTTCTCGAAAGAAACCTTGTGCTTCCAGTTCCTAGTTGGAAGCTCACCCTGCTCTGCTCTATACCAAACGTGAAAGTCAATGTGAGCACTAGCCTCGAAGTAAGGCCCTGATTATGCTGGCAAAAAGGGAGGCGTGCAGCAGCTCCATGAGGCCTTCATCGCTGTTCTGCTTTAGTTTCACGGTAGTAAGCTTTCCAAGACTCCTAGGGACTTTGCTTAAGCAACCGTTTCGGTACCAGAACACTGCGTAGAGACAGTAAGCTCTGGTCCTGCGTGTATGCTGCGTGTCAACCTAGAAATTGGAGACTGATGGCATAAGGCTTCTTTTCCCATTATGAAAGCTCCGTTCATGCGGCCTCGAAGCTACCTGAAAAGCATTGTTGTTGCCGGGGTTTTCCTCACTGCCGGCATGGTTCTGAGAAGAAAATGAGTTTTCTCCTAAGAAACCTTGGGTTTCCAGTTCCTTGTTGGAAGCTCACCCTGCTCTGCGCTATACCTAAAGTGAAAGTCAACGTGAGCCCAAGCTTCGAAGTAAGGCCCTGATTATCCTTGCAAAACGAGAGGCGTGCAGCAGCTCCATGAGGCCTTCATCGTTGTTCTGCTTTAGTTTCAAGGTAGTAAGCTTTTCAACACTCCTAGGGGCCTTGCTTCAGCACCCGTTTCAGTACCAGAACACTGCGTAGAACCAGGAAGCTCTGCTCCTGCGTGTATGCTGCGTGTCAACCTAGAAATTAGAGACTGATGGCACAAGGCTAGTTTTCCCATTATGAAAGCTCCGTTGATGCGGCCCCGAAGCTACCTGAAAAGCACTGTTGTTACCGTGCTTTTACTTACAGCCGGCATGGTTCATAGAAGAAAATGAGTTTTCTCGAAAGAAACCTTGTGCTTCCAGTTCCTAGTTGGAAGCTCACCCTGCTCTGCTCTATACCAAACGTGAAAGTCAATGTGAGCACTAGCCTCGAAGTAAGGCCCTGATTATGCTGGCAAAACGGGAGGCGTGCAGCAGCTCCATGAGGCCTTCATCGCTGTTCTGCTTTAGTTTCACGGTAGTAAGCTTTCCAAGACTCCTAGGGACTTTGCTTAAGCAACCGTTTCGGTACCAGAACACTGCGTAGAGACAGTAAGCTCTGGTCCTGCGTGTATGCTGCGTGTCAACCTAGAAATTGGAGACTGATGGCATAAGGCTTCTTTTCCCATTATGAAAGCTCCGTTCATGCGGCCTCGAAGCTACCTGAGAAGCATTGTTGTTGCCGGGGTTTTCCTCACTGCCGGCATGGTTCTGAGAAGAAAATGAGTTTTCTCCTAAGAAACCTTGGGTTTCCAGTTCCTTGTTGGAAGCTCACCCTGCTCTGCGCTATACCTAAAGTGAAAGTCAACGTGAGCCCAAGCTTCGAAGTAAGGCCCTGATTATCCTTGCAAAACGAGAGGCGTGCAGCAGCTCCATGAGGCCTTCATCGTTGTTCTGCTTTAGTTTCAAGGTAGTAAGCTTTTCAACACTCCTAGGGGACTTGCTTCAGCACCCGTTTCAGTACCAGAACACTGCGTAGAACCAGGAAGCTCTGCTCCTGCGTGTATGCTGCGTGTCAACCTAGAAATTAGAGACTGATGGCACAAGGCTAGTTTTCCCATCATGAAAGCTCCGTTGATGCGGCCCCGAAGCTACATGAAAGCACTGTTGTTACCGTGCTTTTACTTACAGCCGGCATGGTTCATAGAAGAAAATGAGCTTTCTCGAAAGAAACCTTGTGCTTCCAGTTCCTAGTTGGAAGCTCACCCTGCTCTGCTCTATACCAAACATGAAAGTCAATATGAGCACTAGCCTCGAAGTAAGGCCCTGATTATGCTGGCAAAACGGGAGGCGTGCAGCAGCTCCATGAGGCCTTCATCGCTGTTCTGCTTCAGTTTCACGGTAGTAAGCTTTCCAACATTCCTAGGGACTTTGCTTAAGCAACCGTTTCGGTACCAGAACACTGCGTAGAGACAGTAAGCTCTGGTCCTGCGTGTATGCTGCGTGTCAACCTAGAAATTGGAGACTGATGGCATAAGGCTTCTTTTCCCATTATGAAAGCTCCGTTCATGCGGCCTCGAAGCTACCTGAAAAGCATTGTTGTTGCCGGGGTTTTCCTCACTGCCGGCATGGTTCTGAGAAGAAAATGAGTTTTCTCCTAAGAAACCTTGGGTTTCCAGTTCCTTGTTGGAAGCTCACCCTGCTCTGCGCTATACCTAAAGTGAAAGTCAACGTGAGCCCAAGCTTCGAAGTAAGGCCCTGATTATCCTTGCAAAACGAGAGGCGTGCAGCAGCTCCATGAGGCCTTCATCGTTGTTCTGCTTTAGTTTCAAGGTAGTAAGCTTTTCAACACTCCTAGGGGCCTTGCTTCAGCACCCGTTTCAGTACCAGAACACTGCGTAGAACCAGGAAGCTCTGCTCCTGCGTGTATGCTGCGTGTCAACCTAGAAATTAGAGACTGATGGCACAAGGCTAGTTTTCCCATTATGAAAGCTCCGTTGATGCGGCCCCGAAGCTACCTGAAAAGCACTGTTGTTACCGTGCTTTTACTTACAGCCGGCATGGTTCATAGAAGAAAATGAGTTTTCTCGAAAGAAACCTTGTGCTTCCAGTTCCTAGTTGGAAGCTCACCCTGCTCTGCTCTATACCAAACGTGAAAGTCAATGTGAGCACTAGCCTCGAAGTAAGGCCCTGATTATGCTGGCAAAAAGGGAGGCGTGCAGCAGCTCCATGAGGCCTTCATCGCTGTTCTGCTTTAGTTTCACGGTAGTAAGCTTTCCAAGACTCCTAGGGACTTTGCTTAAGCAACCGTTTCGGTACCAGAACACTGCGTAGAGACAGTAAGCTCTGGTCCTGCGTGTATGCTGCGTGTCAACCTAGAAATTGGAGACTGATGGCATAAGGCTTCTTTTCCCATTATGAAAGCTCCGTTCATGCGGCCTCGAAGCTACCTGAAAAGCATTGTTGTTGCCGGGGTTTTCCTCACTGCCGGCATGGTTCTGAGAAGAAAATGAGTTTTCTCCTAAGAAACCTTGGGTTTCCAGTTCCTTGTTGGAAGCTCACCCTGCTCTGCGCTATACCTAAAGTGAAAGTCAACGTGAGCCCAAGCTTCGAAGTAAGGCCCTGATTATCCTTGCAAAACGAGAGGCGTGCAGCAGCTCCATGAGGCCTTCATCGTTGTTCTGCTTTAGTTTCAAGGTAGTAAGCTTTTCAACACTCCTAGGGGCCTTGCTTCAGCACCCGTTTCAGTACCAGAACACTGCGTAGAACCAGGAAGCTCTGCTCCTGCGTGTATGCTGCGTGTCAACCTAGAAATTAGAGACTGATGGCACAAGGCTAGTTTTCCCATTATGAAAGCTCCGTTGATGCGGCCCCGAAGCTACCTGAAAAGCACTGTTGTTACCGTGCTTTTACTTACAGCCGGCATGGTTCATAGAAGAAAATGAGTTTTCTCGAAAGAAACCTTGTGCTTCCAGTTCCTAGTTGGAAGCTCACCCTGCTCTGCTCTATACCAAACGTGAAAGTCAATGTGAGCACTAGCCTCGAAGTAAGGCCCTGATTATGCTGGCAAAACGGGAGGCGTGCAGCAGCTCCATGAGGCCTTCATCGCTGTTCTGCTTTAGTTTCACGGTAGTAAGCTTTCCAAGACTCCTAGGGACTTTGCTTAAGCAACCGTTTCGGTACCAGAACACTGCGTAGAGACAGTAAGCTCTGGTCCTGCGTGTATGCTGCGTGTCAACCTAGAAATTGGAGACTGATGGCATAAGGCTTCTTTTCCCATTATGAAAGCTCCGTTCATGCGGCCTCGAAGCTACCTGAGAAGCATTGTTGTTGCCGGGGTTTTCCTCACTGCCGGCATGGTTCTGAGAAGAAAATGAGTTTTCTCCTAAGAAACCTTGGGTTTCCAGTTCCTTGTTGGAAGCTCACCCTGCTCTGCGCTATACCTAAAGTGAAAGTCAACGTGAGCCCAAGCTTCGAAGTAAGGCCCTGATTATCCTTGCAAAACGAGAGGCGTGCAGCAGCTCCATGAGGCCTTCATCGTTGTTCTGCTTTAGTTTCAAGGTAGTAAGCTTTTCAACACTCCTAGGGGACTTGCTTCAGCACCCGTTTCAGTACCAGAACACTGCGTAGAACCAGGAAGCTCTGCTCCTGCGTGTATGCTGCGTGTCAACCTAGAAATTAGAGACTGATGGCACAAGGCTAGTTTTCCCATCATGAAAGCTCCGTTGATGCGGCCCCGAAGCTACATGAAAGCACTGTTGTTACCGTGCTTTTACTTACAGCCGGCATGGTTCATAGAAGAAAATGAGCTTTCTCGAAAGAAACCTTGTGCTTCCAGTTCCTAGTTGGAAGCTCACCCTGCTCTGCTCTATACCAAACATGAAAGTCAATATGAGCACTAGCCTCGAAGTAAGGCCCTGATTATGCTGGCAAAACGGGAGGCGTGCAGCAGCTCCATGAGGCCTTCATCGCTGTTCTGCTTCAGTTTCACGGTAGTAAGCTTTCCAACATTCCTAGGGACTTTGCTTAAGCAACCGTTTCGGTACCAGAACACTGCGTAGAGACAGTAAGCTCTGGTCCTGCGTGTATGCTGCGTGTCAACCTAGAAATTGGAGACTGATGGCATAAGGCTTCTTTTCCCATTATGAAAGCTCCGTTCATGCGGCCTCGAAGCTACCTGAAAAGCATTGTTGTTGCCGGGGTTTTCCTCACTGCCGGCATGGTTCTGAGAAGAAAATGAGTTTTCTCCTAAGAAACCTTGGGTTTCCAGTTCCTTGTTGGAAGCTCACCCTGCTCTGCGCTATACCTAAAGTGAAAGTCAACGTGAGCCCAAGCTTCGAAGTAAGGCCCTGATTATCCTTGCAAAACGAGAGGCGTGCAGCAGCTCCATGAGGCCTTCATCGTTGTTCTGCTTTAGTTTCAAGGTAGTAAGCTTTTCAACACTCCTAGGGGCCTTGCTTCAGCACCCGTTTCAGTACCAGAACACTGCGTAGAACCAGGAAGCTCTGCTCCTGCGTGTATGCTGCGTGTCAACCTAGAAATTAGAGACTGATGGCACAAGGCTAGTTTTCCCATTATGAAAGCTCCGTTGATGCGGCCCCGAAGCTACCTGAAAAGCACTGTTGTTACCGTGCTTTTACTTACAGCCGGCATGGTTCATAGAAGAAAATGAGTTTTCTCGAAAGAAACCTTGTGCTTCCAGTTCCTAGTTGGAAGCTCACCCTGCTCTGCTCTATACCAAACGTGAAAGTCAATGTGAGCACTAGCCTCGAAGTAAGGCCCTGATTATGCTGGCAAAACGGGAGGCGTGCAGCAGCTCCATGAGGCCTTCATCGCTGTTCTTCTTTAGTTTCACGGTAGTAAGCTTTCCAAGACTCCTAGGGACTTTGCTTAAGCAACCGTTTCGGTACCAGAACACTGCGTAGAGACAGTAAGCTCTGGTCCTGCGTGTATGCTGCGTGTCAACCTAGAAATTGGAGACTGATGGCATAAGGCTTCTTTTCCCATTATGAAAGCTCCGTTCATGCGGCCTCGAAGCTACCTGAGAAGCATTGTTGTTGCCGGGGTTTTCCTCACTGCCGGCATGGTTCTGAGAAGAAAATGAGTTTTCTCCTAAGAAACCTTGGGTTTCCAGTTCCTTGTTGGAAGCTCACCCTGCTCTGCGCTATACCTAAAGTGAAAGTCAACGTGAGCCCAAGCTTCGAAGTAAGGCCCTGATTATCCTTGCAAAACGAGAGGCGTGCAGCAGCTCCATGAGGCCTTCATCGTTGTTCTGCTTTAGTTTCAAGGTAGTAAGCTTTTCAACACTCCTAGGGGCCTTGCTTCAGCACCCGTTTCAGTACCAGAACACTGCGTAGAACCAGGAAGCTCTGCTCCTGCGTGTATGCTGCGTGTCAACCTAGAAATTAGAGACTGATGGCACAAGGCTAGTTTTCCCATTATGAAAGTGCCGTTGATGCGGCTCCGAAGCTACCTGAAAAGCACTGTTTTTACCGTGCTTTTACTTACAGTAGGCATGGTTCATAGAAGAAAATGAGTTTTCTCGAAAGAAACCTTGTGCTTCCAGTTCCTAGTTGGAAGCTCACCCTGCTCTGCTCTATACCAAACGTGAAAGTCAATGTGAGCACTAGCCTCGAAGTAAGGCCCTGATTATCCTGGCAAAACGGGAGGCGTGCAGCAGCTCCATGAGGCCTTCATCGCTGTTCTGCTTTAGTTTCACGGTAGTAAGCTTTCCAAGACTCCTAGGGACTTTGCTTAAGCAACCGTTTCGGTACCAGAACACTGCGTAGAGACAGTAAGCTCTGGTCCTGCGTGTATGCTGCGTGTCAACCTAGAAATTGGAGACTGATGGCATAAGGCTTCTTTTCCCATTATGAAAGCTCCGTTCATGCGGCCTCGAAGCTACCTGAAAAGCATTGTTGTTGCCGGGGTTTTCCTCACTGCCGGCATGGTTCTGAGAAGAAAATGAGTTTTCTCCTAAGAAACCTTGGGTTTCCAGTTCCTTGTTGGAAGCTCCCCCTGCTCTGCGCTATACCTAAAGTGAAAGTCAACGTGAGCCCAAGCTTCGAAGTAAGGCCCTGATTATCCTTGCAAAACGAGAGGCGTGCAGCAGCTCCATGAGGCCTTCATCGTTGTTCTGCTTTAGTTTCAAGGTAGTAAGCTTTTCAACACTCCTAGGGGCCTTGCTTCAGCACCCGTTGCAGTACCAGAACACTGCGTAGAACCAGGAAGCTCTGCTCCTGCGTGTATGCTGCGTGTCAACCTAGAAATTAGAGACTGATGGCACAAGGCTAGTTTTCCCATTATGAAAGCTCCGTTGATGCGGCCCCGAAGCTACCTGAAAGCACTGTTCTTACCGTGCTTTTACTTACAGCCGGCATGGTTCATAGAAGAAAATGAGCTTTCTCGAAAGAAACCTTGTGCTTCCAGTTCCTAGTTGGAAGCTCACCCTGCTCTGCTCTATACCAAACGTGAAAGTCAATGTGAGCACTAGCCTCGAAGTAAGGCCCTGATTATGCTGGCAAAACGGGAGGCGTGCAGCAGCTCCATGAGGCCTTCATCGCTGTTCTGCTTTAGTTTCACGGTAGTAAGCTTTCCAAGACTCCTAGGGACTTTGCTTAAGCAACCGTTTCGGTACCAGAACACTGCGTAGAGACAGTAAGCTCTGGTCCTGCGTGTATGCTGCGTGTCAACCTAGAAATTGGAGACTGATGGCATAAGGCTTCTTTTCCCATTATGAAAGCTCCGTTCATGCGGCCTCGAAGCTACCTGAGAAGCATTGTTGTTGCCGGGGTTTTCCTCACTGCCGGCATGGTTCTGAGAAGAAAATGAGTTTTCTCCTAAGAAACCTTGGGTTTCCAGTTCCTTGTTGGAAGCTCACCCTGCTCTGCGCTATACCTAAAGTGAAAGTCAACGTGAGCCCAAGCTTCGAAGTAAGGCCCTGATTATCCTTGCAAAACGAGAGGCGTGCAGCAGCTCCATGAGGCCTTCATCGTTGTTCTGCTTTAGTTTCAAGGTAGTAAGCTTTTCAACACTCCTAGGGGACTTGCTTCAGCACCCGTTTCAGTACCAGAACACTGCGTAGAACCAGGAAGCTCTGCTCCTGCGTGTATGCTGCGTGTCAACCTAGAAATTAGAGACTGATGGCACAAGGCTAGTTTTCCCATCATGAAAGCTCCGTTGATGCGGCCCCGAAGCTACATGAAAGCACTGTTGTTACCGTGCTTTTACTTACAGCCGGCATGGTTCATAGAAGAAAATGAGCTTTCTCGAAAGAAACCTTGTGCTTCCAGTTCCTAGTTGGAAGCTCACCCTGCTCTGCTCTATACCAAACATGAAAGTCAATATGAGCACTAGCCTCGAAGTAAGGCCCTGATTATGCTGGCAAAACGGGAGGCGTGCAGCAGCTCCATGAGGCCTTCATCGCTGTTCTGCTTCAGTTTCACGGTAGTAAGCTTTCCAACATTCCTAGGGACTTTGCTTAAGCAACCGTTTCGGTACCAGAACACTGCGTAGAGACAGTAAGCTCTGGTCCTGCGTGTATGCTGCGTGTCAACCTAGAAATTGGAGACTGATGGCATAAGGCTTCTTTTCCCATTATGAAAGCTCCGTTCATGCGGCCTCGAAGCTACCTGAAAAGCATTGTTGTTGCCGGGGTTTTCCTCACTGCCGGCATGGTTCTGAGAAGAAAATGAGTTTTCTCCTAAGAAACCTTGGGTTTCCAGTTCCTTGTTGGAAGCTCACCCTGCTCTGCGCTATACCTAAAGTGAAAGTCAACGTGAGCCCAAGCTTCGAAGTAAGGCCCTGATTATCCTTGCAAAACGAGAGGCGTGCAGCAGCTCCATGAGGCCTTCATCGTTGTTCTGCTTTAGTTTCAAGGTAGTAAGCTTTTCAACACTCCTAGGGGCCTTGCTTCAGCACCCGTTTCAGTACCAGAACACTGCGTAGAACCAGGAAGCTCTGCTCCTGCGTGTATGCTGCGTGTCAACCTAGAAATTAGAGACTGATGGCACAAGGCTAGTTTTCCCATTATGAAAGCTCCGTTGATGCGGCCCCGAAGCTACCTGAAAAGCACTGTTGTTACCGTGCTTTTACTTACAGCCGGCATGGTTCATAGAAGAAAATGAGTTTTCTCGAAAGAAACCTTGTGCTTCCAGTTCCTAGTTGGAAGCTCACCCTGCTCTGCTCTATACCAAACGTGAAAGTCAATGTGAGCACTAGCCTCGAAGTAAGGCCCTGATTATGCTGGCAAAACGGGAGGCGTGCAGCAGCTCCATGAGGCCTTCATCGCTGTTCTGCTTTAGTTTCATGGTAGTAAGCTTTCCAAGACTCCTAGGGACTTTGCTTAAGCAACCGTTTCGGTACCAGAACACTGCGTAGAGACAGTAAGCTCTGGTCCTGCGTGTATGCTGCGTGTCAACCTAGAAATTGGAGACCGATGGCATAAGGCTTCTTTTCCCATTATGAAAGCTCCGTTCATGCGGCCTCGAAGCTACCTGAAAAGCATTGTTGTTGCCGGGGTTTTCCTCACTGCCGGCATGGTTCTGAGAAGAAAATGAGTTTTCTCCTAAGAAACCTTGGGTTTCCAGTTCCTTGTTGGAAGCTCACCCTGCTCTGCGCTATACCTAAAGTGAAAGTCAACGTGAGCCCAAGCTTCGAAGTAAGGCCCTGATTATCCTTGCAAAACGAGAGGCGTGCAGCAGCTCCATGAGGCCTTCATCGTTGTTCTGCTTTAGTTTCAAGGTAGTAAGCTTTTCAACACTCCTAGGGGCCTTGCTTCAGCACCCGTTTCAGTACCAGAACACTGCGTAGAACCAGGAAGCTCTGCTCCTGCGTGTATGCTGCGTGTCAACCTAGAAATTAGAGACTGATGGCACAAGGCTAGTTTTCCCATTATGAAAGCTCCGTTGATGCGGCCCCGAAGCTACCTGAAAAGCACTGTTGTTACCGTGCTTTTACTTACAGCCGGCATGGTTCATAGAAGAAAATGAGTTTTCTCGAAAGAAACCTTGTGCTTCCAGTTCCTAGTTGGAAGCTCACCCTGCTCTGCTCTATACCAAACGTGAAAGTCAATGTGAGCACTAGCCTCGAAGTAAGGCCCTGATTATCCTGGCAAAACGGGAGGCGTGCAGCAGCTCCATGAGGCCTTCATCGCTGTTCTGCTTTAGTTTCACGGTAGTAAGCTTTCCAAGACTCCTAGGGACTTTGCTTAAGCAACCGTTTCGGTACCAGAACACTGCGTAGAGACAGTAAGCTCTGGTCCTGCGTGTATGCTGCGTGCCAACCTAGAAATTGGAGACTGATGGCATAAGGCTTCTTTTCCCATTATGAAAGCTCCGTTCATGCGGCCTCGAAGCTACCTGAAAAGCATTGTTGTTGCCGGGGTTTTCCTCACTGCCGGCATGGTTCTGAGAAGAAAATGAGTTTTCTCCTAAGAAACCTTGGGTTTCCAGTTCCTTGTTGGAAGCTCACCCTGCTCTGCGCTATACCTAAAGTGAAAGTCAACGTGAGCCCAAGCTTCGAAGTAAGGCCCTGATTATCCTTGCAAAACGAGAGGCGTGCAGCAGCTCCATGAGGCCTTCATCGTTGTTCTGCTTTAGTTTCAAGGTAGTAAGCTTTTCAACACTCCTAGGGGCCTTGCTTCAGCACCCGTTTCAGTACCAGAACACTGCGTAGAACCAGGAAGCTCTGCTCCTGCGTGTATGCTGCGTGTCAACCTAGAAATTAGAGACTGATGGCACAAGGCTAGTTTTCCCATTATGAAAGCTCCGTTGATGCGGCCCCGAAGCTACCTGAAAAGCACTGTTGTTACCGTGCTTTTACTTACAGCCGGCATGGTTCATAGAAGAAAATGAGTTTTCTCGAAAGAAACCTTGTGCTTCCAGTTCCTAGTTGGAAGCTCACCCTGCTCTGCTCTATACCAAACGTGAAAGTCAATGTGAGCACTAGCCTCGAAGTAAGGCCCTGATTATGCTGGCAAAACGGGAGGCGTGCAGCAGCTCCATGAGGCCTTCATCGCTGTTCTGCTTTAGTTTCACGGTAGTAAGCTTTCCAAGACTCCTACGGACTTTGCTTAAGCAACCGTTTCGGTACCAGAACACTGCGTAGAGACAGTAAGCTCTGGTCCTGCGTGTATGCTGCGTGTCAACCTAGAAATTGGAGACTGATGGCATAAGGCTTCTTTTCCCATTATGAAAGCTCCGTTCATGCGGCCTCGAAGCTACCTGAAAAGCATTGTTGTTGCCGGGGTTTTCCTCACTGCCGGCATGGTTCTGAGAAGAAAATGAGTTTTCTCCTAAGAAACCTTGGGTTTCCAGTTCCTTGTTGGAAGCTCACCCTGATCTGCGCTATACCTAAAGTGAAAGTCAACGTGAGCCCAAGCTTCGAAGTAAGGCCCTGATTATCCTTGCAAAACGAGAGGCGTGCAGCAGCTCCATGAGGCCTTCATCGTTGTTCTGCTTTAGTTTCAAGGTAGTAAGCTTTTCAACACTCCTAGGGGCCTTGCTTCAGCACCCGTTTCAGTACCAGAACACTGCGTAGAACCAGGAAGCTCTGCTCCTGCGTGTATGCTGCGTGTCAACCTAGAAATTAGAGACTGATGGCACAAGGCTAGTTTTCCCATTATGAAAGCTCCGTTGATGCGGCCCCGAAGCTACCTGAAAAGCACTGTTGTTACCGTGCTTTTACTTACAGCCGGCATGGTTCATAGAAGAAAATGAGTTTTCTCGAAAGAAACCTTGTGCTTCCAGTTCCTAGTTGGAAGCTCACCCTGCTCTGTTCTATACCAAACGTGAAAGTCAATGTGAGCACTAGCCTCGAAGTAAGGCCCTGATTATGCTGGCAAAACGGGAGGCGTGCAGCAGCTCCATGAGGCCTTCATCGCTGTTCTGCTTTAGTTTCACGGTAGTAAGCTTTCCAAGACTCCTAGGGACTTTGCTTAAGCAACCGTTTCGGTATCAGAACACTGCATAGAGACAGTAAGCTCTGGTCCTGCGTGTATGCTGCGTGTCAACCTAGAAATTGGAGACTGATGGCATAAGGCTTCTTTTCCCATTATGAAAGCTCCGTTCATGCGGCCTCGAAGCTACCTGAAAAGCATTGTTGTTGCCGGGGTTTTCCTCACTGCCGGCATGGTTCTGAGAAGAAAATGAGTTTTCTCCTAAGAAACCTTGGGTTTCCAGTTCCTTGTTGGAAGCTCACCCTGCTCTGCGCTATACCTAAAGTGAAAGTCAACGTGAGCCCAAGCTTCGAAGTAAGGCCCTGATTATCCTTGCAAAACGAGAGGCGTGCAGCAGCTCCATGAGGCCTTCATCGTTGTTCTGCTTTAGTTTCAAGGTAGTAAGCTTTTCAACACTCCTAGGGGACTTGCTTCAGCACCCGTTTCAGTACCAGAACACTGCGTAGAACCAGGAAGCTCTGCTCCTGCGTGTATGCTGCGTGTCAACCTAGAAATTAGAGACTGATGGCACAAGGCTAGTTTTCCCATTATGAAAGCTCCGTTGATGCGGCCCCGAAGCTACCTGAAAAGCACTGTTGTTACCGTGCGTTTACTTACAGCCGGCATGGTTCATAGAAGAAAATGAGTTTTCTCGAAAGAAACCTTGTGCTTCCAGTTCCTAGTTGGAAGCTCACCCTGCTCTGTTCTATACCAAACGTGAAAGTCAATGTGAGCACTAGCCTCGAAGTAAGGCCCTGATTATGCTGGCAAAACGGGAGGCGTGCAGCAGCTCCATGAGGCCTTCATCGCTGTTCTGCTTTAGTTTCACGGTAGTAAGCTTTCCAACATTCCTAGGGACTTTGCTTAAGCAACCGTTTCGGTACCAGAACACTGCGTAGAGACAGTAAGCTCTGGTCCTGCGTGTATGCTGCGTGTCAATCTAGAAATTGGAGACTGATGGCATAAGGCTTCTTTTCCCATTATGAAAGCTCCGTTCATGCGGCCTCGAAGCTACCTGGAAAGCATTGTTGTTGCCGGGGTTTTCCTCACTGCCGGCATGGTTCTGAGAAGAAAATGAGTTTTCTCCTAAGAAACCTTGGGTTTCCAGTTCCTTGTTGGAAGCTCACCCTGCTCTGCGCTATACCTAAAGTGAAAGTCAACGTGAGCCCAAGCTTCGAAGTAAGGCCCTGATTATCCTTGCAAAACGAGAGGCGTGCAGCAGCTCCATGAGGCCTTCATCGTTGTTCTGCTTTAGTTTCAAGGTAGTAAGCTTTTCAACACTCCTAGGGGCCTTGCTTCAGCACCCGTTGCAGTACCAGAACACTGCGTAGAACCAGGAAGCTCTGCTCCTGCGTGTATGCTGCGTGTCAACCTAGAAATTAGAGACTGATGGCACAAGGCTAGTTTTCCCATTATGAAAGCTCCGTTGATGCGGCCCCGAAGCTATCTGAAAGCACTGTTCTTACCGTGCTTTTACTTACAGCCGGCATGGTTCATAGAAGAAAATGAGCTTTCTCGAAAGAAACCTTGTGCTTCCAGTTCCTAGTTGGAAGCTCACCCTGCTCTGCTCTATACCAAACGTGAAAGTCAATGTGAGCACTAGCCTCGAAGTAAGGCCCTGATTATGCTGGCAAAACGGGAGGCGTGCAGCAGCTCCATGAGGCCTTCATCGCTGTTCTGCTTTAGTTTCACGGTAGTAAGCTTTCCAAGACTCCTAGGGACTTTGCTTAAGCAACCGTTTCGGTACCAGAACACTGCGTAGAGACAGTAAGCTCTGGTCCTGCGTGTATGCTGCGTGTCAACCTAGAAATTGGAGACCGATGGCATAAGGCTTCTTTTCCCATTATGAAAGCTCCGTTCATGCGGCCTCGAAGCTACCTGAAAAGCATTGTTGTTGCCGGGGTTTTCCTCACTGCCGGCATGGTTCTGAGAAGAAAATGAGTTTTCTCCTAAGAAACCTTGGGTTTCCAGTTCCTTGTTGGAAGCTCACCCTGCTCTGCGCTATACCTAAAGTGAAAGTCAACGTGAGCCCAAGCTTCGAAGTAAGGCCCTGATTATCCTTGCAAAACGAGAGGCGTGCAGCAGCTCCATGAGGCCTTCATCGTTGTTCTGCTTTAGTTTCAAGGTAGTAAGCTTTTCAACACTCCTAGGGGACTTGCTTCAGCACCCGTTTCAGTACCAGAACACTGCGTAGAACCAGGAAGCTCTGCTCCTGCGTGTATGCTGCGTGTCAACCTAGAAATTAGAGACTGATGGCACAAGGCTAGTTTTCCCATTATGAAAGCTCCGTTGATGCGGCCCCGAAGCTACCTGAAAAGCACTGTTGTTACCGTGCTTTTACTTACAGCCGGCATGGTTCATAGAAGAAAATGAGTTTTCTCGAAAGAAACCTTGTGCTTCCAGTTCCTAGTTGGAAGCTCACCCTGCTCTGCTCTATACCAAACGTGAAAGTCAATGTGAGCACTAGCCTCGAAGTAAGGCCCTGATTATGCTGGCAAAAAGGGAGGCGTGCAGCAGCTCCATGAGGCCTTCATCGCTGTTCTGCTTTAGTTTCACGGTAGTAAGCTTTCCAAGACTCCTAGGGACTTTGCTTAAGCAACCGTTTCGGTACCAGAACACTGCGTAGAGACAGTAAGCTCTGGTCCTGCGTGTATGCTGCGTGTCAACCTAGAAATTGGAGACTGATGGCATAAGGCTTCTTTTCCCATTATGAAAGCTCCGTTCATGCGGCCTCGAAGCTACCTGAAAAGCATTGTTGTTGCCGGGGTTTTCCTCACTGCCGGCATGGTTCTGAGAAGAAAATGAGTTTTCTCCTAAGAAACCTTGGGTTTCCAGTTCCTTGTTGGAAGCTCACCCTGCTCTGCGCTATACCTAAAGTGAAAGTCAACGTGAGCCCAAGCTTCGAAGTAAGGCCCTGATTATCCTTGCAAAACGAGAGGCGTGCAGCAGCTCCATGAGGCCTTCATCGTTGTTCTGCTTTAGTTTCAAGGTAGTAAGCTTTTCAACACTCCTAGGGGCCTTGCTTCAGCACCCGTTTCAGTACCAGAACACTGCGTAGAACCAGGAAGCTCTGCTCCTGCGTGTATGCTGCGTGTCAACCTAGAAATTAGAGACTGATGGCACAAGGCTAGTTTTCCCATTATGAAAGCTCCGTTGATGCGGCCCCGAAGCTACCTGAAAAGCACTGTTGTTACCGTGCTTTTACTTACAGCCGGCATGGTTCATAGAAGAAAATGAGTTTTCTCGAAAGAAACCTTGTGCTTCCAGTTCCTAGTTGGAAGCTCACCCTGCTCTGCTCTATACCAAACGTGAAAGTCAATGTGAGCACTAGCCTCGAAGTAAGGCCCTGATTATGCTGGCAAAACGGGAGGCGTGCAGCAGCTCCATGAGGCCTTCATCGCTGTTCTGCTTTAGTTTCACGGTAGTAAGCTTTCCAAGACTCCTAGGGACTTTGCTTAAGCAACCGTTTCGGTACCAGAACACTGCGTAGAGACAGTAAGCTCTGGTCCTGCGTGTATGCTGCGTGTCAACCTAGAAATTGGAGACTGATGGCATAAGGCTTCTTTTCCCATTATGAAAGCTCCGTTCATGCGGCCTCGAAGCTACCTGAGAAGCATTGTTGTTGCCGGGGTTTTCCTCACTGCCGGCATGGTTCTGAGAAGAAAATGAGTTTTCTCCTAAGAAACCTTGGGTTTCCAGTTCCTTGTTGGAAGCTCACCCTGCTCTGCGCTATACCTAAAGTGAAAGTCAACGTGAGCCCAAGCTTCGAAGTAAGGCCCTGATTATCCTTGCAAAACGAGAGGCGTGCAGCAGCTCCATGAGGCCTTCATCGTTGTTCTGCTTTAGTTTCAAGGTAGTAAGCTTTTCAACACTCCTAGGGGACTTGCTTCAGCACCCGTTTCAGTACCAGAACACTGCGTAGAACCAGGAAGCTCTGCTCCTGCGTGTATGCTGCGTGTCAACCTAGAAATTAGAGACTGATGGCACAAGGCTAGTTTTCCCATCATGAAAGCTCCGTTGATGCGGCCCCGAAGCTACATGAAAGCACTGTTGTTACCGTGCTTTTACTTACAGCCGGCATGGTTCATAGAAGAAAATGAGCTTTCTCGAAAGAAACCTTGTGCTTCCAGTTCCTAGTTGGAAGCTCACCCTGCTCTGCTCTATACCAAACATGAAAGTCAATATGAGCACTAGCCTCGAAGTAAGGCCCTGATTATGCTGGCAAAACGGGAGGCGTGCAGCAGCTCCATGAGGCCTTCATCGCTGTTCTGCTTCAGTTTCACGGTAGTAAGCTTTCCAACATTCCTAGGGACTTTGCTTAAGCAACCGTTTCGGTACCAGAACACTGCGTAGAGACAGTAAGCTCTGGTCCTGCGTGTATGCTGCGTGTCAACCTAGAAATTGGAGACTGATGGCATAAGGCTTCTTTTCCCATTATGAAAGCTCCGTTCATGCGGCCTCGAAGCTACCTGAAAAGCATTGTTGTTGCCGGGGTTTTCCTCACTGCCGGCATGGTTCTGAGAAGAAAATGAGTTTTCTCCTAAGAAACCTTGGGTTTCCAGTTCCTTGTTGGAAGCTCACCCTGCTCTGCGCTATACCTAAAGTGAAAGTCAACGTGAGCCCAAGCTTCGAAGTAAGGCCCTGATTATCCTTGCAAAACGAGAGGCGTGCAGCAGCTCCATGAGGCCTTCATCGTTGTTCTGCTTTAGTTTCAAGGTAGTAAGCTTTTCAACACTCCTAGGGGCCTTGCTTCAGCACCCGTTTCAGTACCAGAACACTGCGTAGAACCAGGAAGCTCTGCTCCTGCGTGTATGCTGCGTGTCAACCTAGAAATTAGAGACTGATGGCACAAGGCTAGTTTTCCCATTATGAAAGCTCCGTTGATGCGGCCCCGAAGCTACCTGAAAAGCACTGTTGTTACCGTGCTTTTACTTACAGCCGGCATGGTTCATAGAAGAAAATGAGTTTTCTCGAAAGAAACCTTGTGCTTCCAGTTCCTAGTTGGAAGCTCACCCTGCTCTGCTCTATACCAAACGTGAAAGTCAATGTGAGCACTAGCCTCGAAGTAAGGCCCTGATTATGCTGGCAAAACGGGAGGCGTGCAGCAGCTCCATGAGGCCTTCATCGCTGTTCTGCTTTAGTTTCATGGTAGTAAGCTTTCCAAGACTCCTAGGGACTTTGCTTAAGCAACCGTTTCGGTACCAGAACACTGCGTAGAGACAGTAAGCTCTGGTCCTGCGTGTATGCTGCGTGCCAACCTAGAAATTGGAGACTGATGGCATAAGGCTTCTTTTCCCATTATGAAAGCTCCGTTCATGCGGCCTCGAAGCTACCTGAAAAGCATTGTTGTTGCCGGGGTTTTCCTCACTGCCGGCATGGTTCTGAGAAGAAAATGAGTTTTCTCCTAAGAAACCTTGGGTTTCCAGTTCCTTGTTGGAAGCTCACCCTGCTCTGCGCTATACCTAAAGTGAAAGTCAACGTGAGCCCAAGCTTCGAAGTAAGGCCCTGATTATCCTTGCAAAACGAGAGGCGTGCAGCAGCTCCATGAGGCCTTCATCGTTGTTCTGCTTTAGTTTCAAGGTAGTAAGCTTTTCAACACTCCTAGGGGCCTTGCTTCAGCACCCGTTTCAGTACCAGAACACTGCGTAGAACCAGGAAGCTCTGCTCCTGCGTGTATGCTGCGTGTCAACCTAGAAATTAGAGACTGATGGCACAAGGCTAGTTTTCCCATTATGAAAGCTCCGTTGATGCGGCCCCGAAGCTACCTGAAAAGCACTGTTGTTACCGTGCTTTTACTTACAGCCGGCATGGTTCATAGAAGAAAATGAGTTTTCTCGAAAGAAACCTTGTGCTTCCAGTTCCTAGTTGGAAGCTCACCCTGCTCTGCTCTATACCAAACGTGAAAGTCAATGTGAGCACTAGCCTCGAAGTAAGGCCCTGATTATGCTGGCAAAACGGGAGGCGTGCAGCAGCTCCATGAGGCCTTCATCGCTGTTCTGCTTTAGTTTCACGGTAGTAAGCTTTCCAAGACTCCTACGGACTTTGCTTAAGCAACCGTTTCGGTACCAGAACACTGCGTAGAGACAGTAAGCTCTGGTCCTGCGTGTATGCTGCGTGTCAACCTAGAAATTGGAGACTGATGGCATAAGGCTTCTTTTCCCATTATGAAAGCTCCGTTCATGCGGCCTCGAAGCTACCTGAAAAGCATTGTTGTTGCCGGGGTTTTCCTCACTGCCGGCATGGTTCTGAGAAGAAAATGAGTTTTCTCCTAAGAAACCTTGGGTTTCCAGTTCCTTGTTGGAAGCTCACCCTGCTCTGCGCTATACCTAAAGTGAAAGTCAACGTGAGCCCAAGCTTCGAAGTAAGGCCCTGATTATCCTTGCAAAACGAGAGGCGTGCAGCAGCTCCATGAGGCCTTCATCGTTGTTCTGCTTTAGTTTCAAGGTAGTAAGCTTTTCAACACTCCTAGGGGCCTTGCTTCAGCACCCGTTTCAGTACCAGAACACTGCGTAGAACCAGGAAGCTCTGCTCCTGCGTGTATGCTGCGTGTCAACCTAGAAATTAGAGACTGATGGCACAAGGCTAGTTTTCCCATTATGAAAGCTCCGTTGATGCGGCCCCGAAGCTACCTGAAAAGCACTGTTGTTACCGTGCTTTTACTTACAGCCGGCATGGTTCATAGAAGAAAATGAGTTTTCTCGAAAGAAACCTTGTGCTTCCAGTTCCTAGTTGGAAGCTCACCCTGCTCTGTTCTATACCAAACGTGAAAGTCAATGTGAGCACTAGCCTCGAAGTAAGGCCCTGATTATGCTGGCAAAACGGGAGGCGTGCAGCAGCTCCATGAGGCCTTCATCGCTGTTCTGCTTTAGTTTCACGGTAGTAAGCTTTCCAAGACTCCTAGGGACTTTGCTTAAGCAACCGTTTCGGTATCAGAACACTGCATAGAGACAGTAAGCTCTGGTCCTGCGTGTATGCTGCGTGTCAACCTAGAAATTGGAGACTGATGGCATAAGGCTTCTTTTCCCATTATGAAAGCTCCGTTCATGCGGCCTCGAAGCTACCTGAAAAGCATTGTTGTTGCCGGGGTTTTCCTCACTGCCGGCATGGTTCTGAGAAGAAAATGAGTTTTCTCCTAAGAAACCTTGGGTTTCCAGTTCCTTGTTGGAAGCTCACCCTGCTCTGCGCTATACCTAAAGTGAAAGTCAACGTGAGCCCAAGCTTCGAAGTAAGGCCCTGATTATCCTTGCAAAACGAGAGGCGTGCAGCAGCTCCATGAGGCCTTCATCGTTGTTCTGCTTTAGTTTCAAGGTAGTAAGCTTTTCAACACTCCTAGGGGACTTGCTTCAGCACCCGTTTCAGTACCAGAACACTGCGTAGAACCAGGAAGCTCTGCTCCTGCGTGTATGCTGCGTGTCAACCTAGAAATTAGAGACTGATGGCACAAGGCTAGTTTTCCCATTATGAAAGCTCCGTTGATGCGGCCCCGAAGCTACCTGAAAAACACTGTTGTTACCGTGCGTTTACTTACAGCCGGCATGGTTCATAGAAGAAAATGAGTTTTCTCGAAAGAAACCTTGTGCTTCCAGTTCCTAGTTGGAAGCTCACCCTGCTCTGTTCTATACCAAACGTGAAAGTCAATGTGAGCACTAGCCTCGAAGTAAGGCCCTGATTATGCTGGCAAAACGGGAGGCGTGCAGCAGCTCCATGAGGCCTTCATCGCTGTTCTGCTTTAGTTTCACGGTAGTAAGCTTTCCAACATTCCTAGGGACTTTGCTTAAGCAACCGTTTCGGTACCAGAACACTGCGTAGAGACAGTAAGCTCTGGTCCTGCGTGTATGCTGCGTGTCAATCTAGAAATTGGAGACTGATGGCATAAGGCTTCTTTTCCCATTATGAAAGCTCCGTTCATGCGGCCTCGAAGCTACCTGGAAAGCATTGTTGTTGCCGGGGTTTTCCTCACTGCCGGCATGGTTCTGAGAAGAAAATGAGTTTTCTCCTAAGAAACCTTGGGTTTCCAGTTCCTTGTTGGAAGCTCACCCTGCTCTGCGCTATACCTAAAGTGAAAGTCAACGTGAGCCCAAGCTTCGAAGTAAGGCCCTGATTATCCTTGCAAAACGAGAGGCGTGCAGCAGCTCCATGAGGCCTTCATCGTTGTTCTGCTTTTAGTTTCAAGGTAGTAAGCTTTTCAACACTCCTAGGGGACTTGCTTCAGAAACCCGTTTCTGTACCAGAACACTGCGTAGAACCCGGAAGCTCTGCTCCTGCGTGTATGCTGCGTGTCAACCTAGAAATTAGAGACTGATGGCACAAGGCTAGTTTTCCCATTATGAAAGCTCCGTTGATGCGGCCCCGAAGCTACCTGAAAAGCACTGTTGTTACCGTGCTTTTACTTACAGCCGGCATGGTTCATAGAAGAAAATGAGTTTTCTCGAAAGAAACCTTGTGCTTCCAGTTCCTAGTTGGAAGCTCACCCTGCTCTGCTCTATACCAAACATGAAAGTCAATGTGAGCACTAGCCTCGAAGTAAGGCCCTGATTATGCTGGCAAAACGGGAGGCGTGCAGCAGCTCCATGAGGCCTTCATCGCTGTTCTGCTTTAATTTCACAGTAGTAAGCTTTCCAACATTCCTAGGGACTTTGCTTAAGCAACCGTTTCGGTACCAGAACACTGCGTAGAGACAGTAAGCTCTGGTCCTGCGTGTATGCTGCGTGTCAACCTAGAAATTGGAGACTGATGGCATAAGGCTTCTTTTCCCATTATGAAAGCTCCTTTCATGCGGCCTCGAAGCTACCTGGAAAGCATTGTTGTTGCCGGGGTTTTCCTCACTGCCGGCATGGTTCTGAGAAGAAAATGAGTTTTCTCCTAAGAAACCTTGGGTTTCCAGTTCCTTGTTGGAAGCTCACCCTGCTCTGCGCTATACCTAAAGTGAAAGTCAACGTGAGCCCAAGCTTCGAAGTAAGGCCCTGATTATCCTTGCAAAACGAGAGGCGTGCAGCAGCTCCATGAGGCCTTCATTGTTGTTCTGCTTTAGTTTCAAGGTAGTAAGCTTTTCAACACTCCTAGGGGCCTTGCTTCAGCACCCGTTTCAGTACCAGAACACTGCGTAGAACCAGGAAGCTCTGCTCCTGCGTGTATGCTGCGTGTCAACCTAGAAATTAGAGACTGATGGCACAAGGCTAGTTTTCCCATTATGAAAGCTCCGTTGATGCGGCCCCGAAGCTACCTGAAAAGCACTGTTGTTACCGTGCGTTTACTTACAGCCGGCATGGTTCATAGAAGAAAATGAGTTTTCTCGAAAGAAACCTTGTGCTTCCAGTTCCTAGTTGGAAGCTCACCCTGCTCTGTTCTATACCAAACGTGAAAGTCAATGTGAGCACTAGCCTCGAAGTAAGGCCCTGATTATGCTGGCAAAACGGGAGGCGTGCAGCAGCTCCATGAGGCCTTCATCGCTGTTCTGCTTTAGTTTCACGGTAGTAAGCTTTCCAACATTCCTAGGGACTTTGCTTAAGCAACCGTTTCGGTACCAGAACACTGCGTAGAGACAGTAAGCTCTGGTCCTGCGTGTATGCTGCGTGTCAACCTAGAAATTGGAGACTGATGGCATAAGGCTTCTTTTCCCATTATGAAAGCTCCGTTCATGCGGCCTCGAAGCTACCTGGAAAGCATTGTTGTTGCCGGGGTTTTCCTCACTGCCGGCATGGTTCTGAGAAGAAAATGAGTTTTCTCCTAAGAAACCTTGGGTTTCCAGTTCCTTGTTGGAAGCTCACCCTGCTCTGCGCTATACCTAAAGTGAAAGTCAACGTGAGCCCAAGCTTCGAAGTAAGGCCCTGATTATCCTTGCAAAACGAGAGGCGTGCAGCAGCTCCATGAGGCCTTCATCGTTGTTCTGCTTTTAGTTTCAAGGTAGTAAGCTTTTCAACACTCCTAGGGGACTTGCTTCAGAAACCCGTTTCTGTACCAGAACACTGCGTAGAACCAGGAAGCTCTGCTCCTGCGTGTATGCTGCGTGTCAACCTAGAAATTAGAGACTGATGGCACAAGGCTAGTTTTCCCATTATGAAAGCTCCGTTGATGCGGCCCCGAAGCTACCTGAAAAGCACTGTTGTTACCGTGCTTTTACTTACAGCCGGCATGGTTCATAGAAGAAAATGAGTTTTCTCGAAAGAAACCTTGTGCTTCCAGTTCCTAGTTGGAAGCTCACCCTGCTCTGCTCTATACCAAACATGAAAGTCAATGTGAGCACTAGCCTCGAAGTAAGGCCCTGATTATGCTGGCAAAACGGGAGGCGTGCAGCAGCTCCATGAGGCCTTCATCGCTGTTCTGCTTTAATTTCACAGTAGTAAGCTTTCCAACATTCCTAGGGACTTTGCTTAAGCAACCGTTTCGGTACCAGAACACTGCGTAGAGACAGTAAGCTCTGGTCCTGCGTGTATGCTGCGTGTCAACCTAGAAATTGGAGACTGATGGCATAAGGCTTCTTTTCCCATTATGAAAGCTCCGTTCATGCGGCCTCGAAGCTACCTGAAAAGCATTGTTGTTGCCGGGGTTTTCCTCACTGCCGGCATGGTTCTGAGAAGAAAATGAGTTTTCTCCTAAGAAACCTTGGGTTTCCAGTTCCTTGTTGGAAGCTCACCCTGCTCTGCGCTATACCTAAAGTGAAAGTCAACGTGAGCCCAAGCTTCGAAGTAAGGCCCTGATTATCCTTGCAAAACGAGAGGCGTGCAGCAGCTCCATGAGGCCTTCATCGTTGTTCTGCTTTTAGTTTCAAGGTAGTAAGCTTTTCAACACTCCTAGGGGACTTGCTTCAGAAACCCGTTTCTGTACCAGAACACTGCGTAGAACCAGGAAGTTCTCCTCCTGCGTGTATGCTGCGTGTCAACCTAGAAATTAGAGACTGATGGCACAAGGCTAGTTTTCCCATTATGAAAGCTCCGTTGATGAAGCCCCGAAGCTACCTGAAAAGCACTGTTGTTACCGTGCTTTTACTTACAGCCGGCATGGTTCATAGAAGAAAATGAGTTTTCTCGAAAGAAACCTTGTGCTTCCAGTTCCTAGTTGGAAGCTCACCCTGCTCTGCTCTATACCAAACGTGAAAGTCAATGTGAGCACTAGCCTCGAAGTAAGGCCCTGATTATGCTGGCAAAACGGGAGGCGTGCAGCAGCTCCATGAGGCCTTCATCGCTGTTCTGCTTTAGTTTCACAGTAGTAAGCTTTCCAACATTCCTAGGGACTTTGCTTAAGCAACCGTTTCGGTACCAGAACACTGCGTAGAGACAGTAAGCTCTGGTCCTGCGTGTATGCTGCGTGTCAACCTAGAAATTGGAGACTGATGGCATAAGGCTTCTTTTCCCATTATCAAAGCTCCGTTCATGCGGCCTCGAAGCTACCTGAAAAGCATTGTTGTTGCCGGGGTTTTCCTCACTGCCGGCATGGTTCTGAGAAGAAAATGAGTTTTCTCCTAAGAAACCTTGGGTTTCCAGTTCCTTGTTGGAAGCTCACCCTGCTCTGCGCTATACCTAAAGTGAAAGTCAACGTGAGCACAAGCTTCGAAGTAAGGCCCTGATTATCCTTGCAAAACGAGAGGCGTGCAGCAGCTCCATGAGGCCTTCATCGTTGTTCTGCTTTAGTTTCAAGGTACTAAGCTTTTCAACACTCCTAGGGGAGTTACTTCAGCACCCGTTTCAGTACCAGAACACTGCGTAGAACCAGGAAGTTCTGCTCCTGCGTGTATGCTGCGTGTCAACCTAGAAATTAGAGACTGATGGCACAAGGCTAGTTTTCCCATTATGAAAGCTCCGTTGATGCGGCCCCGAAGCTACCTGAAAAGCAGTGTTGTTACCGTGCTTTTACTTACAGCCGGCATGGTTCATAGAAGAAAATGAGTTTTCTCGAAAGAAACCTTGTGCTTCCAGTTCCTAGTTGGAAGCTCACCCTGCTCTGCTCTATACCAAACATGAAAGTCAATGTGAGCACTAGCCTCGAAGTAAGGCCCTGATTATGCTGGCAAAACGGGAGGCGTGCAGCAGCTCCATGAGGCCTTCATCGCTGTTCTGCTTTAATTTCACAGTAGTAAGCTTTCCAACATTCCTAGGGACTTTGCTTAAGCAACCGTTTCGGTACCAGAACACTGCGTAGAGACAGTAAGCTCTGGTCCTGCGTGTATGCTGCGTGTCAACCTAGAAATTGGAGACTGATGGCATAAGGCTTCTTTTCCCATTATGAAAGCTCCGTTCATGCGGCCTCGAAGCTACCTGGAAAGCATTGTTGTTGCCGGGGTTTTCCTCACTGCCGGCATGGTTCTGAGAAGAAAATGAGTTTTCTCCTAAGAAACCTTGGGTTTCCAGTTCCTTGTTGGAAGCTCACCCTGCTCTGCGCTATACCTAAAGTGAAAGTCAACGTGAGCCCAAGCTTCGAAGTAAGGCCCTGATTATCCGTGCAAAACGAGAGGCGTGCAGCAGCTCCATGAGGCCTTCATCGTTGTTCTGCTTTAGTTTCAAGGTAGTAAGCTTTTCAACACTCCTAGGGGACTTACTTCAGCACCCGTTTCAGTACCAGAACACTGCGTAGAACCAGGAAGCTCTGCTCCTGCGTGTATGCTGCGTGTCAACCTAGAAATTAGAGACTGATGGCACAAGGCTAGTTTTCCCATTATGAAAGCTCCGTTGATGCGGCGCCGAAGCTACCTGAAAAGCACTGTTGTTACCATGCTTTTACTTACAGCCGGCATGGTTCATAGAAGAAAATGAGTTTTCTCGAAAGAAACCTTGTGCTTCCAGTTCCTAGTTGGAAGCTCACCCTGCTCTGCTCTATACCAAACGTGAAAGTCAATGTGAGCACTAGCCTCGAAGTAAGGCCCTGATTATGCTGGCAAAACGGGAGGCGTGCAGCAGCTCCATGAGGCCTTCATCGCTGTTCTGCTTTAGTTTCACGGTAGTAAGCTTTCCAAGACTCCTAGGGACTTTGCTTAAGCAACCGTTTCGGTACCAGAACACTGCGTAGAGACAGTAAGCTCTGGTCCTGCGTGTATGCTGCGTGTCAACCTACAAATTGGAGACTGATGGCATAAGGCTTCTTTTCCCATTATGAAAGCTCCGTTCATGCGGCCTCGAAGCTACCTGAAAAGCATTGTTGTTGCCGGGGTTTTCCTCACTGCCGGCATGGTTCTGAGAAGAAAATGAGTTTTCTCCTAAGAAACCTTGGGTTTCCAGTTCCTTGTTGGAAGCTCACCCTGCTCTGCGCTATACCTAAAGTGAAAGTCAACGGGAGCCCAAGCTTCGAAGTAAGGCCCTGATTATCCTTGCAAAACGAGAGGCGTGCAGCAGCTCCATGAGGCCTTCATCGTTGTTCTGCTTTAGTTTCAAGGTAGTAAGCTTTTCAACACTCCTAGGGGCCTTGCTTCAGCACCCGTTTCAGTACCAGAACACTGCGTAGAACCAGGAAGCTCTGCTCCTGCGTGTATGCTGCGTGTCAACCTAGAAATTAGAGACTGATGGCACAAGGCTAGTTTTCCCATTATGAAAGCTCCGTTGATGCGGCCCCGAAGCTACCTGAAAGCACTGTTGTTACCGTGCTTTTACTTACAGCCGGCATGCTTCATAGAAGAAAATGAGTTTTCTCGAAAGAAACCTTGTGCTTCCAGTTCCTAGTTGGAAGCTCACCCTGCTCTGCTCTATACCAAACGTGAAAGTCAATGTGAGCACTAGCCTCGAAGTAAGGCCCTGATTATCCTGGCAAAACGGGAGGCGTGCAGCAGCTCCATGAGGCCTTCATCGCTGTTCTGCTTTAGTTTCACAGTAGTAAGCTTTCCAACATTCCTAGGGACTTTGCTTAAGCAACCGTTTCGGTACCAGAACACTGCGTAGAGACAGTAAGCTCTGGTCCTGCGTGTATGCTGCGTGTCAACCTAGAAATTGGAGACTGATGGCATAAGGCTTCTTTTCCCATTATGAAAGCTCCGTTCATGCGGCCTCGAAGCTACCTGAAAAGCATTGTTGTTACCGGGGTTTTCCTCACTGCCGGCATGGTTCTGAGAAGAAAATGAGTTTTCTCCTAAGAAACCTTGTGTTTCCAGTTCCTTGTTGGAAGCTCACCCTGCTCTGTGCTATACCTAAAGTGAAAGTCAACGTGAGCCCAAGCTTCGAAGTAAGGCCCTGATTATCCTTGCAAAACGAGAGGCGTGCAGCAGCTCCATGAGGCCTTCATCGTTGTTCTGCTTTAGTTTCAAGGTAGTAAGCTTTTCAACACTCCTAGGGGCCTTACTTCAGCACCCGTTTCAGTACCAGAACACTGCGTAGAACCAGGAAGCTCTGCTCCTGCGTGTATGCTGCGTGTCAACCTAGAAATTAGAGACTGATGGCACAAGGCTAGTTTTCCCATTATGAAAGCTCCGTTGATGCGGCGCCGAAGCTACCTGAAAAGCTCTGTTGTTACCATGCTTTTACTTACAGCCGGCATGGTTCATAGAAGAAAATGAGTTTTCTCGAAAGAAACCTTGTGCTTCCAGTTCCTAGTTGGAAGCTCACCCTGCTCTGCTCTATACCAAACGTGAAAGTCAATGTGAGCACTAGCCTCGAAGTAAGGCCCTGATTATCCTGGCAAAACGGGAGGCGTGCAGCAGCTCCATGAGGCCTTCATCGCTGTTCTGCTTTAGTTTCACGGTAGTAAGCTTTCCAACATTCCTAGGGACTTTGCTTAAGCAACCGTTTCGGTACCAGAACACTGCGTAGAGACAGTAAGCTCTGGTCCTGCGTGTATGCTGCGTGTCAACCTAGAAATTGGAGACTGATGGCATAAGGCTTCTTTTCCCATTATGAAAGCTCCGTTCATGCGGCCTCGAAGCTACCTGAAAAGCATTGTTGTTGCCGGGGTTTTCCTCACTGCCGGCATGGTTCTGAGAAGAAAATGAGTTTTCTCCTAAGAAACCTTGGGTTTCCAGTTCCTTGTTGGAAGCTCACCCTGCTCTGCTCTATACCTAAAGTGAAAGTCAACGTGAGCCCAAGCTTCGAAGTAAGGCCCTGATTATCCTTGCAAAACGAGAGGCGTGCAGCAGCTCCATGAGGCCTTCATCGTTGTTCTGCTTTTAGTTTCAAGGTAGTAAGCTTTTCAACACTCCTAGGGGACTTGCTTCAGAAACCCGTTTCTGTACCAGAACACTGCGTAGAACCAGGAAGCTCTGCTCCTGCGTGTATGCTGCGTGTCAACCTAGAAATTAGAGACTGATGGCACAAGGCTAGTTTTCCCATTATGAAAGCTCCGTTGATGAGGCCCCGAAGCTACCTGAAAAGCACTGTTGTTACCGTGCTTTTAGTTACAGCCGGCATGGTTCATAGAAGAAAATGAGTTTTCTCGAAAGAAACCTTGTGCTTCCAGTTCCTAGTTGGAAGGTCACCCTGCTCTGCTCTATACCAAACGTGAAAGTCAATGTGAGCACTAGCCTCGAAGTAAGGCCTTGATTATGCTGGCAAAACGGGAGGCGTGCAGCAGCTCCATGAGTTCTTCATCGCTGTTCTGCTTTAGTTTCACAGTAGTAAGCTTTCCAACATTCCTAGGGACTTTGCTTAAGCAACCGTTTCGGTACCAGAACACTGCGTAGAGACAGTAAGCTCTGGTCCTGCGTGTATGCTGCGTGTCAACCTAGAAATTGGAGACTGATGGCATAAGGCTTCTTTTCCCATTATGAAAGCTCCGTTCATGCGGCCTCGAAGCTACCTGAAAAGCATTGTTGTTGCCGGGGTTTTCCTCACTGCCGGCATGGTTCTGAGAAGAAAATGAGTTTTCTCCTAAGAAACCTTGGGTTTCCAGTTCCTTGTTGGAAGCTCACCCTGCTCTGCGCTATACCTAAAGTGAAAGTCAACGTGAGCCCAAGCTTCGAAGTAAGGCCCTGATTATCCTTGCAAAACGAGAGGCGTGCAGCAGCTCCATGAGGCCTTCATCGTTGTTCTGCTTTAGTTTCAAGGTAGTAAGCTTTTCAACACTCCTAGGGGCCTTGCTTCAGCACCCGTTTCAGTACCAGAACACTGCGTAGAACCAGGAAGCTCTGCTCCTGCGTGTATGCTGCGTGTCAACCTAGAAATTAGAGACTGATGGCACAAGGCTAGTTTTCCCATTATGAAAGCTCCGTTGATGCGGCCCCGAAGCTACCTGAAAGCACTGTTGTTACCGTGCTTTTACTTACAGCCGGCATGGTTCATAGAAGAAAATGAGTTTTCTCGAAAGAAACCTTGTGCTTCCAGTTCCTAGTTGGAAGCTCACCCTGCTCTGCTCTATACCAAACGTGAAAGTCAATGTGAGCACTAACCTCGAAGTAAGGCCCTGATTATCCTGGCAAAACGGGAGGCGTGCAGCAGCTCCATGAGGCCTTCATCGCTGTTCTGCTTTAGTTTCACAGTAGTAAGCTTTCCAACATTCCTAGGGACTTTGCTTAAGCAACCGTTTCGGTACCAGAACACTGCGTAGAGACAGTAAGCTCTGGTCCTGCGTGTATGCTGCGTGTCAACCTAGAAATTGGAGACTGATGGCATAAGGCTTCTTTTCCCATTATGAAAGCTCCGTTCATGCGGCCTCGAAGCTACCTGAAAAGCATTGTTGTTGCCGGGGTTTTCCTCACTGCCGGCATGGTTCTGAGAAGAAAATGAGTTTTCTCCTAAGAAACCTTGGGTTTCCAGTTCCTTGTTGGAAGCTCACCCTGCTCTGCGCTATACCTAAAGTGAAAGTCAACGTGAGCCCAAGCTTCGAAGTAAGGCCCTGATTATCCTTGCAAAACGAGAGGCGTGCAGCAGCTCCATGAGGCCTTCATCGTTGTTCTGCTTTAGTTTCAAGGTAGTAAGCTTTTCAACACTCCTAGGGGCCTTGCTTCAGCACCCGTTTCAGTACCAGAACACTGCGTAGAACCAGGAAGCTCTGCTCCTGCGTGTATGCTGCGTGTCAACCTAGAAATTAGAGACTGATGGCACAAGGCTAGTTTTCCCATTATGAAAGCTCCGTTGATGCGGCCCCGAAGCTACCTGAAAGCACTGTTGTTACCGTGCTTTTACTTACAGCCGGCATGCTTCATAGAAGAAAATGAGTTTTCTCGAAAGAAACCTTGTGCTTCCAGTTCCTAGTTGGAAGCTCACCCTGCTCTGCTCTATACCAAACGTGAAAGTCAATGTGAGCACTAGCCTCGAAGTAAGGCCCTGATTATGCTGGCAAAACGGGAGGCGTGCAGCAGCTCCATGAGGCCTTCATCGCTGTTCTGCTTTAGTTTCACAGTAGTAAGCTTTCCAACATTCCTAGGGACTTGGCTTAAGCAACCGTTTCGGTACCAGAACACTGCGTAGAGACAGTAAGCTCTGGTCCTGCGTGTATGCTGCGTGTCAACCTAGAAATTGGAGACTGATGGCATAAGGCTTCTTTTCCCATTATGAAAGCTCCGTTCATGCGGCCTCGAAGCTACCTGAAAAGCATTGTTGTTGCCAGGGTTTTCCTCACTGCCGGCATGGTTCTGAGAAGAAAATGAGTTTTCTCCCTAGAAACCTTGGGTTTCCAGTTCCTTGTTGGAAGCTCACCCTGCTCTGCGCTATACCTAAAGTGAAAGTCAACGTGAGCCCAAGCTTCGAAGTAAGGCCCTGATTATCCTTGCAAAACGAGAGGCGTGCAGCAGCTCCATGAGGCCTTCATCGTTGTTCTGCTTTAGTTTCAAGGTAGTAAGCTTTTCAACACTCCTAGGGGACTTGCTTCAGCACCCGTTTCAGTACCAGAACACTGCGTAGAACCAGGAAGCTCTGCTCCTGCGTGTATGCTGCGTGTCAACCTAGAAATTAGAGACTGATGGCACAAGGCTAGTTTTCCCATTATGAAAGCTCCGTTGATGCGGCGCCGAAGCTACCTGAAAAGCACTGTTGTTACCATGTTTTTACTTACAGCCGGCATGGTTCATAGAAGAAAATGAGTTTTCTCGAAAGAAACCTTGTGCTTCCAGTTCCTAGTTGGAAGCTCACCCTGCTCTGCTCTATACCAAACGTGAAAGTCAATGTGAGCACTAGCCTCGAAGTAAGGCCCTGATTATCCTGGCAAAACGGGAGGCGTGCAGCAGCTCCCTGAGGCCTTCATCGCTGTTCTGCTTTAGTTTCACGGTAGTAAGCTTTCCAACATTCCTAGGGACTTTGCTTAAGCAACCGTTTCGGTACCAGAACACTGCGTAGAGACAGTAAGCTCTGGTCCTGCGTGTATGCTGCGTGTCAACCTAGAAATTGGAGACTGATGGCATAAGGCTTCTTTTCCCATTATGAAAGCTCCGTTCATGCGGCCTCGAAGCTACCTGAAAAGCATTGTTGTTGCCGGGGTTTTCCTCACTGCCGGCATGGTTCTGAGAAGAAAATGAGTTTTCTCCTAAGAAACCTTGGGTTTCCAGTTCCTTGTTGGAAGCTCACCCTGCTCTGCGCTATACCTAAAGTGAAAGTCAACGTGAGCCCAAGCTTCAAGTAAGGCCCTGATTATCCTTGCAAAACGAGAGGCGTGCAGCAGCTCCATGAGGCCTTCATCGTTGTTCTGCTTTTAGTTTCAAGGTAGTAAACTTTTCAACACTCCTAGGGGACTTGCTTCAGAAACCCGTTTCTGTACCAGAACACTGCGTAGAACCAGGAAGCTCTGCTCCTGCGTGTATGCTGCGTGTCAACCTAGAAATTAGAGACTGATGGCACAAGGCTAGTTTTCCCATTATGAAAGCTCCGTTGATGCGGCCCCGAAGCTACCTGAAAAGCACTGTTGTTACCGTGCTTTTACTTACAGCCGGCATGGTTCATAGAAGAAAATGAGTTTTCTCGAAAGAAACCTTGTGCTTCCAGTTCCTAGTTGGAAGCTCACCCTGCTCTGCTCTATACCAAACATGAAAGTCAATGTGAGCACTAGCCTCGAAGTAAGGCCCTGATTATGCTGGCAAAACGGGAGGCGTGCAGCAGCTCCATGAGGCCTTCATCGCTGTTCTGCTTTAATTTCACAGTAGTAAGCTTTCCAACATTCCTAGGGACTTTGCTTAAGCAACCGTTTCGGTACCAGAACACTGCGTAGAGACAGTAAGCTCTGGTCCTGCGTGTATGCTGCGTGTCAACCTAGAAATTGGAGACTGATGGCATAAGGCTTCTTTTCCCATTATGAAAGCTCCGTTCATGCGGCCTCGAAGCTACCTGAAAAGCATTGTTGTTGCCGGGGTTTTCCTCACTGCCGGCATGGTTCTGAGAAGAAAATGAGTTTTCTCTTAAGAAACCTTGGGTTTCCAGTTCCTTGTTGGAAGCTCACCCTGCTCTGCGCTATACCTAAAGTGAAAGTCAACGTGAGCCCAAGCTTCGAAGTAAGGCCCTGATTATCCTTGCAAAACGAGAGGCGTGCAGCAGCTCCATGAGGCCTTCATCGTTGTTCTGCTTTAGTTTCAAGGTAGTAAGCTTTTCAACACTCCTAGGGGACTTACTTCAGCACCCGTTTCAGTACCAGAACACTGCGTAGAACCAGGAAGCTCTGCTCCTGCGTGTATGCTGCGTGTCAACCTAGAAATTAGAGACTGATGGCACAAGGCTAGTTTTCCCATTATGAAAGCTCCGTTGATGCGGCCCCGAAGCTACCTGAAAGCACTGTTGTTACCGTGCTTTTACTTACAGCCGGCATGGTTCATAGAAGAAAATGAGTTTTCTCGAAAGAAACCTTGTGCTTCCAGTTCCTAGTTGGAAGCTCACCCTGCTCTGCTCTATACCAAACGTGAAAGTCAATGTGAGCACTAGCCGCGAAGTAAGGCCCAGATTATCCTGGCAAAACGGGAGGCGTGCAGCAGCTCCATGAGGCCTTCATCGCTGTTCTGCTTTAGTTTCACAGTAGTAAGCTTTCCAACATTCCTAGGGACTTTGCTTAAGCAACCGTTTCGGTACCAGAACACTGCGTAGAGACAGTAAGCTCTGGTCCTGCGTGTATGCTGCGTGTCAACCTAGAAATTGGAGACTGATGGCATAAGGCTTCTTTTCCCATTATGAAAGCTCCGTTCATGCGGCCTCGAAGCTACCTGAAAAGCATTGTTGTTGCCGGGGTTTTCCTCACTGCCGGCATGGTTCTGAGAAGAAAATGAGTTTTCTCCTAAGAAACCTTGGGTTTCCAGTTCCTTGTTGGAAGCTCACCCTGCTCTGCGCTATACCTAAAGTGAAAGTCAACGTGAGCCCAAGCTTCGAAGTAAGGCCCTGATTATCCTTGCAAAACGAGAGGCGTGCAGCAGCTCCATGAGGCCTTCATTGTTGTTCTGCTTTAGTTTCAAGGTAGTAAGCTTTTCAACACTCCTAGGGGCCTTGCTTCAGCACCCGTTTCAGTACCAGAACACTGCGTAGAACCAGGAAGCTCTGCTCCTGCGTGTATGCTGCGTGTCAACCTAGAAATTAGAGACCGATGGCACAAGGCTAGTTTTCCCATTATGAAAGCTCCGTTGATGCGGCCCCGAAGCTACCTGAAAAGCACTGTTGTTACCGTGCTTTTACTTACAGCCGGCATGGTTCATAGAAGAAAATGAGTTTTCTCGAAAGAAACCTTGTGCTTCCAGTTCCTAGTTGGAAGCTCACCCTGCTCTGCTCTATACCAAACGTGAAAGTCAATGTGAGCACTAGCCTCGAAGTAAGGCCCTGATTATGCTGGCAAAACGGGAGGCGTGCAGCAGCTCCATGAGGCCTTCATCGCTGTTCTGCTTTAGTTTCACGGTAGTAAGCTTTCCAAGACTCCTAGGGACTTTGCTTAAGCAACCGTTTCGGTACCAGAACACTGCGTAGAGACAGTAAGCTCTGGTCCTGCGTGTATGCTGCGTGTCAACCTAGAAATTGGAGACTGATGGCATAAGGCTTCCTTTCCCATTATGAAAGCTCCGTTCATGCGGCCTCGAAGCTACCTGAAAAGCATTGTTGTTGCCGGGGTTTTCCTCACTGCCGGCATGGTTCTGAGAAGAAAATGAGTTTTCTCCTAAGAAACCTTGGGTTTCCAGTTCCTTGTTGGAAGCTCACCCTGCTCTGCGCTATACCTAAAGTGAAAGTCAACGTGAGCCCAAGCTTCGAAGTAAGGCCCTGATTATCCTTGCAAAACGAGAGGCGTGCAGCAGCTCCATGAGGCCTTCATCGTTGTTCTGCTTTAGTTTCAAGGTAGTAAGCTTTTCAACACTCCTAGGGGACTTACTTCAGCACCCGTTTCAGTACCAGAACACTGCGTAGAACCAGGAAGCTCTGCTCCTGCGTGTATGCTGCGTGTCAACCTAGAAATTAGAGACTGATGGCACAAGGCTAGTTTTCCCATTATGAAAGCTCCGTTGATGCGGCCCCGAAGCTACCTGAAAAGCACTGTTGTTACCATGCTTTTACTTACAGCCGGCATGGTTCATAGAAGAAAATGAGTTTTCTCGAAAGAAACCTTGTGCTTCCAGTTCCTAGTTGGAAGCTCACCCTGCTCTGCTCTATACCAAACGTGAAAGTCAATGTGAGCACTAGCCTCGAAGTAAGGCCCTGATTATCCTGGCAAAACGGGAGGCGTGCAGCAGCTCCATGAGGCCTTCATCGCTGTTCTGCTTTAGTTTCACGGTAGTAAGCTTTCCAAGACTCCTAGGGACTTTGCTTAAGCAACCGTTTCGGTACCAGAACACTGCGTAGAGACAGTAAGCTCTGGTCCTGCGTGTATGCTGCGTGTCAACCTAGAAATTGGAGACTGATGGCATAAGGCTTCTTTTCCCATTATGAAAGCTCCGTTCATGCGGCCTCGAAGCTACCTGAAAAGCATTGTTGTTGCCGGGGTTTTCCTCACTGCCGGCATGGTTCTGAGAAGAAAATGAGTTTTCTCCTAAGAAACCTTGGGTTTCCAGTTCCTTGTTGGAAGCTCACCCTGCTCTGCTCTATACCTAAAGTGAAAGTCAACGTGAGCCCAAGCTTCGAAGTAAGGCCCTGATTATCCTTGCAAAACGAGAGGCGTGCAGCAGCTCCATGAGGCCTTCATTGTTGTTCTGCTTTAGTTTCAAGGTAGTAAGCTTTTCAACACTCCTAGGGGCCTTGCTTCAGCACCCGTTTCAGTACCAGAACACTGCGTAGAACCAGGAAGCTCTGCTCCTGCGTGTATGCTGCGTGTCAACCTAGAAATTAGAGACTGATGGCACAAGGCTAGTTTTCCCATTATGAAAGCTCCGTTGATGCGGCCCCGAAGCTACCTGAAAAGCACTGTTGTTACCGTGCTTTTACTTACAGCCGGCATGGTTCATAGAAGAAAATGAGTTTTCTCGAAAGAAACTTTGTGCTTCCAGTTCCTAGTTGGAAGCTCACCCTGCTCTGTTCTATACCAAACGTGAAAGTCAATGTGAGCACTAGCCTCGAAGTAAGGCCCTGATTATGCTGGCAAAACGGGAGGCGTGCAGCAGCTCCATGAGGCCTTCATCGCTGTTCTGCTTCAGTTTCACGGTAGTAAGCTTTCCAACATTCCTAGGGACTTTGCTTAAGCAACCGTTTCGGTACCAGAACACTGCGTAGAGACAGTAAGCTCTGGTCCTGCGTGTATGCTGCGTGTCAACCTAGAAATTGGAGACTGATGGCATAAGGCTTCTTTTCCCATTATGAAAGCTCCGTTCATGTGGCCTCGAAGCTACCTGAAAAGCATTGTTGTTGCCGGGGTTTTCCTCATTGCCGGCATGGTTCTGAGAAGAAAATGAGTTTTCTCCTAAGAAACCTTGGGTTTCCAGTTCCTTGTTGGAAGCTCACCCTGCTCTGCGCTATACCTAATGTGAAAGTCAACGTGAGCCCAAGCTTCGAAGTAAGGCCCTGATTATCCTTGCAAAACGAGAGGCGTGCAGCAGCTCCATGAGGCCTTCATCGTTGTTCTGCTTTAGTTTCAAGGTAGTAAGCTTTTCAACACTCCTAGGGGCCTTGCTTCAGCACCCGTTTCAGTACCAGAACACTGCGTAGAACCAGGAAGCTCTGCTCCTGCGTGTATGCTGCGTGTCAACCTAGAAATTAGAGACTGATGGCACAAGGCTAGTTTTCCCATCATGAAAGCTCCGTTGATGCGGCCCCGAAGCTACATGAAAGCACTGTTGTTACCGTGCTTTTACTTACAGCCGGCATGGTTCATAGAAGAAAATGAGCTTTCTCGAAAGAAACCTTGTGCTTCCAGTTCCTAGTTGGAAGCTCACCCTGCTCTGCTCTATACCAAACATGAAAGTGAATATGAGCACTAGCCTCGAAGTAAGGCCCTGATTATGCTGGCAAAACGGGAGGCGTGCAGCAGCTCCATGAGGCCTTCATCGCTGTTCTGCTTTAGTTTCACGGTAGTAAGCTTTCCAACATTCCTAGGGACTTTGCTTAAGCAACCGTTTCGGTACCAGAACACTGCGTAGAGACAGTAAGCTCTGGTCCTGCGTGTATGCTGCGTGTCAACCTAGAAATTGGAGACTGATGGCATAAGGCTTCTTTTCCCATTATGAAAGCTCCGTTCATGCGGCCTCGAAGCTACCTGAAAAGCATTGTTGTTGCCGGGGTTTTCCTCATTGCCGGCATGGTTCTGAGAAGAAAATGAGTTTTCTCCTAAGAAACCTTGGGTTTCCAGTTCCTTGTTGGAAGCTCCCCCTGCTCTGCGCTATACCTAAAGTGAAAGTCAACGTGAGCCCAAGCTTCGCAGTAAGGCCCTGATTATCCTTGCAAAAAGAGAGGCGTGCAGCAGCTCCATGAGGCCTTCATCGTTGTTCTGCTTTAGTTTCAAGGTAGTAAGCTTTTCAACACTCCTAGGGGACTTGCTTCAGCACCCGTTTCAGTACCAGAACACTGCGTAGAACCAGGAAGCTCTGCTCCTGCGTGTATGCTGCGTGTCAACCTAGAAATTGGAGACTGATGGCATAAGGCTTCTTTTCCCATTATGAAAGCTCCGTTCATGCGGCCTCGAAGCTACCTGAAAAGCATTGTTGTTGCCGGGGTTTTCCTCACTGCCGGCATGGTTCTGAGAAGAAAATGAGTTTTCTCCTAAGAAACCTTGGGTTTCCAGTTCCTTGTTGGAAGCTCACCCTGCTCTGCGCTATACCTAAAGTGAAAGTCAACGTGAGCCCAAGCTTCGAAGTAAGGCCCTGATTATCCTTGCAAAACGAGAGGCGTGCAGCAGCTCCATGAGGCCTTCATCGTTGTTCTGCTTTAGTTTCAAGGTAGTAAGCTTTTCAACACTCCTAGGGGACTTGCTTCAGCACCCGTTTCAGTACCAGAACACTGCCTAGAACCAGGAAGCTCTGCTCCTGCGTGTATGCTGCGTGTCAACCTAGAAATTAGAGACTGATGGCACAAGGCTAGTTTTCCCATTATGAAAGCGCCGTTGATGCGGCCCCGAAGCTACCTGAAAAGCACTGTTGTTACCGTGCTTTTACTTACAGTAGGCATATTTCATAGAAGAAAATGAGTTTTCTCGAAAGAAACCTTGTGCTTCCAGTTCCTAGTTGGAAGCTCACCCTGCTCTGCTCTATACCAAACGTGAAAGTCAATGTGAGCACTAGCCTCGAAATAAGGCTCTGATTATGCTGGCAAAACGGGAGGCGTGCAGCAGCTCCATGAGGCCTTCATCGCTGTTCTGCTTTAGTTTCACGGTAGTAAGCTTTCCAACATTCCTAGGGACTTTGCTTAAGCAACCGTTTCGGTACCAGAACACTGCGTAGAGACAGTAAGCTCTGGTCCTGCGTGTATGCTGCGTGTCAACCTAGAAATTGGAGACCGATGGCATAAGGCTTCTTTTCCCATTATGAAAGCTCCGTTCATGCGGCCTCGAAGCTACCTGAAAAGCATTGTTGTTGCCGGGGTTTTCCTCACTGCCGGCATGGTTCTGAGAAGAAAATGAGTTTTCTCCTAAGAAACCTTGGGTTTCCAGTTCCTTGTTGGAAGCTCACCCTGCTCTGCGCTATACCTAAAGTGAAAGTCAACGTGAGCCCAAGCTTCGAAGTAAGGCCCTGATTATCCTTGCAAAACGAGAGGCGTGCAGCAGCTCCATGAGGCCTTCATCGTTGTTCTGCTTTAGTTTCAAGGTAGTAAGCTTTTCAACACTCCTAGGGGCCTTGCTTCAGCACCCGTTTCAGTACCAGAACACTGCGTAGAACCAGGAAGCTCTGCTCCTGCGTGTATGCTGCGTGTCAACCTAGAAATTAGAGACTGATGGCACAAGGCTAGTTTTCCCATTATGAAAGCTCCGTTGATGCGGCCCCGAAGCTACCTGAAAAGCACTGTTGTTACCGTGCTTTTACTTACAGCCGGCATGGTTCATAGAAGAAAATGAGCTTTCTCGAAAGAAACCTTGTGCTTCCAGTTCCTAGTTGGAAGCTCACCCTGCTCTGCTCTATACCAAACATGAAAGTCAATATGAGCACTAGCCTCGAAGTAAGGCTCTGATTATGCTGGCAAAACGGGAGGCGTGCAGCAGCTCCATGAGGCCTTCATCGCTGTTCTGCTTCAGTTTCACGGTAGTAAGCTTTCCAACATTCCTAGGGACTTTGCTTAAGCAACCGTTTCGGTACCAGAACACTGCGTAGAGACAGTAAGCTCTGGTCCTGCGTGTATGCTGCGTGTCAACCTAGAAATTGGAGACTGATGGCATAAGGCTTCTTTTCCCATTATGAAAGCTCCGTTCATGCGGCCTCGAAGCTACCTGAAAAGCATTGTTGTTGCCGGGGTTTTCCTCATTGCCGGCATGGTTCTGAGAAGAAAATGAGTTTTCTCCTAAGAAACCTTGGGTTTCCAGTTCCTTGTTGGAAGCTCCCCCTGCTCTGCGCTATACCTAAAGTGAAAGTCAACGTGAGCCCAAGCTTCGAAGTAAGGCCCTGATTATCCTTGCAAAAAGAGAGGCGTGCAGCAGCTCCATGAGGCCTTCATCGTTGTTCTGCTTTAGTTTCAAGGTAGTAAGCTTTTCAACACTCCTAGGGGACTTGCTTCAGCACCCGTTTCAGTACCAGAACACTGCGTAGAACCAGGAAGCTCTGCTCCTGCGTGTATGCTGCGTGTCAACCTAGAAATTGGAGACTGATGGCATAAGGCTTCTTTTCCCATTATGAAAGCTCCGTTCATGCGGCCTCGAAGCTACCTGAAAAGCATTGTTGTTGCCGGGGTTTTCCTCACTGCCGGCATGGTTCTGAGAAGAAAATGAGTTTTCTCCTAAGAAACCTTGGGTTTCCAGTTCCTTGTTGGAAGCTCACCCTGCTCTGCGCTATACCTAAAGTGAAAGTCAACGTGAGCCCAAGCTTCGAAGTAAGGCCCTGATTATCCTTGCAAAACGAGAGGCGTGCAGCAGCTCCATGAGGCCTTCATCGTTGTTCTGCTTTAGTTTCAAGGTAGTAAGCTTTTCAACACTCCTAGGGGACTTGCTTCAGCACCCGTTTCAGTACCAGAACACTGCCTAGAACCAGGAAGCTCTGCTCCTGCGTGTATGCTGCGTGTCAACCTAGAAATTAGAGACTGATGGCACAAGGCTAGTTTTCCCATTATGAAAGCGCCGTTGATGCGGCCCCGAAGCTACCTGAAAAGCACTGTTGTTACCGTGCTTTTACTTACAGTAGGCATATTTCATAGAAGAAAATGAGTTTTCTCGAAAGAAACCTTGTGCTTCCAGTTCCTAGTTGGAAGCTCACCCTGCTCTGCTCTATACCAAACGTAAAAGTCAATGTGAGCACTAGCCTCGAAATAAGGCTCTGATTATGCTGGCAAAACGGGAGGCGTGCAGCAGCTCCATGAGGCCTTCATCGCTGTTCTGCTTTAGTTTCACGGTAGTAAGCTTTCCAACATTCCTAGGGACTTTGCTTAAGCAACCGTTTCGGTACCAGAACACTGCGTAGAGACAGTAAGCTCTGGTCCTGCGTGTATGCTGCGTGTCAACCTAGAAATTGGAGACCGATGGCATAAGGCTTCTTTTCCCATTATGAAAGCTCCGTTCATGCGGCCTCGAAGCTACCTGAAAAGCATTGTTGTTGCCGGGGTTTTCCTCACTGCCGGCATGGTTCTGAGAAGAAAATGAGTTTTCTCCTAAGAAACCTTGGGTTTCCAGTTCCTTGTTGGAAGCTCACCCTGCTCTGCGCTATACCTAAAGTGAAAGTCAACGTGAGCCCAAGCTTCGAAGTAAGGCCCTGATTATCCTTGCAAAACGAGAGGCGTGCAGCAGCTCCATGAGGCCTTCATCGTTGTTCTGCTTTAGTTTCAAGGTAGTAAGCTTTTCAACACTCCTAGGGGCCTTGCTTCAGCACCCGTTGCAGTACCAGAACACTGCGTAGAACCAGGAAGCTCTGCTCCTGCGTGTATGCTGCGTGTCAACCTAGAAATTAGAGACTGATGGCACAAGGCTAGTTTTCCCATTATGAAAGCTCCGTTGATGCGGCCCCGAAGCTACCTGAAAAGCACTGTTGTTACCGTGCTTTTACTTACAGCCGGCATGGTTCATAGAAGAAAATGAGTTTTCTCGAAAGAAACCTTGTGCTTCCAGTTCCTAGTTGGAAGCTCACCCTGCTCTGCTCTATACCAAACGTGAAAGTCAATGTGAGCACTAGCCTCGAAGTAAGGCCCTGATTATGCTGGCAAAACGGGAGGCGTGCAGCAGCTCCATGAGGCCTTCATCGCTGTTCTGCTTTAGTTTCATGGTAGTAAGCTTTCCAAGACTCCTAGGGCCTTTGCTTAAGCAACCGTTTCGGTACCAGAACACTGCGTAGAGACAGTAAGCTCTGGTCCTGCGTGTATGCTGCGTGTCAACCTAGAAATTGGAGACTGATGGCATAAGGCTTCTTTTCCCATTATGAAAGCTCCGTTCATGCGGCCTCGAAGCTACCTGAGAAGCATTGTTGTTGCCGGGGTTTTCCTCACTGCCGGCATGGTTCTGAGAAGAAAATGAGTTTTCTCCTAAGAAACCTTGGGTTTCCAGTTCCTTGTTGGAAGCTCACCCTGCTCTGCGCTATACCTAAAGTGAAAGTCAACGTGAGCCCAAGCTTCGAAGTAAGGCCCTGATTATCCTTGCAAAACGAGAGGCGTGCAGCAGCTCCATGAGGCCTTCATCGTTGTTCTGCTTTAGTTTCAAGGTAGTAAGCTTTTCAACACTCCTAGGGGCCTTGCTTCAGCACCCGTTTCAGTACCAGAACACTGCGTAGAACCAGGAAGCTCTGCTCCTGCGTGTATGCTGCGTGTCAACCTAGAAATTAGAGACTGATGGCACAAGGCTAGTTTTCCCATTATGAAAGTGCCGTTGATGCGGCTCCGAAGCTACCTGAAAAGCACTGTTGTTACCGTGCTTTTACTTACAGTAGGCATGGTTCATAGAAGAAAATGAGTTTTCTCGAAAGAAACCTTGTGCTTCCAGTTCCTAGTTGGAAGCTCACCCTGCTCTGCTCTATACCAAACGTGAAAGTCAATGTGAGCACTAGCCTCGAAGTAAGGCCCTGATTATCCTGGCAAAACGGGAGGCGTGCAGCAGCTCCATGAGGCCTTCATCGCTGTTCTGCTTTAGTTTCACGGTAGTAAGCTTTCCAAGACTCCTAGGGACTTTGCTTAAGCAACCGTTTCGGTACCAGAACACTGCGTAGAGACAGTAAGCTCTGGTCCTGCGTGTATGCTGCGTGTCAACCTAGAAATTGGAGACTGATGGCATAAGGCTTCTTTTCCCATTATGAAAGCTCCGTTCATGCGGCCTCGAAGCTACCTGAAAAGCATTGTTGTTGCCGGGGTTTTCCTCACTGCCGGCATGGTTCTGAGAAGAAAATGAGTTTTCTCCTAAGAAACCTTGGGTTTCCAGTTCCTTGTTGGAAGCTCACCCTGCTCTGCGCTATACCTAAAGTGAAAGTCAACGTGAGCCCAAGCTTCGAAGTAAGGCCCTGATTATCCTTGCAAAACGAGAGGCGTGCAGCAGCTCCATGAGGCCTTCATCGTTGTTCTGCTTTAGTTTCAAGGTAGTAAGCTTTTCAACACTCCTAGGGGCCTTGCTTCAGCACCCGTTTCAGTACCAGAACACTGCGTAGAACCAGGAAGCTCTGCTCCTGCGTGTATGCTGCGTGTCAACCTAGAAATTAGAGACTGATGGCACAAGGCTAGTTTTCCCATTATGAAAGCTCCGTTGATGCGGCCCCGAAGCTACCTGAAAGCACTGTTCTTACCGTGCTTTTACTTACAGCCGGCATGGTTCATAGAAGAAAATGAGCTTTCTCGAAAGAAACCTTGTGCTTCCAGTTCCTAGTTGGAAGCTCACCCTGCTCTGCTCTATACCAAACGTGAAAGTCAATGTGAGCACTAGCCTCGAAGTAAGGCCCTGATTATGCTGGCAAAACGGGAGGCGTGCAGCAGCTCCATGAGGCCTTCATCGCTCTTCTGCTTTAGTTTCACGGTAGTAAGCTTTCCAACATTCCTAGGGACTTTGCTTAAGCAACCGTTTCGGTACCAGAACACTGCGTAGAGACAGTAAGCTCTGGTCCTGCGTGTATGCTGCGTGTCAACCTAGAAATTGGAGACCGATGGCATAAGGCTTCTTTTTCCATTATGAAAGCTCCGTTCATGCGGCCTCGAAGCTACCTGAAAAGCATTGTTGTTGCCGGGGTTTTCCTCACTGCCGGCATGGTTCTGGGAGAAAATGAGTTTTCTCCTAAGAAACCTTGGGTTTCCAGTTCCTTGTTGGAAGCTCACCCTGCTCTGCGCTATACCTAAAGTGAAAGTCAACGTGAGCCCAAGCGTCGAAGTAAGGCCCTGATTATCCTTGCAAAACGAGAGGCGTGCAGCAGCTCCATGAGGCCTTCATCGTTGTTCTGCTTTAGTTTCAAGGTAGTAAGCTTTTCAACACTCCTAGGGGCCTTGCTTCAGCACCCGTTTCAGTACCAGAACACTGCGTAGAACCAGGAAGCTCTGCTCCTGCGTGTATGCTGCATGTCAACCTAGAAATTAGAGACTGATGGCACAAGGCTAGTTTTCCCATTATGAAAGCTCCGTTGATGCGGCGCCGAAGCTACCTGAAAAGCACTGTTGTTACCGTGCTTTTACTTACAGCCGGCATGGTTCATAGAAGAAAATGAGTTTTCTCGAAAGAAACCTTGTGCTTCCAGTTCCTAGTTGGAAGCTCACCCTGCTCTGCTCTATACCAAACGTGAAAGTCAATGTGAGCACTAGCCTCGAAGTAAGGCCCTGATTATGCTGGCAAAAAGGGAGGCGTGCAGCAGCTCCATGAGGCCTTCATCGCTGTTCTGCTTTAGTTTCACGGTAGTAAGCTTTCCAAGACTCCTAGGGACTTATTTAAGCAACCGTTTCGGTACCAGAACACTGCGTAGAGACAGTAAGCTCTGGTCCTGCGTGTATGCTGCGTGTCAACCTAGAAATTGGAGACTGATGGCATAAGGCTTCTTTTCCCATTATGAAAGCTCCGTTCATGCGGCCTCGAAGCTACCTGAAAAGCATTGTTGTTGCCGGGGTTTTCCTCACTGCCGGCATGGTTCTGAGAAGAAAATGAGTTTTCTCCTAAGAAACCTTGGGTTTCCAGTTCCTTGTTGGAAGCTCACCCTGCTCTGCGCTATACCTAAAGTGAAAGTCAACGTGAGCCCAAGCTTCGAAGTAAGGCCCTGATTATCCTTGCAAAACGAGAGGCGTGCAGCAGCTCCATGAGGCCTTCATCGTTGTTCTGCTTTAGTTTCAAGGTAGTAAGCTTTTCAACACTCCTAGGGGCCTTGCTTCAGCACCCGTTTCAGTACCAGAACACTGCGTAGAACCAGGAAGCTCTGCTCCTGCGTGTATGCTGCGTGTCAACCTAGAAATTAGAGACTGATGGCACAAGGCTAGTTTTCCCATTATGAAAGCTCCGTTGATGCGGCCCCGAAGCTACCTGAAAAGCACTGTTGTTACCGTGCTTTTACTTACAGCCAGCATGGTTCATAGAAGAAAATGAGTTTTCTCGAAAGAAACCTTGTGCTTCCAGTTCCTAGTTGGAAGCTCACCCTGCTCTGCTCTATACCAAACGTGAAAGTCAATGTGAGCACTAGCCTCGAAGTAAGGCCCTGATTATGCTGGCAAAACGGGAGGCGTGCAGCAGCTCCATGAGGCCTTCATCGCTGTTCTGCTTTAGTTTCACGGTAGTAAGCTTTCCAAGACTCCTAGGGACTTTGCTTAAGCAACCGTTTCGGTACCAGAACACTGCGTAGAGACAGTAAGCTCTGGTCCTGCGTGTATGCTGCGTGTCAACCTAGAAATTGGAGACTGATGGCATAAGGCTTCTTTTCCCATTATGAAAGCTCCGTTCATGCGGCCTCGAAGCTACCTGAAAAGCATTGTTGTTGCCGGGGTTTTCCTCACTGCCGGCATGGTTCTGAGAAGAAAATGAGTTTTCTCCTAAGAAACCTTGGGTTTCCAGTTCCTTGTTGGAAGCTCACCCTGCTCTGCGCTATACCTAAAGTGAAAGTCAACGTGAGCCCAAGCTTCGAAGTAAGGCCCTGATTATCCTTGCAAAACGAGAGGCGTGCAGCAGCTCCATGAGGCCTTCATCGTTGTTCTGCTTTAGTTTCAAGGTAGTAAGCTTTTCAACACTCCTAGGGGACTTGCTTCAGCACCCGTTTCAGTACCAGAACACTGCGTAGAACCAGGAAGCTCTGCTCCTGCGTGTATGCTGCGTGTCAACCTAGAAATTAGAGACTGATGGCACAAGGCTAGTTTTCCCATCATGAAAGCTCCGTTGATGCGGCCCCGAAGCTACATGAAAGCACTGTTGTTACCGTGCTTTTACTTACAGCCGGCATGGTTCATAGAAGAAAATGAGCTTTCTCGAAAGAAACCTTGTGCTTCCAGTTCCTAGTTGGAAGCTCACCCTGCTCTGCTCTATACCAAACATGAAAGTCAATATGAGCACTAGCCTCGAAGTAAGGCCCTGATTATGCTGGCAAAACGGGAGGCGTGCAGCAGCTCCATGAGGCCTTCATCGCTGTTCTGCTTCAGTTTCACGGTAGTAAGCTTTCCAACATTCCTAGGGACTTTGCTTAAGCAACCGTTTCGGTACCAGAACACTGCGTAGAGACAGTAAGCTCTGGTCCTGCGTGTATGCTGCGTGTCAACCTAGAAATTGGAGACTGATGGCATAAGGCTTCTTTTCCCATTATGAAAGCTCCGTTCATGCGGCCTCGAAGCTACCTGAAAAGCATTGTTGTTGCCGGGGTTTTCCTCATTGCCGGCATGGTTCTGAGAAGAAAATGAGTTTTCTCCTAAGAAACCTTGGGTTTCCAGTTCCTTGTTGGAATCTCCCCCTGCTCTGCGCTATACCTAAAGTGAAAGTCAACGTGAGCCCAAGCTTCGAAGTAAGGCCCTGATTATCCTTGCAAAAAGAGAGGCGTGCAGCAGCTCCATGAGGCCTTCATCGTTGTTCTGCTTTAGTTTCAAGGTAGTAAGCTTTTCAACACTCCTAGGGGACTTGCTTCAGCACCCGTTTCAGTACCAGAACACTGCGTAGAGACAGTAAGCTCTGGTCCTGCGTGTATGCTGCGTGTCAACCTAGAAATTGGAGACTGATGGCATAAGGCTTCTTTTCCCATTATGAAAGCTCCGTTCATGCGGCCTCGAAGCTACCTGAAAAGCATTGTTGTTGCCGGGGTTTTCCTCACTGCCGGCATGGTTCTGAGAAGAAAATGAGTTTTCTCCTAAGAAACCTTGGGTTTCCAGTTCCTTGTTGGAAGCTCACCCTGCTCTGCGCTATACCTAAAGTGAAAGTCAACGTGAGCCCAAGCTTCGAAGTAAGGCCCTGATTATCCTTGCAAAACGAGAGGCGTGCAGCAGCTCCATGAGGCCTTCATCGTTGTTCTGCTTTAGTTTCAAGGTAGTAAGCTTTTCAACACTCCTAGGGGCCTTGCTTCAGCACCCGTTTCAGTACCAGAACACTGCGTAGAACCAGGAAGCTCTGCTCCTGCGTGTATGCTGCGTGTCAACCTAGAAATTAGAGACTGATGGCACAAGGCTAGTTTTCCCATTATGAAAGCTCCGTTGATGCGGCCCCGAAGCTACCTGAAAAGCACTGTTGTTACCGTGCTTTTACTTACAGCCGGCATGGTTCATAGAAGAAAATGAGTTTTCTCGAAAGAAACCTTGTGCTTCCAGTTCCTAGTTGGAAGCTCACCCTGCTCTGCTCTATTCCAAACGTGAAAGTCAATGTGAGCACTAGCCTCGAAGTAAGGCCCTGATTATGCTGGCAAAACGGGAGGCGTGCAGCAGCTCCATGAGGCCTTCATCGCTGTTCTGCTTTAGTTTCACGGTAGTAAGCTTTCCAAGACTCCTAGGGACTTTGCTTAAGCAACCGTTTCGGTACCAGAACACTGCGTAGAGACAGTAAGCTCTGGTCCTGCGTGTATGCTGCGTGTCAACCTAGAAATTGGAGACTGATGGCATAAGGCTTCTTTTCCCATTATGAAAGCTCCGTTCATGCGGCCTCGAAGCTACCTGAAAAGCATTGTTGTTGCCGGGGTTTTCCTCACTGCCGGCATGGTTCTGAGAAGAAAATGAGTTTTCTCCTAAGAAACCTTGGGTTTCCAGTTCCTTGTTGGAAGCTCACCCTGCTCTGCGCTATACCTAAAGTGAAAGTCAACGTGAGCCCAAGCTTCGAAGTAAGGCCCTGATTATCCTTGCAAAACGAGAGGCGTGCAGCAGCTCCATGAGGCCTTCATCGCTGTTCTGCTTTAGTTTCATGGTAGTAAGCTTTCCAAGACTCCTAGGGACTTTGCTTAAGCAACCGTTTCGGTACCAGAACACTGCGTAGAGACAGTAAGCTCTGGTCCTGCGTGTATGCTGCGTGTCAACCTAGAAATTGGAGACTGATGGCATAAGGCTTCTTTTCCCATTATGAAAGCTCCGTTCATGCGGCCTCGAAGCTACCTGAGAAGCATTGTTGTTGCCGGGGTTTTCCTCACTGCCGGCATGGTTCTGAGAAGAAAATGAGTTTTCTCCTAAGAAACCTTGGGTTTCCAGTTCCTTGTTGGAAGCTCACCCTGCTCTGCGCTATACCTAAAGTGAAAGTCAACGTGAGCCCAAGCTTCGAAGTAAGGCCCTGATTATCCTTGCAAAACGAGAGGCGTGCAGCAGCTCCATGAGGCCTTCATCGTTGTTCTGCTTTAGTTTCAAGGTAGTAAGCTTTTCAACACTCCTAGGGGACTTGCTTCAGCACCCGTTTCAGTACCAGAACACTGCGTAGAACCAGGAAGCTCTGCTCCTGCGTGTATGCTGCGTGTCAACCTAGAAATTAGAGACTGATGGCACAAGGCTAGTTTTCCCATTATGAAAGTGCCGTTGATGCGGCTCCGAAGCTACCTGAAAAGCACTGTTGTTACCGTGCTTTTACTTACAGTAGGCATGGTTCATAGAAGAAAATGAGTTTTCTCGAAAGAAACCTTGTGCTTCCAGTTCCTAGTTGGAAGCTCACCCTGCTCTGCTCTATACCAAACGTGAAAGTCAATGTGAGCACTAGCCTCGAAGTAAGGCCCTGATTATCCTGGCAAAACGGGAGGCGTGCAGCAGCTCCATGAGACCTTCATCGCTGTTCTGCTTTAGTTTCACGGTAGTAAGCTTTCCAAGACTCCTAGGGACTTTGCTTAAGCAACCGTTTCGGTACCAGAACACTGCGTAGAGACAGTAAGCTCTGGTCCTGCGTGTATGCTGCGTGTCAACCTAGAAATTGGAGACTGATGGCATAAGGCTTCTTTTCCCATTATGAAAGCTCCGTTCATGCGGCCTCGAAGCTACCTGAAAAGCATTGTTGTTGCCGGGGTTTTCCTCACTGCCGGCATGGTTCTGAGAAGAAAATGAGTTTTCTCCTAAGAAACCTTGGGTTTCCAGTTCCTTGTTGGAAGCTCACCCTGCTCTGCGCTATACCTAAAGTGAAAGTCAACGTGAGCCCAAGCTTCGAAGTAAGGCCCTGATTATCCTTGCAAAACGAGAGGCGTGCAGCAGCTCCATGAGGCCTTCATCGTTGTTCTGCTTTAGTTTCAAGGTAGTAAGCTTTTCAACACTCCTAGGGGCCTTGCTTCAGCACCCGTTTCAGTACCAGAACACTGCGTAGAACCAGGAAGCTCTGCTCCTGCGTGTATGCTGCGTGTCAACCTAGAAATTAGAGACTGATGGCACAAGGCTAGTTTTCCCATTATGAAAGCTCCGTTGATGCGGCCCCGAAGCTACCTGAAAAGCACTGTTGTTACCGTGCTTTTACTTACAGCCGGCATGGTTCATAGAAGAAAATGAGTTTTCTCGAAAGAAACCTTGTGCTTCCAGTTCCTAGTTGGAAGCTCACCCTGCTCTGCTCTATACCAAACGTGAAAGTCAATGTGAGCACTAGCCTCGAAGTAAGGCCCTGATTATGCTGGCAAAACGGGAGGCGTGCAGCAGCTCCATGAGGCCTTCATCGCTGTTCTTCTTTAGTTTCATGGTAGTAAGCTTTCCAAGACTCCTAGGGACTTTGCTTAAGCAACCGTTTCGGTACCAGAACACTGCGTAGAGACAGTAAGCTCTGGTCCTGCGTGTATGCTGCGTGTCAACCTAGAAATTGGAGACTGATGGCATAAGGCTTCTTTTCCCATTATGAAAGCTCCGTTCATGCGGCCTCGAAGCTACCTGAGAAGCATTGTTGTTGCCGGGGTTTTCCTCACTGCCGGCATGGTTCTGAGAAGAAAATGAGTTTTCTCCTAAGAAACCTTGGGTTTCCAGTTCCTTGTTGGAAGCTCACCCTGCTCTGCGCTATACCTAAAGTGAAAGTCAACGTGAGCCCAAGCTTCGAAGTAAGGCCCTGATTATCCTTGCAAAACGAGAGGCGTGCAGCAGCTCCATGAGGCCTTCATCGTTGTTCTGCTTTAGTTTCAAGGTAGTAAGCTTTTCAACACTCCTAGGGGCCTTGCTTCAGCACCCGTTTCAGTACCAGAACACTGCGTAGAACCAGGAAGCTCTGCTCCTGCGTGTATGCTGCGTGTCAACCTAGAAATTAGAGACTGATGGCACAAGGCTAGTTTTCCCATTATGAAAGTGCCGTTGATGCGGCTCCGAAGCTACCTGAAAAGCACTGTTGTTACCGTGCTTTTACTTACAGTAGGCATGGTTCATAGAAGAAAATGAGTTTTCTCGAAAGAAACCTTGTGCTTCCAGTTCCTAGTTGGAAGCTCACCCTGCTCTGCTCTATACCAAACGTGAAAGTCAATGTGAGCACTAGCCTCGAAGTAAGGCCCTGATTATCCTGGCAAAACGGGAGGCGTGCAGCAGCTCCATGAGGCCTTCATCGCTGTTCTGCTTTAGTTTCACGGTAGTAAGCTTTCCAAGACTCCTAGGGACTTTGCTTAAGCAACCGTTTCGGTACCAGAACACTGCGTAGAGACAGTAAGCTCTGGTCCTGCGTGTATGCTGCGTGTCAACCTAGAAATTGGAGACTGATGGCATAAGGCTTCTTTTCCCATTATGAAAGCTCCGTTCATGCGGCCTCGAAGCTACCTGAAAAGCATTGTTGTTGCCGGGGTTTTCCTCACTGCCGGCATGGTTCTGAGAAGAAAATGAGTTTTCTCCTAAGAAACCTTGGGTTTCCAGTTCCTTGTTGGAAGCTCCCCCTGCTCTGCGCTATACCTAAAGTGAAAGTCAACGTGAGCCCAAGCTTCGAAGTAAGGCCCTGATTATCCTTGCAAAACGAGAGGCGTGCAGCAGCTCCATGAGGCCTTCATCGTTGTTCTGCTTTAGTTTCAAGGTAGTAAGCTTTTCAACACTCCTAGGGGCCTTGCTTCAGCACCCGTTGCAGTACCAGAACACTGCGTAGAACCAGGAAGCTCTGCTCCTGCGTGTATGCTGCGTGTCAACCTAGAAATTAGAGACTGATGGCACAAGGCTAGTTTTCCCATTATGAAAGCTCCGTTGATGCGGCCCCGAAGCTACCTGAAAGCACTGTTGTTACCGTGCGTTTACTTACAGCCGGCATGGTTCATAGAAGAAAATGAGTTTTCTCGAAAGAAACCTTGTGCTTCCAGTTCCTAGTTGGAAGCTCACCCTGCTCTGTTCTATACCAAACGTGAAAGTCAATGTGAGCACTAGCCTCGAAGTAAGGCCCTGATTATGCTGGCAAAACGGGAGGCGTGCAGCAGCTCCATGAGGCCTTCATCGCTGTTCTGCTTTAGTTTCACGGTAGTAAGCTTTCCAACATTCCTAGGGACTTTGCTTAAGCAACCGTTTCGGTACCAGAACACTGCGTAGAGACAGTAAGCTCTGGTCCTGCGTGTATGCTGCGTGTCAATCTAGAAATTGGAGACTGATGGCATAAGGCTTCTTTTCCCATTATGAAAGCTCCGTTCATGCGGCCTCGAAGCTACCTGGAAAGCATTGTTGTTGCCGGGGTTTTCCTCACTGCCGGCATGGTTCTGAGAAGAAAATGAGTTTTCTCCTAAGAAACCTTGGGTTTCCAGTTCCTTGTTGGAAGCTCACCCTGCTCTGCGCTATACCTAAAGTGAAAGTCAACGTGAGCCCAAGCTTCGAAGTAAGGCCCTGATTATCCTTGCAAAACGAGAGGCGTGCAGCAGCTCCATGAGGCCTTCATCGTTGTTCTGCTTTTAGTTTCAAGGTAGTAAGCTTTTCAACACTCCTAGGGGACTTGCTTCAGAAACCCGTTTCTGTACCAGAACACTGCGTAGAACCCGGAAGCTCTGCTCCTGCGTGTATGCTGCGTGTCAACCTAGAAATTAGAGACTGATGGCACAAGGCTAGTTTTCCCATTATGAAAGCTCCGTTGATGCGGCCCCGAAGCTACCTGAAAAGCACTGTTGTTACCGTGCTTTTACTTACAGCCGGCATGGTTCTGAGAAGAAAATGAGTTTTCTCGAAAGAAACCTTGTGCTTCCAGTTCCTAGTTGGAAGCTCACCCTGCTCTGCTCTATACCAAACGTGAAAGTCAATGTGAGCACTAGCCTCGAAGTAAGGCCCTGATTATGCTGGCAAAACGGGAGGCGTGCAGCAGCTCCATGAGGCCTTCATCGCTGTTCTTCTTTAGTTTCATGGTAGTAAGCTTTCCAAGACTCCTAGGGACTTTGCTTAAGCAACCGTTTCGGTACCAGAACACTGCGTAGAGACAGTAAGCTCTGGTCCTGCGTGTATGCTGCGTGTCAACCTAGAAATTGGAGACTGATGGCATAAGGCTTCTTTTCCCATTATGAAAGCTCCGTTCATGCGGCCTCGAAGCTACCTGAGAAGCATTGTTGTTGCCGGGGTTTTCCTCACTGCCGGCATGGTTCTGAGAAGAAAATGAGTTTTCTCCTAAGAAACCTTGGGTTTCCAGTTCCTTGTTGGAAGCTCACCCTGCTCTGCGCTATACCTAAAGTGAAAGTCAACGTGAGCCCAAGCTTCGAAGTAAGGCCCTGATTATCCTTGCAAAACGAGAGGCGTGCAGCAGCTCCATGAGGCCTTCATCGTTGTTCTGCTTTAGTTTCAAGGTAGTAAGCTTTTCAACACTCCTAGGGGCCTTGCTTCAGCACCCGTTTCAGTACCAGAACACTGCGTAGAACCAGGAAGCTCTGCTCCTGCGTGTATGCTGCGTGTCAACCTAGAAATTAGAGACTGATGGCACAAGGCTAGTTTTCCCATTATGAAGTGCCGTTGATGCGGCTCCGAAGCTACCTGAAAAGCACTGTTGTTACCGTGCTTTTACTTACAGTAGGCATGGTTCATAGAAGAAAATGAGTTTTCTCGAAAGAAACCTTGTGCTTCCAGTTCCTAGTTGGAAGCTCACCCTGCTCTGCTCTATACCAAACGTGAAAGTCAATGTGAGCACTAGCCTCGAAGTAAGGCCCTGATTATCCTGGCAAAACGGGAGGCGTGCAGCAGCTCCATGAGGCCTTCATCGCTGTTCTGCTTTAGTTTCACGGTAGTAAGCTTTCCAAGACTCCTAGGGACTTTGCTTAAGCAACCGTTTCGGTACCAGAACACTGCGTAGAGACAGTAAGCTCTGGTCCTGCGTGTATGCTGCGTGTCAACCTAGAAATTGGAGACTGATGGCATAAGGCTTCTTTTCCCATTATGAAAGCTCCGTTCATGCGGCCTCGAAGCTACCTGAAAAGCATTGTTGTTGCCGGGGTTTTCCTCACTGCCGGCATGGTTCTGAGAAGAAAATGAGTTTTCTCCTAAGAAACCTTGGGTTTCCAGTTCCTTGTTGGAAGCTCCCCCTGCTCTGCGCTATACCTAAAGTGAAAGTCAACGTGAGCCCAAGCTTCGAAGTAAGGCCCTGATTATCCTTGCAAAACGAGAGGCGTGCAGCAGCTCCATGAGGCCTTCATCGTTGTTCTGCTTTAGTTTCAAGGTAGTAAGCTTTTCAACACTCCTAGGGGCCTTGCTTCAGCACCCGTTGCAGTACCAGAACACTGCGTAGAACCAGGAAGCTCTGCTCCTGCGTGTATGCTGCGTGTCAACCTAGAAATTAGAGACTGATGGCACAAGGCTAGTTTTCCCATTATGAAAGCTCCGTTGATGCGGCCCCGAAGCTACCTGAAAGCACTGTTCTTACCGTGCTTTTACTTACAGCCGGCATGGTTCATAGAAGAAAATGAGCTTTCTCGAAAGAAACCTTGTGCTTCCAGTTCCTAGTTGGAAGCTCACCCTGCTCTGCTCTATACCAAACGTGAAAGTCAATGTGAGCACTAGCCTCGAAGTAAGGCCCTGATTATGCTGGCAAAACGGGAGGCGTGCAGCAGCTCCATGAGGCCTTCATCGCTGTTCTGCTTTAGTTTCACGGTAGTAAGCTTTCCAACATTCCTAGGGACTTTGCTTAAGCAACCGTTTCGGTACCAGAACACTGCGTAGAGACAGTAAGCTCTGGTCCTGCGTGTATGCTGCGTGTCAACCTAGAAATTGGAGACCGATGGCATAAGGCTTCTTTTCCCATTATGAAAGCTCCGTTCATGCGGCCTCGAAGCTACCTGAAAAGCATTGTTGTTGCCGGGGTTTTCCTCACTGCCGGCATGGTTCTGAGAAGAAAATGAGTTTTCTCCTAAGAAACCTTGGGTTTCCAGTTCCTTGTTGGAAGCTCACCCTGCTCTGCGCTATACCTAAAGTGAAAGTCAACGTGAGCCCAAGCTTCGAAGTAAGGCCCTGATTATCCTTGCAAAACGAGAGGCGTGCAGCAGCTCCATGAGGCCTTCATCGTTGTTCTGCTTTAGTTTCAAGGTAGTAAGCTTTTCAACACTCCTAGGGGACTTGCTTCAGCACCCGTTTCAGTACCAGAACACTGCGTAGAACCAGGAAGCTCTGCTCCTGCGTGTATGCTGCGTGTCAACCTAGAAATTAGAGACTGATGGCACAAGGCTAGTTTTCCCATTATGAAAGCTCCGTTGATGCGGCCCCGAAGCTACCTGAAAAGCACTGTTGTTACCGTGCTTTTACTTACAGCCGGCATGGTTCATAGAAGAAAATGAGTTTTCTCGAAAGAAACCTTGTGCTTCCAGTTCCTAGTTGGAAGCTCACCCTGCTCTGCTCTATACCAAACGTGAAAGTCAATGTGAGCACTAGCCTCGAAGTAAGGCCCTGATTATGCTGGCAAAAAGGGAGGCGTGCAGCAGCTCCATGAGGCCTTCATCGCTGTTCTGCTTTAGTTTCACGGTAGTAAGCTTTCCAAGACTCCTAGGGACTTTGCTTAAGCAACCGTTTCAGTACCAGAACACTGCGTAGAGACAGTAAGCTCTGGTCCTGCGTGTATGCTGCGTGTCAACCTAGAAATTGGAGACTGATGGCATAAGGCTTCTTTTCCCATTATGAAAGCTCCGTTCATGCGGCCTCGAAGCTACCTGAAAAGCATTGTTGTTGCCGGGGTTTTCCTCACTGCCGGCATGGTTCTGAGAAGAAAATGAGTTTTCTCCTAAGAAACCTTGGGTTTCCAGTTCCTTGTTGGAAGCTCACCCTGCTCTGCGCTATACCTAAAGTGAAAGTCAACGTGAGCCCAAGCTTCGAAGTAAGGCCCTGATTATCCTTGCAAAACGAGAGGCGTGCAGCAGCTCCATGAGGCCTTCATCGTTGTTCTGCTTTAGTTTCAAGGTAGTAAGCTTTTCAACACTCCTAGGGGCCTTGCTTCAGCACCCGTTTCAGTACCAGAACACTGCGTAGAACCAGGAAGCTCTGCTCCTGCGTGTATGCTGCGTGTCAACCTAGAAATTAGAGACTGATGGCACAAGGCTAGTTTTCCCATTATGAAAGCTCCGTTGATGCGGCCCCGAAGCTACCTGAAAAGCACTGTTGTTACCGTGCTTTTACTTACAGCCGGCATGGTTCATAGAAGAAAATGTTTTCTCGAAAGAAACCTTGTGCTTCCAGTTCCTAGTTGGAAGCTCACCCTGCTCTGCTCTATACCAAACGTGAAAGTCAATGTGAGCACTAGCCTCGAAGTAAGGCCCTGATTATGCTGGCAAAACGGGAGGCGTGCAGCAGCTCCATGAGGCCTTCATCGCTGTTCTGCTTTAGTTTCACGGTAGTAAGCTTTCCAAGACTCCTAGGGACTTTGCTTAAGCAACCGTTTCGGTACCAGAACACTGCGTAGAGACAGTAAGCTCTGGTCCTGCGTGTATGCTGCGTGTCAACCTAGAAATTGGAGACTGATGGCATAAGGCTTCTTTTCCCATTATGAAAGCTCCGTTCATGCGGCCTCGAATCTACCTGAGAAGCATTGTTGTTGCCGGGGTTTTCCTCACTGCCGGCATGGTTCTGAGAAGAAAATGAGTTTTCTCCTAAGAAACCTTGGGTTTCCAGTTCCTTGTTGGAAGCTCACCCTGCTCTGCGCTATACCTAAAGTGAAAGTCAACGTGAGCCCAAGCTTCGAAGTAAGGCCCTGATTATCCTTGCAAAACGAGAGGCGTGCAGCAGCTCCATGAGGCCTTCATCGTTGTTCTGCTTTAGTTTCAAGGTAGTAAGCTTTTCAACACTCCTAGGGGACTTGCTTCAGCACCCGTTTCAGTACCAGAACACTGCGTAGAACCAGGAAGCTCTGCTCCTGCGTGTATGCTGCGTGTCAACCTAGAAATTAGAGACTGATGGCACAAGGCTAGTTTTCCCATCATGAAAGCTCCGTTGATGCGGCCCCGAAGCTACATGAAAGCACTGTTGTTACCGTGCTTTTACTTACAGCCGGCATGGTTCATAGAAGAAAATGAGCTTTCTCGAAAGAAACCTTGTGCTTCCAGTTCCTAGTTGGAAGCTCACCCTGCTCTGCTCTATACCAAACGTGAAAGTCAATGTGAGCACTAGCCTCGAAGTAAGGCCCTGATTATGCTGGCAAAACGGGAGGCGTGCAGCAGCTCCATGAGGCCTTCATCGCTGTTCTGCTTTAGTTTCACGGTAGTAAGCTTTCCAAGACTCCTACGGACTTTGCTTAAGCAACCGTTTCGGTACCAGAACACTGCGTAGAGACAGTAAGCTCTGGTCCTGCGTGTATGCTGCGTGTCAACCTAGAAATTGGAGACTGATGGCATAAGGCTTCTTTTCCCATTATGAAAGCTCCGTTCATGCGGCCTCGAAGCTACCTGAAAAGCATTGTTGTTGCCGGGGTTTTCCTCACTGCCGGCATGGTTCTGAGAAGAAAATGAGTTTTCTCCTAAGAAACCTTGGGTTTCCAGTTCCTTGTTGGAAGCTCACCCTGCTCTGCGCTATACCTAAAGTGAAAGTCAACGTGAGCCCAAGCTTCGAAGTAAGGCCCTGATTATCCTTGCAAAACGAGAGGCGTGCAGCAGCTCCATGAGGCCTTCATCGTTGTTCTGCTTTAGTTTCAAGGTAGTAAGCTTTTCAACACTCCTAGGGGCCTTGCTTCAGCACCCGTTTCAGTACCAGAACACTGCGTAGAACCAGGAAGCTCTGCTCCTGCGTGTATGCTGCGTGTCAACCTAGAAATTAGAGACTGATGGCACAAGGCTAGTTTTCCCATTATGAAAGCTCCGTTGATGCGGCCCCGAAGCTACCTGAAAAGCACTGTTGTTACCGTGCTTTTACTTACAGCCGGCATGGTTCATAGAAGAAAATGAGTTTTCTCGAAAGAAACCTTGTGCTTCCAGTTCCTAGTTGGAAGCTCACCCTGCTCTGTTCTATACCAATCGTGAAAGTCAATGTGAGCACTAGCCTCGAAGTAAGGCCCTGATTATGCTGGCAAAACGGGAGGCGTGCAGCAGCTCCATGAGGCCTTCATCGCTGTTCTGCTTTAGTTTCACGGTAGTAAGCTTTCCAAGACTCCTAGGGACTTTGCTTAAGCAACCGTTTCGGTATCAGAACACTGCATAGAGACAGTAAGCTCTGGTCCTGCGTGTATGCTGCGTGTCAACCTAGAAATTGGAGACTGATGGCATAAGGCTTCTTTTCCCATTATGAAAGCTCCGTTCATGCGGCCTCGAAGCTACCTGAAAAGCATTGTTGTTGCCGGGGTTTTCCTCACTGCCGGCATGGTTCTGAGAAGAAAATGAGTTTTCTCCTAAGAAACCTTGGGTTTCCAGTTCCTTGTTGGAAGCTCACCCTGCTCTGCGCTATACCTAAAGTGAAAGTCAACGTGAGCCCAAGCTTCGAAGTAAGGCCCTGATTATCCTTGCAAAACGAGAGGCGTGCAGCAGCTCCATGAGGCCTTCATCGTTGTTCTGCTTTAGTTTCAAGGTAGTAAGCTTTTCAACACTCCTAGGGGACTTGCTTCAGCACCCGTTTCAGTACCAGAACACTGCGTAGAACCAGGAAGCTCTGCTCCTGCGTGTATGCTGCGTGTCAACCTAGAAATTAGAGACTGATGGCACAAGGCTAGTTTTCCCATTATGAAAGCTCCGTTGATGCGGCCCCGAAGCTACCTGAAAAGCACTGTTGTTACCGTGCGTTTACTTACAGCCGGCATGGTTCATAGAAGAAAATGAGTTTTCTCGAAAGAAACCTTGTGCTTCCAGTTCCTAGTTGGAAGCTCACCCTGCTCTGTTCTATACCAAACGTGAAAGTCAATGTGAGCACTAGCCTCGAAGTAAGGCCCTGATTATGCTGGCAAAACGGGAGGCGTGCAGCAGCTCCATGAGGCCTTCATCGCTGTTCTGCTTTAGTTTCACGGTAGTAAGCTTTCCAACATTCCTAGGGACTTTGCTTAAGCAACCGTTTCGGTACCAGAACACTGCGTAGAGACAGTAAGCTCTGGTCCTGCGTGTATGCTGCGTGTCAATCTAGAAATTGGAGACTGATGGCATAAGGCTTCTTTTCCCATTATGAAAGCTCCGTTCATGCGGCCTCGAAGCTACCTGGAAAGCATTGTTGTTGCCGGGGTTTTCCTCACTGCCGGCATGGTTCTGAGAAGAAAATGAGTTTTCTCCTAAGAAACCTTGGGTTTCCAGTTCCTTGTTGGAAGCTCACCCTGCTCTGCGCTATACCTAAAGTGAAAGTCAACGTGAGCCCAAGCTTCGAAGTAAGGCCCTGATTATCCTTGCAAAACGAGAGGCGTGCAGCAGCTCCATGAGGCCTTCATTGTTGTTCTGCTTTAGTTTCAAGGTAGTAAGCTTTTCAACACTCCTAGGGGCCTTGCTTCAGCACCCGTTTCAGTACCAGAACACTGCGTAGAACCAGGAAGCTCTGCTCCTGCGTGTATGCTGCGTGTCAACCTAGAAATTAGAGACTGATGGCACAAGGCTAGTTTTCCCATTATGAAAGCTCCGTTGATGCGGCCCCGAAGCTACCTGAAAAGCACTGTTGTTACCGTGCGTTTACTTACAGCCGGCATGGTTCATAGAAGAAAATGAGTTTTCTCGAAAGAAACCTTGTGCTTCCAGTTCCTAGTTGGAAGCTCACCCTGCTCTGTTCTATACCAAACGTGAAAGTCAATGTGAGCACTAGCCTCGAAGTAAGGCCCTGATTATGCTGGCAAAACGGGAGGCGTGCAGCAGCTCCATGAGGCCTTCATCGCTGTTCTGCTTTAGTTTCACGGTAGTAAGCTTTCCAACATTCCTAGGGACTTTGCTTAAGCAACCGTTTCGGTACCAGAACACTGCGTAGAGACAGTAAGCTCTGGTCCTGCGTGTATGCTGCGTGTCAACCTAGAAATTGGAGACTGATGGCATAAGGCTTCTTTTCCCATTATGAAAGCTCCGTTCATGCGGCCTCGAAGCTACCTGGAAAGCATTGTTGTTGCCGGGGTTTTCCTCACTGCCGGCATGGTTCTGAGAAGAAAATGAGTTTTCTCCTAAGAAACCTTGGGTTTCCAGTTCCTTGTTGGAAGCTCACCCTGCTCTGCGCTATACCTAAAGTGAAAGTCAACGTGAGCCCAAGCTTCGAAGTAAGGCCCTGATTATCCTTGCAAAACGAGAGGCGTGCAGCAGCTCCATGAGGCCTTCATCGTTGTTCTGCTTTAGTTTCAAGGTAGTAAGCTTTTCAACACTCCTAGGGGCCTTGCTTCAGCACCCGTTTCAGTACCAGAACACTGCGTAGAACCAGGAAGCTCTGCTCCTGCGTGTATGCTGCGTGTCAACCTAGAAATTAGAGACTGATGGCACAAGGCTAGTTTTCCCATTATGAAAGCTCCGTTGATGCGGCCCCGAAGCTACCTGAAAAGCACTGTTGTTACCGTGCTTTTACTTACAGCCGGCATGGTTCATAGAAGAAAATGTTTTCTCGAAAGAAACCTTGTGCTTCCAGTTCCTAGTTGGAAGCTCACCCTGCTCTGCTCTATACCAAACGTGAAAGTCAATGTGAGCACTAGCCTCGAAGTAAGGCCCTGATTATGCTGGCAAAACGGGAGGCGTGCAGCAGCTCCATGAGGCCTTCATCGCTGTTCTGCTTTAGTTTCACGGTAGTAAGCTTTCCAAGACTCCTAGGGACTTTGCTTAAGCAACCGTTTCGGTACCAGAACACTGCGTAGAGACAGTAAGCTCTGGTCCTGCGTGTATGCTGCGTGTCAACCTAGAAATTGGAGACTGATGGCATAAGGCTTCTTTTCCCATTATGAAAGCTCCGTTCATGCGGCCTCGAATCTACCTGAGAAGCATTGTTGTTGCCGGGGTTTTCCTCACTGCCGGCATGGTTCTGAGAAGAAAATGAGTTTTCTCCTAAGAAACCTTGGGTTTCCAGTTCCTTGTTGGAAGCTCACCCTGCTCTGCGCTATACCTAAAGTGAAAGTCAACGTGAGCCCAAGCTTCGAAGTAAGGCCCTGATTATCCTTGCAAAACGAGAGGCGTGCAGCAGCTCCATGAGGCCTTCATCGTTGTTCTGCTTTAGTTTCAAGGTAGTAAGCTTTTCAACACTCCTAGGGGACTTGCTTCAGCACCCGTTTCAGTACCAGAACACTGCGTAGAACCAGGAAGCTCTGCTCCTGCGTGTATGCTGCGTGTCAACCTAGAAATTAGAGACTGATGGCACAAGGCTAGTTTTCCCATCATGAAAGCTCCGTTGATGCGGCCCCGAAGCTACATGAAAGCACTGTTGTTACCGTGCTTTTACTTACAGCCGGCATGGTTCATAGAAGAAAATGAGCTTTCTCGAAAGAAACCTTGTGCTTCCAGTTCCTAGTTGGAAGCTCACCCTGCTCTGCTCTATACCAAACGTGAAAGTCAATGTGAGCACTAGCCTCGAAGTAAGGCCCTGATTATGCTGGCAAAACGGGAGGCGTGCAGCAGCTCCATGAGGCCTTCATCGCTGTTCTGCTTTAGTTTCACGGTAGTAAGCTTTCCAAGACTCCTACGGACTTTGCTTAAGCAACCGTTTCGGTACCAGAACACTGCGTAGAGACAGTAAGCTCTGGTCCTGCGTGTATGCTGCGTGTCAACCTAGAAATTGGAGACTGATGGCATAAGGCTTCTTTTCCCATTATGAAAGCTCCGTTCATGCGGCCTCGAAGCTACCTGAAAAGCATTGTTGTTGCCGGGGTTTTCCTCACTGCCGGCATGGTTCTGAGAAGAAAATGAGTTTTCTCCTAAGAAACCTTGGGTTTCCAGTTCCTTGTTGGAAGCTCACCCTGCTCTGCGCTATACCTAAAGTGAAAGTCAACGTGAGCCCAAGCTTCGAAGTAAGGCCCTGATTATCCTTGCAAAACGAGAGGCGTGCAGCAGCTCCATGAGGCCTTCATCGTTGTTCTGCTTTAGTTTCAAGGTAGTAAGCTTTTCAACACTCCTAGGGGCCTTGCTTCAGCACCCGTTTCAGTACCAGAACACTGCGTAGAACCAGGAAGCTCTGCTCCTGCGTGTATGCTGCGTGTCAACCTAGAAATTAGAGACTGATGGCACAAGGCTAGTTTTCCCATTATGAAAGCTCCGTTGATGCGGCCCCGAAGCTACCTGAAAAGCACTGTTGTTACCGTGCTTTTACTTACAGCCGGCATGGTTCATAGAAGAAAATGAGTTTTCTCGAAAGAAACCTTGTGCTTCCAGTTCCTAGTTGGAAGCTCACCCTGCTCTGTTCTATACCAATCGTGAAAGTCAATGTGAGCACTAGCCTCGAAGTAAGGCCCTGATTATGCTGGCAAAACGGGAGGCGTGCAGCAGCTCCATGAGGCCTTCATCGCTGTTCTGCTTTAGTTTCACGGTAGTAAGCTTTCCAAGACTCCTAGGGACTTTGCTTAAGCAACCGTTTCGGTATCAGAACACTGCATAGAGACAGTAAGCTCTGGTCCTGCGTGTATGCTGCGTGTCAACCTAGAAATTGGAGACTGATGGCATAAGGCTTCTTTTCCCATTATGAAAGCTCCGTTCATGCGGCCTCGAAGCTACCTGAAAAGCATTGTTGTTGCCGGGGTTTTCCTCACTGCCGGCATGGTTCTGAGAAGAAAATGAGTTTTCTCCTAAGAAACCTTGGGTTTCCAGTTCCTTGTTGGAAGCTCACCCTGCTCTGCGCTATACCTAAAGTGAAAGTCAACGTGAGCCCAAGCTTCGAAGTAAGGCCCTGATTATCCTTGCAAAACGAGAGGCGTGCAGCAGCTCCATGAGGCCTTCATCGTTGTTCTGCTTTAGTTTCAAGGTAGTAAGCTTTTCAACACTCCTAGGGGACTTGCTTCAGCACCCGTTTCAGTACCAGAACACTGCGTAGAACCAGGAAGCTCTGCTCCTGCGTGTATGCTGCGTGTCAACCTAGAAATTAGAGACTGATGGCACAAGGCTAGTTTTCCCATTATGAAAGCTCCGTTGATGCGGCCCCGAAGCTACCTGAAAAGCACTGTTGTTACCGTGCGTTTACTTACAGCCGGCATGGTTCATAGAAGAAAATGAGTTTTCTCGAAAGAAACCTTGTGCTTCCAGTTCCTAGTTGGAAGCTCACCCTGCTCTGTTCTATACCAAACGTGAAAGTCAATGTGAGCACTAGCCTCGAAGTAAGGCCCTGATTATGCTGGCAAAACGGGAGGCGTGCAGCAGCTCCATGAGGCCTTCATCGCTGTTCTGCTTTAGTTTCACGGTAGTAAGCTTTCCAACATTCCTAGGGACTTTGCTTAAGCAACCGTTTCGGTACCAGAACACTGCGTAGAGACAGTAAGCTCTGGTCCTGCGTGTATGCTGCGTGTCAATCTAGAAATTGGAGACTGATGGCATAAGGCTTCTTTTCCCATTATGAAAGCTCCGTTCATGCGGCCTCGAAGCTACCTGGAAAGCATTGTTGTTGCCGGGGTTTTCCTCACTGCCGGCATGGTTCTGAGAAGAAAATGAGTTTTCTCCTAAGAAACCTTGGGTTTCCAGTTCCTTGTTGGAAGCTCACCCTGCTCTGCGCTATACCTAAAGTGAAAGTCAACGTGAGCCCAAGCTTCGAAGTAAGGCCCTGATTATCCTTGCAAAACGAGAGGCGTGCAGCAGCTCCATGAGGCCTTCATTGTTGTTCTGCTTTAGTTTCAAGGTAGTAAGCTTTTCAACACTCCTAGGGGCCTTGCTTCAGCACCCGTTTCAGTACCAGAACACTGCGTAGAACCAGGAAGCTCTGCTCCTGCGTGTATGCTGCGTGTCAACCTAGAAATTAGAGACTGATGGCACAAGGCTAGTTTTCCCATTATGAAAGCTCCGTTGATGCGGCCCCGAAGCTACCTGAAAAGCACTGTTGTTACCGTGCGTTTACTTACAGCCGGCATGGTTCATAGAAGAAAATGAGTTTTCTCGAAAGAAACCTTGTGCTTCCAGTTCCTAGTTGGAAGCTCACCCTGCTCTGTTCTATACCAAACGTGAAAGTCAATGTGAGCACTAGCCTCGAAGTAAGGCCCTGATTATGCTGGCAAAACGGGAGGCGTGCAGCAGCTCCATGAGGCCTTCATCGCTGTTCTGCTTTAGTTTCACGGTAGTAAGCTTTCCAACATTCCTAGGGACTTTGCTTAAGCAACCGTTTCGGTACCAGAACACTGCGTAGAGACAGTAAGCTCTGGTCCTGCGTGTATGCTGCGTGTCAACCTAGAAATTGGAGACTGATGGCATAAGGCTTCTTTTCCCATTATGAAAGCTCCGTTCATGCGGCCTCGAAGCTACCTGGAAAGCATTGTTGTTGCCGGGGTTTTCCTCACTGCCGGCATGGTTCTGAGAAGAAAATGAGTTTTCTCCTAAGAAACCTTGGGTTTCCAGTTCCTTGTTGGAAGCTCACCCTGCTCTGCGCTATACCTAAAGTGAAAGTCAACGTGAGCCCAAGCTTCGAAGTAAGGCCCTGATTATCCTTGCAAAACGAGAGGCGTGCAGCAGCTCCATGAGGCCTTCATCGTTGTTCTGCTTTTAGTTTCAAGGTAGTAAGCTTTTCAACACTCCTAGGGGACTTGCTTCAGAAACCCGTTTCTGTACCAGAACACTGCGTAGAACCAGGAAGCTCTGCTCCTGCGTGTATGCTGCGTGTCAACCTAGAAATTAGAGACTGATGGCACAAGGCTAGTTTTCCCATTATGAAAGCTCCGTTGATGCGGCCCCGAAGCTACCTGAAAAGCACTGTTGTTACCGTGCTTTTACTTACAGCCGGCATGGTTCATAGAAGAAAATGAGTTTTCTCGAAAGAAACCTTGTGCTTCCAGTTCCTAGTTGGAAGCTCACCCTGCTCTGCTCTATACCAAACATGAAAGTCAATGTGAGCACTAGCCTCGAAGTAAGGCCCTGATTATGCTGGCAAAACGGGAGGCGTGCAGCAGCTCCATGAGGCCTTCATCGCTGTTCTGCTTTAATTTCACAGTAGTAAGCTTTCCAACATTCCTAGGGACTTTGCTTAAGCAACCTTTTCGGTACCAGAACACTGCGTAGAGACAGTAAGCTCTGGTCCTGCGTGTATGCTGCGTGTCAACCTAGAAATTGGAGACTGATGGCATAAGGCTTCTTTTCCCATTATGAAAGCTCCGTTCATGCGGCCTCGAAGCTACCTGAAAAGCATTGTTGTTGCCGGGGTTTTCCTCACTGCCGGCATGGTTCTGAGAAGAAAATGAGTTTTCTCCTAAGAAACCTTGGGTTTCCAGTTCCTTGTTGGAAGCTCACCCTGCTCTGCGCTATACCTAAAGTGAAAGTCAACGTGAGCCCAAGCTTCGAAGTAAGGCCCTGATTATCCTTGCAAAACGAGAGGCGTGCAGCAGCTCCATGAGGCCTTCATCGTTGTTCTGCTTTTAGTTTCAAGGTAGTAAGCTTTTCAACACTCCTAGGGGACTTGCTTCAGAAACCCGTTTCTGTACCAGAACACTGCGTAGAACCAGGAAGTTCTCCTCCTGCGTGTATGCTGCGTGTCAACCTAGAAATTAGAGACTGATGGCACAAGGCTAGTTTTCCCATTATGAAAGCTCCGTTGATGAAGCCCCGAAGCTACCTGAAAAGCACTGTTGTTACCGTGCTTTTACTTACAGCCGGCATGGTTCATAGAAGAAAATGAGTTTTCTCGAAAGAAACCTTGTGCTTCCAGTTCCTAGTTGGAAGCTCACCCTGCTCTGCTCTATACCAAACGTGAAAGTCAATGTGAGCACTAGCCTCGAAGTAAGGCCCTGATTATGCTGGCAAAACGGGAGGCGTGCAGCAGCTCCATGAGGCCTTCATCGCTGTTCTGCTTTAGTTTCACAGTAGTAAGCTTTCCAACATTCCTAGGGACTTTGCTTAAGCAACCGTTTCGGTACCAGAACACTGCGTAGAGACAGTAAGCTCTGGTCCTGCGTGTATGCTGCGTGTCAACCTAGAAATTGGAGACTGATGGCATAAGGCTTCTTTTCCCATTATCAAAGCTCCGTTCATGCGGCCTCGAAGCTACCTGAAAAGCATTGTTGTTGCCGGGGTTTTCCTCACTGCCGGCATGGTTCTGAGAAGAAAATGAGTTTTCTCCTAAGAAACCTTGGGTTTCCAGTTCCTTGTTGGAAGCTCACCCTGCTCTGCGCTATACCTAAAGTGAAAGTCAACGTGAGCACAAGCTTCGAAGTAAGGCCCTGATTATCCTTGCAAAACGAGAGGCGTGCAGCAGCTCCATGAGGCCTTCATCGTTGTTCTGCTTTAGTTTCAAGGTACTAAGCTTTTCAACACTCCTAGGGGACTTACTTCAGCACCCGTTTCAGTACCAGAACACTGCGTAGAACCAGGAAGTTCTGCTCCTGCGTGTATGCTGCGTGTCAACCTAGAAATTAGAGACTGATGGCACAAGGCTAGTTTTCCCATTATGAAAGCTCCGTTGATGCGGCCCCGAAGCTACCTGAAAAGCAGTGTTGTTACCGTGCTTTTACTTACAGCCGGCATGGTTCATAGAAGAAAATGAGTTTTCTCGAAAGAAACCTTGTGCTTCCAGTTCCTAGTTGGAAGCTCACCCTGCTCTGCTCTATACCAAACATGAAAGTCAATGTGAGCACTAGCCTCGAAGTAAGGCCCTGATTATGCTGGCAAAACGGGAGGCGTGCAGCAGCTCCATGAGGCCTTCATCGCTGTTCTGCTTTAATTTCACAGTAGTAAGCTTTCCAACATTCCTAGGGACTTTGCTTAAGCAACCGTTTCGGTACCAGAACACTGCGTAGAGACAGTAAGCTCTGGTCCTGCGTGTATGCTGCGTGTCAACCTAGAAATTGGAGACTGATGGCATAAGGCTTCTTTTCCCATTATGAAAGCTCCGTTCATGCGGCCCGAAGCTACCTGGAAAGCATTGTTGTTGCCGGGGTTTTCCTCACTGCCGGCATGGTTCTGAGAAGAAAATGAGTTTTCTCCTAAGAAACCTTGGGTTTCCAGTTCCTTGTTGGAAGCTCACCCTGCTCTGCGCTATACCTAAAGTGAAAGTCAACGTGAGCCCAAGCTTCGAAGTAAGGCCCTGATTATCCGTGCAAAACGAGAGGCGTGCAGCAGCTCCATGAGGCCTTCATCGTTGTTCTGCTTTAGTTTCAAGGTAGTAAGCTTTTCAACACTCCTAGGGGACTTACTTCAGCACCCGTTTCAGTACCAGAACACTGCGTAGAACCAGGAAGCTCTGCTCCTGCGTGTATGCTGCGTGTCAACCTAGAAATTAGAGACTGATGGCACAAGGCTAGTTTTCCCATTATGAAAGCTCCGTTGATGCGGCGCCGAAGCTACCTGAAAAGCACTGTTGTTACCATGCTTTTACTTACAGCCGGCATGGTTCATAGAAGAAAATGAGTTTTCTCGAAAGAAACCTTGTGCTTCCAGTTCCTAGTTGGAAGCTCACCCTGCTCTGCTCTATACCAAACGTGAAAGTCAATGTGAGCACTAGCCTCGAAGTAAGGCCCTGATTATGCTGGCAAAACGGGAGGCGTGCAGCAGCTCCATGAGGCCTTCATCGCTGTTCTGCTTTAGTTTCACGGTAGTAAGCTTTCCAAGACTCCTAGGGACTTTGCTTAAGCAACCGTTTCGGTACCAGAACACTGCGTAGAGACAGTAAGCTCTGGTCCTGCGTGTATGCTGCGTGTCAACCTACAAATTGGAGACTGATGGCATAAGGCTTCTTTTCCCATTATGAAAGCTCCGTTCATGCGGCCTCGAAGCTACCTGAAAAGCATTGTTGTTGCCGGGGTTTTCCTCACTGCCGGCATGGTTCTGAGAAGAAAATGAGTTTTCTCCTAAGAAACCTTGGGTTTCCAGTTCCTTGTTGGAAGCTCACCCTGCTCTGCGCTATACCTAAAGTGAAAGTCAACGGGAGCCCAAGCTTCGAAGTAAGGCCCTGATTATCCTTGCAAAACGAGAGGCGTGCAGCAGCTCCATGAGGCCTTCATCGTTGTTCTGCTTTAGTTTCAAGGTAGTAAGCTTTTCAACACTCCTAGGGGCCTTGCTTCAGCACCCGTTTCAGTACCAGAACACTGCGTAGAACCAGGAAGCTCTGCTCCTGCGTGTATGCTGCGTGTCAACCTAGAAATTAGAGACTGATGGCACAAGGCTAGTTTTCCCATTATGAAAGCTCCGTTGATGCGGCCCCGAAGCTACCTGAAAGCACTGTTGTTACCGTGCTTTTACTTACAGCCGGCATGCTTCATAGAAGAAAATGAGTTTTCTCGAAAGAAACCTTGTGCTTCCAGTTCCTAGTTGGAAGCTCACCCTGCTCTGCTCTATACCAAACGTGAAAGTCAATGTGAGCACTAGCCTCGAAGTAAGGCCCTGATTATCCTGGCAAAACGGGAGGCGTGCAGCAGCTCCATGAGGCCTTCATCGCTGTTCTGCTTTAGTTTCACAGTAGTAAGCTTTCCAACATTCCTAGGGACTTTGCTTAAGCAACCGTTTCGGTACCAGAACACTGCGTAGAGACAGTAAGCTCTGGTCCTGCGTGTATGCTGCGTGTCAACCTAGAAATTGGAGACTGATGGCATAAGGCTTCTTTTCCCATTATGAAAGCTCCGTTCATGCGGCCTCGAAGCTACCTGAAAAGCATTGTTGTTACCGGGGTTTTCCTCACTGCCGGCATGGTTCTGAGAAGAAAATGAGTTTTCTCCTAAGAAACCTTGTGTTTCCAGTTCCTTGTTGGAAGCTCACCCTGCTCTGTGCTATACCTAAAGTGAAAGTCAACGTGAGCCCAAGCTTCGAAGTAAGGCCCTGATTATCCTTGCAAAACGAGAGGCGTGCAGCAGCTCCATGAGGCCTTCATCGTTGTTCTGCTTTAGTTTCAAGGTAGTAAGCTTTTCAACACTCCTAGGGGCCTTACTTCAGCACCCGTTTCAGTACCAGAACACTGCGTAGAACCAGGAAGCTCTGCTCCTGCGTGTATGCTGCGTGTCAACCTAGAAATTAGAGACTGATGGCACAAGGCTAGTTTTCCCATTATGAAAGCTCCGTTGATGCGGCGCCGAAGCTACCTGAAAAGCACTGTTGTTACCATGCTTTTACTTACAGCCGGCATGGTTCATAGAAGAAAATGAGTTTTCTCGAAAGAAACCTTGTGCTTCCAGTTCCTAGTTGGAAGCTCACCCTGCTCTGCTCTATACCAAACGTGAAAGTCAATGTGAGCACTAGCCTCGAAGTAAGGCCCTGATTATCCTGGCAAAACGGGAGGCGTGCAGCAGCTCCATGAGGCCTTCATCGCTGTTCTGCTTTAGTTTCACGGTAGTAAGCTTTCCAACATTCCTAAGGACTTTGCTTAAGCAACCGTTTCGGTACCAGAACACTGCGTAGAGACAGTAAGCTCTGGTCCTGCGTGTATGCTGCGTGTCAACCTAGAAATTGGAGACTGATGGCATAAGGCTTCTTTTCCCATTATGAAAGCTCCGTTCATGCGGCCTCGAAGCTACCTGAAAAGCATTGTTGTTGCCGGGGTTTTCCTCACTGCCGGCATGGTTCTGAGAAGAAAATGAGTTTTCTCCTAAGAAACCTTGGGTTTCCAGTTCCTTGTTGGAAGCTCACCCTGCTCTGCTCTATACCTAAAGTGAAAGTCAACGTGAGCCCAAGCTTCGAAGTAAGGCCCTGATTATCCTTGCAAAACGAGAGGCGTGCAGCAGCTCCATGAGGCCTTCATCGTTGTTCTGCTTTTAGTTTCAAGGTAGTAAGCTTTTCAACACTCCTAGGGGACTTGCTTCAGAAACCCGTTTCTGTACCAGAACACTGCGTAGAACCAGGAAGCTCTGCTCCTGCGTGTATGCTGCGTGTCAACCTAGAAATTAGAGACTGATGGCACAAGGCTAGTTTTCCCATTATGAAAGCTCCGTTGATGAGGCCCCGAAGCTACCTGAAAAGCACTGTTGTTACCGTGCTTTTAGTTACAGCCGGCATGGTTCATAGAAGAAAATGAGTTTTCTCGAAAGAAACCTTGTGCTTCCAGTTCCTAGTTGGAAGGTCACCCTGCTCTGCTCTATACCAAACGTGAAAGTCAATGTGAGCACTAGCCTCGAAGTAAGGCCTTGATTATGCTGGCAAAACGGGAGGCGTGCAGCAGCTCCATGAGTTCTTCATCGCTGTTCTGCTTTAGTTTTACAGTAGTAAGCTTTCCAACATTCCTAGGGACTTTGCTTAAGCAACCGTTTCGGTACCAGAACACTGCGTAGAGACAGTAAGCTCTGGTCCTGCGTGTATGCTGCGTGTCAACCTAGAAATTGGAGACTGATGGCATAAGGCTTCTTTTCCCATTATGAAAGCTCCGTTCATGCGGCCTCGAAGCTACCTGAAAAGCATTGTTGTTGCCGGGGTTTTCCTCACTGCCGGCATGGTTCTGAGAAGAAAATGAGTTTTCTCCTAAGAAACCTTGGGTTTCCAGTTCCTTGTTGGAAGCTCACCCTGCTCTGCGCTATACCTAAAGTGAAAGTCAACGTGAGCCCAAGCTTCGAAGTAAGGCCCTGATTATCCTTGCAAAACGAGAGGCGTGCAGCAGCTCCATGAGGCCTTCATCGTTGTTCTGCTTTAGTTTCAAGGTAGTAAGCTTTTCAACACTCCTAGGGGCCTTGCTTCAGCACCCGTTTCAGTACCAGAACACTGCGTAGAACCAGGAAGCTCTGCTCCTGCGTGTATGCTGCGTGTCAACCTAGAAATTAGAGACTGATGGCACAAGGCTAGTTTTCCCATTATGAAAGCTCCGTTGATGCGGCCCCGAAGCTACCTGAAAGCACTGTTGTTACCGTGCTTTTACTTACAGCCGGCATGCTTCATAGAAGAAAATGAGTTTTCTCGAAAGAAACCTTGTGCTTCCAGTTCCTAGTTGGAAGCTCACCCTGCTCTGCTCTATACCAAACGTGAAAGTCAATGTGAGCACTAGCCTCGAAGTAAGGCCCTGATTATCCTGGCAAAACGGGAGGCGTGCAGCAGCTCCATGAGGCCTTCATCGCTGTTCTGCTTTAGTTTCACAGTAGTAAGCTTTCCAACATTCCTAGGGACTTTGCTTAAGCAACCGTTTCGGTACCAGAACACTGCGTAGAGACAGTAAGCTCTGGTCCTGCGTGTATGCTGCGTGTCAACCTAGAAATTGGAGACTGATGGCATAAGGCTTCTTTTCCCATTATGAAAGCTCCGTTCATGCGGCCTCGAAGCTACCTGAAAAGCATTGTTGTTGCCGGGGTTTTCCTCACTGCCGGCATGGTTCTGAGAAGAAAATGAGTTTTCTCCTAAGAAACCTTGGGTTTCCAGTTCCTTGTTGGAAGCTCACCCTGCTCTGCGCTATACCTAAAGTGAAAGTCAACGTGAGCCCAAGCTTCGAAGTAAGGCCCTGATTATCCTTGCAAAACGAGAGGCGTGCAGCAGCTCCATGAGGCCTTCATCGTTGTTCTGCTTTAGTTTCAAGGTAGTAAGCTTTTCAACACTCCTAGGGGCCTTGCTTCAGCACCCGTTTCAGTACCAGAACACTGCGTAGAACCAGGAAGCTCTGCTCCTGCGTGTATGCTGCGTGTCAACCTAGAAATTAGAGACTGATGGCACAAGGCTAGTTTTCCCATTATGAAAGCTCCGTTGATGCGGCCCCGAAGCTACCTGAAAGCACTGTTGTTACCGTGCTTTTACTTACAGCCGGCATGCTTCATAGAAGAAAATGAGTTTTCTCGAAAGAAACCTTGTGCTTCCAGTTCCTAGTTGGAAGCTCACCCTGCTCTGCTCTATACCAAACGTGAAAGTCAATGTGAGCACTAGCCTCGAAGTAAGGCCCTGATTATGCTGGCAAAACGGGAGGCGTGCAGCAGCTCCATGAGGCCTTCATCGCTGTTCTGCTTTAGTTTCACAGTAGTAAGCTTTCCAACATTCCTAGGGACTTGGCTTAAGCAACCGTTTCGGTACCAGAACACTGCGTAGAGACAGTAAGCTCTGGTCCTGCGTGTATGCTGCGTGTCAACCTAGAAATTGGAGACTGATGGCATAAGGCTTCTTTTCCCATTATGAAAGCTCCGTTCATGCGGCCTCGAAGCTACCTGAAAAGCATTGTTGTTGCCAGGGTTTTCCTCACTGCCGGCATGGTTCTGAGAAGAAAATGAGTTTTCTCCCTAGAAACCTTGGGTTTCCAGTTCCTTGTTGGAAGCTCACCCTGCTCTGCGCTATACCTAAAGTGAAAGTCAACGTGAGCCCAAGCTTCGAAGTAAGGCCCTGATTATCCTTGCAAAACGAGAGGCGTGCAGCAGCTCCATGAGGCCTTCATCGTTGTTCTGCTTTAGTTTCAAGGTAGTAAGCTTTTCAACACTCCTAGGGGACTTGCTTCAGCACCCGTTTCAGTACCAGAACACTGCGTAGAACCAGGAAGCTCTGCTCCTGCGTGTATGCTGCGTGTCAACCTAGAAATTAGAGACTGATGGCACAAGGCTAGTTTTCCCATTATGAAAGCTCCGTTGATGCGGCGCCGAAGCTACCTGAAAAGCACTGTTGTTACCATGTTTTTACTTACAGCCGGCATGGTTCATAGAAGAAAATGAGTTTTCTCGAAAGAAACCTTGTGCTTCCAGTTCCTAGTTGGAAGCTCACCCTGCTCTGCTCTATACCAAACGTGAAAGTCAATGTGAGCACTAGCCTCGAAGTAAGGCCCTGATTATCCTGGCAAAACGGGAGGCGTGCAGCAGCTCCCTGAGGCTTTCATCGCTGTTCTGCTTTAGTTTCACGGTAGTAAGCTTTCCAACATTCCTAGGGACTTTGCTTAAGCAACCGTTTCGGTACCAGAACACTGCGTAGAGACAGTAAGCTCTGGTCCTGCGTGTATGCTGCGTGTCAACCTAGAAATTGGAGACTGATGGCATAAGGCTTCTTTTCCCATTATGAAAGCTCCGTTCATGCGGCCTCGAAGCTACCTGAAAAGCATTGTTGTTGCCGGGGTTTTCCTCACTGCCGGCATGGTTCTGAGAAGAAAATGAGTTTTCTCCTAAGAAACCTTGGGTTTCCAGTTCCTTGTTGGAAGCTCACCCTGCTCTGCGCTATACCTAAAGTGAAAGTCAACGTGAGCCCAAGCTTCAAGTAAGGCCCTGATTATCCTTGCAAAAAGAGAGGCGTGCAGCAGCTCCATGAGGCCTTCATCGTTGTTCTGCTTTTAGTTTCAAGGTAGTAAACTTTTCAACACTCCTAGGGGACTTGCTTCAGAAACCCGTTTCTGTACCAGAACACTGCGTAGAACCAGGAAGCTCTGCTCCTGCGTGTATGCTGCGTGTCAACCTAGAAATTAGAGACTGATGGCACAAGGCTAGTTTTCCCATTATGAAAGCTCCGTTGATGCGGCCCCGAAGCTACCTGAAAAGCACTGTTGTTACCGTGCTTTTACTTACAGCCGGCATGGTTCATAGAAGAAAATGAGTTTTCTCGAAAGAAACCTTGTGCTTCCAGTTCCTAGTTGGAAGCTCACCCTGCTCTGCTCTATACCAAACATGAAAGTCAATGTGAGCACTAGCCTCGAAGTAAGGCCCTGATTATGCTGGCAAAACGGGAGGCGTGCAGCAGCTCCATGAGGCCTTCATCGCTGTTCTGCTTTAATTTCACAGTAGTAAGCTTTCCAACATTCCTAGGGACTTTGCTTAAGCAACCGTTTCGGTACCAGAACACTGCGTAGAGACAGTAAGCTCTGGTCCTGCGTGTATGCTGCGTGTCAACCTAGAAATTGGAGACTGATGGCATAAGGCTTCTTTTCCCATTATGAAAGCTCCGTTCATGCGGCCTCGAAGCTACCTGAAAAGCATTGTTGTTGCCGGGGTTTTCCTCACTGCCGGCATGGTTCTGAGAAGAAAATGAGTTTTCTCCTAAGAAACCTTGGGTTTCCAGTTCCTTGTTGGAAGCTCACCCTGCTCTGCGCTATACCTAAAGTGAAAGTCAACGTGAGCCCAAGCTTCGAAGTAAGGCCCTGATTATCCTTGCAAAACGAGAGGCGTGCAGCAGCTCCATGAGGCCTTCATCGTTGTTCTGCTTTAGTTTCAAGGTAGTAAGCTTTTCAACACTCCTAGGGGACTTACTTCAGCACCCGTTTCAGTACCAGAACACTGCGTAGAACCAGGAAGCTCTGCTCCTGCGTGTATGCTGCGTGTCAACCTAGAAATTAGAGACTGATGGCACAAGGCTAGTTTTCCCATTATGAAAGCTCCGTTGATGCGGCCCCGAAGCTACCTGAAAGCACTGTTGTTACCGTGCTTTTACTTACAGCCGGCATGGTTCATAGAAGAAAATGAGTTTTCTCGAAAGAAACCTTGTGCTTCCAGTTCCTAGTTGGAAGCTCACCCTGCTCTGCTCTATACCAAACGTGAAAGTCAATGTGAGCACTAGCCGCGAAGTAAGGCCCAGATTATCCTGGCAAAACGGGAGGCGTGCAGCAGCTCCATGAGGCCTTCATCGCTGTTCTGCTTTAGTTTCACAGTAGTAAGCTTTCCAACATTCCTAGGGACTTTGCTTAAGCAACCGTTTCGGTACCAGAACACTGCGTAGAGACAGTAAGCTCTGGTCCTGCGTGTATGCTGCGTGTCAACCTAGAAATTGGAGACTGATGGCATAAGGCTTCTTTTCCCATTATGAAAGCTCCGTTCATGCGGCCTCGAAGCTACCTGAAAAGCATTGTTGTTGCCGGGGTTTTCCTCACTGCCGGCATGGTTCTGAGAAGAAAATGAGTTTTCTCCTAAGAAACCTTGGGTTTCCAGTTCCTTGTTGGAAGCTCACCCTGCTCTGCGCTATACCTAAAGTGAAAGTCAACGTGAGCCCAAGCTTCGAAGTAAGGCCCTGATTATCCTTGCAAAACGAGAGGCGTGCAGCAGCTCCATGAGGCCTTCATTGTTGTTCTGCTTTAGTTTCAAGGTAGTAAGCTTTTCAACACTCCTAGGGGCCTTGCTTCAGCACCCGTTTCAGTACCAGAACACTGCGTAGAACCAGGAAGCTCTGCTCCTGCGTGTATGCTGCGTGTCAACCTAGAAATTAGAGACCGATGGCACAAGGCTAGTTTTCCCATTATGAAAGCTCCGTTGATGCGGCCCCGAAGCTACCTGAAAAGCACTGTTGTTACCGTGCTTTTACTTACAGCCGGCATGGTTCATAGAAGAAAATGAGTTTTCTCGAAAGAAACCTTGTGCTTCCAGTTCCTAGTTGGAAGCTCACCCTGCTCTGCTCTATACCAAACGTGAAAGTCAATGTGAGCACTAGCCTCGAAGTAAGGCCCTGATTATGCTGGCAAAACGGGAGGCGTGCAGCAGCTCCATGAGGCCTTCATCGCTGTTCTGCTTTAGTTTCACGGTAGTAAGCTTTCCAAGACTCCTAGGGACTTTGCTTAAGCAACCGTTTCGGTACCAGAACACTGCGTAGAGACAGTAAGCTCTGGTCCTGCGTGTATGCTGCGTGTCAACCTAGAAATTGGAGACTGATGGCATAAGGCTTCCTTTCCCATTATGAAAGCTCCGTTCATGCGGCCTCGAAGCTACCTGAAAAGCATTGTTGTTGCCGGGGTTTTCCTCACTGCCGGCATGGTTCTGAGAAGAAAATGAGTTTTCTCCTAAGAAACCTTGGGTTTCCAGTTCCTTGTTGGAAGCTCACCCTGCTCTGCGCTATACCTAAAGTGAAAGTCAACGTGAGCCCAAGCTTCGAAGTAAGGCCCTGATTATCCTTGCAAAACGAGAGGCGTGCAGCAGCTCCATGAGGCCTTCATCGTTGTTCTGCTTTAGTTTCAAGGTAGTAAGCTTTTCAACACTCCTAGGGGACTTACTTCAGCACCCGTTTCAGTACCAGAACACTGCGTAGAACCAGGAAGCTCTGCTCCTGCGTGTATGCTGCGTGTCAACCTAGAAATTAGAGACTGATGGCACAAGGCTAGTTTTCCCATTATGAAAGCTCCGTTGATGCGGCCCCGAAGCTACCTGAAAAGCACTGTTGTTACCATGCTTTTACTTACAGCCGGCATGGTTCATAGAAGAAAATGAGTTTTCTCGAAAGAAACCTTGTGCTTCCAGTTCCTAGTTGGAAGCTCACCCTGCTCTGCTCTATACCAAACGTGAAAGTCAATGTGAGCACTAGCCTCGAAGTAAGGCCCTGATTATCCTGGCAAAACGGGAGGCGTGCAGCAGCTCCATGAGGCCTTCATCGCTGTTCTGCTTTAGTTTCACGGTAGTAAGCTTTCCAAGACTCCTAGGGACTTTGCTTAAGCAACCGTTTCGGTACCAGAACACTGCGTAGAGACAGTAAGCTCTGGTCCTGCGTGTATGCTGCGTGTCAACCTAGAAATTGGAGACTGATGGCATAAGGCTTCTTTTCCCATTATGAAAGCTCCGTTCATGCGGCCTCGAAGCTACCTGAAAAGCATTGTTGTTGCCGGGGTTTTCCTCACTGCCGGCATGGTTCTGAGAAGAAAATGAGTTTTCTCCTAAGAAACCTTGGGTTTCCAGTTCCTTGTTGGAAGCTCACCCTGCTCTGCGCTATACCTAAAGTGAAAGTCAACGTGAGCCCAAGCTTCGAAGTAAGGCCCTGATTATCCTTGCAAAACGAGAGGCGTGCAGCAGCTCCATGAGGCCTTCATTGTTGTTCTGCTTTAGTTTCAAGGTAGTAAGCTTTTCAACACTCCTAGGGGCCTTGCTTCAGCACCCGTTTCAGTACCAGAACACTGCGTAGAACCAGGAAGCTCTGCTCCTGCGTGTATGCTGCGTGTCAACCTAGAAATTAGAGACTGATGGCACAAGGCTAGTTTTCCCATTATGAAAGCTCCGTTGATGCGGCCCCGAAGCTACCTGAAAAGCACTGTTGTTACCGTGCTTTTACTTACAGCCGGCATGGTTCATAGAAGAAAATGAGTTTTCTCGAAAGAAACTTTGTGCTTCCAGTTCCTAGTTGGAAGCTCACCCTGCTCTGTTCTATACCAAACGTGAAAGTCAATGTGAGCACTAGCCTCGAAGTAAGGCCCAGATTATCCTGGCAAAACGGGAGGCGTGCAGCAGCTCCATGAGGCCTTCATCGCTGTTCTGCTTTAGTTTCACAGTAGTAAGCTATCCAACATTCCTAGGGACTTTGCTTAAGCAACCGTTTCGGTACCAGAACACTGCGTAGAGACAGTAAGCTCTGGTCCTGCGTGTATGCTGCGTGTCAACCTAGAAATTGGAGACTGATGGCATAAGGCTTCTTTTCCCATTATGAAAGCTCCGTTCATGCGGCCTCGAAGCTACCTGAAAAGCATTGTTGTTGCCGGGGTTTTCCTCACTGCCGGCATGGTTCTGAGAAGAAAATGAGTTTTCTCCTAAGAAACCTTGGGTTTCCAGTTCCTTGTTGGAAGCTCACCCTGCTCTGCGCTATACCTAAAGTGAAAGTCAACGTGAGCCCAAGCTTCGAAGTAAGGCCCTGATTATCCTTGCAAAACGAGAGGCGTGCAGCAGCTCCATGAGGCCTTCATTGTTGTTCTGCTTTAGTTTCAAGGTAGTAAGCTTTTCAACACTCCTAGGGGCCTTGCTTCAGCACCCGTTTCAGTACCAGAACACTGCGTAGAACCAGGAAGCTCTGCTCCTGCGTGTATGCTGCGTGTCAACCTAGAAATTAGAGACCGATGGCACAAGGCTAGTTTTCCCATTATGAAAGCTCCGTTGATGCGGCCCCGAAGCTACCTGAAAAGCACTGTTGTTACCGTGCTTTTACTTACAGCCGGCATGGTTCATAGAAGAAAATGAGTTTTCTCGAAAGAAACCTTGTGCTTCCAGTTCCTAGTTGGAAGCTCACCCTGCTCTGCTCTATACCAAACGTGAAAGTCAATGTGAGCACTAGCCTCGAAGTAAGGCCCTGATTATGCTGGCAAAACGGGAGGCGTGCAGCAGCTCCATGAGGCCTTCATCGCTGTTCTGCTTTAGTTTCACGGTAGTAAGCTTTCCAAGACTCCTAGGGACTTTGCTTAAGCAACCGTTTCGGTACCAGAACACTGCGTAGAGACAGTAAGCTCTGGTCCTGCGTGTATGCTGCGTGTCAACCTAGAAATTGGAGACTGATGGCATAAGGCTTCCTTTCCCATTATGAAAGCTCCGTTCATGCGGCCTCGAAGCTACCTGAAAAGCATTGTTGTTGCCGGGGTTTTCCTCACTGCCGGCATGGTTCTGAGAAGAAAATGAGTTTTCTCCTAAGAAACCTTGGGTTTCCAGTTCCTTGTTGGAAGCTCACCCTGCTCTGCGCTATACCTAAAGTGAAAGTCAACGTGAGCCCAAGCTTCGAAGTAAGGCCCTGATTATCCTTGCAAAACGAGAGGCGTGCAGCAGCTCCATGAGGCCTTCATCGTTGTTCTGCTTTAGTTTCAAGGTAGTAAGCTTTTCAACACTCCTAGGGGACTTACTTCAGCACCCGTTTCAGTACCAGAACACTGCGTAGAACCAGGAAGCTCTGCTCCTGCGTGTATGCTGCGTGTCAACCTAGAAATTAGAGACTGATGGCACAAGGCTAGTTTTCCCATTATGAAAGCTCCGTTGATGCGGCCCCGAAGCTACCTGAAAAGCACTGTTGTTACCATGCTTTTACTTACAGCCGGCATGGTTCATAGAAGAAAATGAGTTTTCTCGAAAGAAACCTTGTGCTTCCAGTTCCTAGTTGGAAGCTCACCCTGCTCTGCTCTATACCAAACGTGAAAGTCAATGTGAGCACTAGCCTCGAAGTAAGGCCCTGATTATCCTGGCAAAACGGGAGGCGTGCAGCAGCTCCATGAGGCCTTCATCGCTGTTCTGCTTTAGTTTCACGGTAGTAAGCTTTCCAAGACTCCTAGGGACTTTGCTTAAGCAACCGTTTCGGTACCAGAACACTGCGTAGAGACAGTAAGCTCTGGTCCTGCGTGTATGCTGCGTGTCAACCTAGAAATTGGAGACTGATGGCATAAGGCTTCTTTTCCCATTATGAAAGCTCCGTTCATGCGGCCTCGAAGCTACCTGAAAAGCATTGTTGTTGCCGGGGTTTTCCTCACTGCCGGCATGGTTCTGAGAAGAAAATGAGTTTTCTCCTAAGAAACCTTGGGTTTCCAGTTCCTTGTTGGAAGCTCACCCTGCTCTGCGCTATACCTAAAGTGAAAGTCAACGTGAGCCCAAGCTTCGAAGTAAGGCCCTGATTATCCTTGCAAAACGAGAGGCGTGCAGCAGCTCCATGAGGCCTTCATTGTTGTTCTGCTTTAGTTTCAAGGTAGTAAGCTTTTCAACACTCCTAGGGGCCTTGCTTCAGCACCCGTTTCAGTACCAGAACACTGCGTAGAACCAGGAAGCTCTGCTCCTGCGTGTATGCTGCGTGTCAACCTAGAAATTAGAGACTGATGGCACAAGGCTAGTTTTCCCATTATGAAAGCTCCGTTGATGCGGCCCCGAAGCTACCTGAAAAGCACTGTTGTTACCGTGCTTTTACTTACAGCCGGCATGGTTCATAGAAGAAAATGAGTTTTCTCGAAAGAAACTTTGTGCTTCCAGTTCCTAGTTGGAAGCTCACCCTGCTCTGTTCTATACCAAACGTGAAAGTCAATGTGAGCACTAGCCTCGAAGTAAGGCCCTGATTATCCTGGCAAAACGGGAGGCGTGCAGCAGCTCCATGAGGCCTTCATCGCTGTTCTGCTTTAGTTTCACAGTAGTAAGCTATCCAACATTCCTAGGGACTTTGCTTAAGCAACCGTTTCGGTACCAGAACACTGCGTAGAGACAGTAAGCTCTGGTCCTGCGTGTATGCTGCGTGTCAACCTAGAAATTGGAGACTGATGGCATAAGGCTTCTTTTCCCATTATGAAAGCTCCGTTCATGCGGCCTCGAAGCTACCTGAAAAGCATTGTTGTTGCCGGGGTTTTCCTCACTGCCGGCATGGTTCTGAGAAGAAAATGAGTTTTCTCCTAAGAAACCTTGGGTTTCCAGTTCCTTGTTGGAAGCTCACCCTGCTCTGCGCTATACCTAAAGTGAAAGTCAACGTGAGCCCAAGCTTCGAAGTAAGGCCCTGATTATCCTTGCAAAACGAGAGGCGTGCAGCAGCTCCATGAGGCCTTCATCGTTGTTCTGCTTTAGTTTCAAGGTAGTAAGCTTTTCAACACTCCTAGGGGCCTTGCTTCAGCACCCGTTTCAGTACCAGAACACTGCGTAGAACCAGGAAGCTCTGCTCCTGCGTGTATGCTGCGTGTCAACCTAGAAATTAGAGACCGATGGCACAAGGCTACTTTTCCCATTATGAAAGCTCCGTTGATGCGGCCCCGAAGCTACCTGAAAAGCACTGTTGTTACCGTGCTTTTACTTACAGCCGGCATGGTTCATAGAAGAAAATGAGTTTTCTCGAAAGAAACCTTGTGCTTCCAGTTCCTAGTTGGAAGCTCACCCTGCTCTGCTCTATACCAAACATGAAAGTCAATGTGAGCACTAGCCTCGAAGTAAGGCCCTGATTATGCTGGCAAAACGGGAGGCGTGCAGCAGCTCCATGAGGCCTTCATCGCTGTTCTGCTTTAATTTCACAGTAGTAAGCTTTCCAACATTCCTAGGGACTTTGCTTAAGCAACCGTTTCGGTACCAGAACACTGCGTAGAGACAGTAAGCTCTGGTCCTGCGTGTATGCTGCGTGTCAACCTAGAAATTGGAGACTGATGGCATAAGGCTTCTTTTCCCATTATGAAAGCTCCGTTCATGCGGCCTCGAAGCTACCTGAAAAGCATTGTTGTTGCCGGGGTTTTCCTCACTGCCGGCATGGTTCTGAGAAGAAAATGAGTTTTCTCCTAAGAAACCTTGGGTTTCCAGTTCCTTGTTGGAAGCTCACCCTGCTCTGCGCTATACCTAAAGTGAAAGTCAACGTGAGCCCAAGCTTCGAAGTAAGGCCCTGATTATCCTTGCAAAACGAGAGGCGTGCAGCAGCTCCATGAGGCCTTCATCGTTGTTCTGCTTTTAGTTTCAAGGTAGTAAGCTTTTCAACACTCCTAGGGGACTTGCTTCAGAAACCCGTTTCTGTACCAGAACACTGCGTAGAACCAGGAAGTTCTCCTCCTGCGTGTATGCTGCGTGTCAACCTAGAAATTAGAGACTGATGGCACAAGGCTAGTTTTCCCATTATGAAAGCTCCGTTGATGAAGCCCCGAAGCTACCTGAAAAGCACTGTTGTTACCGTGCTTTTACTTACAGCCGGCATGGTTCATAGAAGAAAATGAGTTTTCTCGAAAGAAACCTTGTGCTTCCAGTTCCTAGTTGGAAGCTCACCCTGCTCTGCTCTATACCAAACGTGAAAGTCAATGTGAGCACTAGCCTCGAAGTAAGGCCCTGATTATGCTGGCAAAACGGGAGGCGTGCAGCAGCTCCATGAGGCCTTCATCGCTGTTCTGCTTTAGTTTCACAGTAGTAAGCTTTCCAACATTCCTAGGGACTTTGCTTAAGCAACCGTTTCGGTACCAGAACACTGCGTAGAGACAGTAAGCTCTGGTCCTGCGTGTATGCTGCGTGTCAACCTAGAAATTGGAGACTGATGGCATAAGGCTTCTTTTCCCATTATCAAAGCTCCGTTCATGCGGCCTCGAAGCTACCTGAAAAGCATTGTTGTTGCCGGGGTTTTCCTCACTGCCGGCATGGTTCTGAGAAGAAAATGAGTTTTCTCCTAAGAAACCTTGGGTTTCCAGTTCCTTGTTGGAAGCTCACCCTGCTCTGCGCTATACCTAAAGTGAAAGTCAACGTGAGCACAAGCTTCGAAGTAAGGCCCTGATTATCCTTGCAAAACGAGAGGCGTGCAGCAGCTCCATGAGGCCTTCATCGTTGTTCTGCTTTAGTTTCAAGGTACTAAGCTTTTCAACACTCCTAGGGGACTTACTTCAGCACCCGTTTCAGTACCAGAACACTGCGTAGAACCAGGAAGTTCTGCTCCTGCGTGTATGCTGCGTGTCAACCTAGAAATTAGAGACTGATGGCACAAGGCTAGTTTTCCCATTATGAAAGCTCCGTTGATGCGGCCCCGAAGCTACCTGAAAAGCAGTGTTGTTACCGTGCTTTTACTTACAGCCGGCATGGTTCATAGAAGAAAATGAGTTTTCTCGAAAGAAACCTTGTGCTTCCAGTTCCTAGTTGGAAGCTCACCCTGCTCTGCTCTATACCAAACATGAAAGTCAATGTGAGCACTAGCCTCGAAGTAAGGCCCTGATTATGCTGGCAAAACGGGAGGCGTGCAGCAGCTCCATGAGGCCTTCATCGCTGTTCTGCTTTAATTTCACAGTAGTAAGCTTTCCAACATTCCTAGGGACTTTGCTTAAGCAACCGTTTCGGTACCAGAACACTGCGTAGAGACAGTAAGCTCTGGTCCTGCGTGTATGCTGCGTGTCAACCTAGAAATTGGAGACTGATGGCATAAGGCTTCTTTTCCCATTATGAAAGCTCCGTTCATGCGGCCCGAAGCTACCTGGAAAGCATTGTTGTTGCCGGGGTTTTCCTCACTGCCGGCATGGTTCTGAGAAGAAAATGAGTTTTCTCCTAAGAAACCTTGGGTTTCCAGTTCCTTGTTGGAAGCTCACCCTGCTCTGCGCTATACCTAAAGTGAAAGTCAACGTGAGCCCAAGCTTCGAAGTAAGGCCCTGATTATCCGTGCAAAACGAGAGGCGTGCAGCAGCTCCATGAGGCCTTCATCGTTGTTCTGCTTTAGTTTCAAGGTAGTAAGCTTTTCAACACTCCTAGGGGACTTACTTCAGCACCCGTTTCAGTACCAGAACACTGCGTAGAACCAGGAAGCTCTGCTCCTGCGTGTATGCTGCGTGTCAACCTAGAAATTAGAGACTGATGGCACAAGGCTAGTTTTCCCATTATGAAAGCTCCGTTGATGCGGCGCCGAAGCTACCTGAAAAGCACTGTTGTTACCATGCTTTTACTTACAGCCGGCATGGTTCATAGAAGAAAATGAGTTTTCTCGAAAGAAACCTTGTGCTTCCAGTTCCTAGTTGGAAGCTCACCCTGCTCTGCTCTATACCAAACGTGAAAGTCAATGTGAGCACTAGCCTCGAAGTAAGGCCCTGATTATGCTGGCAAAACGGGAGGCGTGCAGCAGCTCCATGAGGCCTTCATCGCTGTTCTGCTTTAGTTTCACGGTAGTAAGCTTTCCAAGACTCCTAGGGACTTTGCTTAAGCAACCGTTTCGGTACCAGAACACTGCGTAGAGACAGTAAGCTCTGGTCCTGCGTGTATGCTGCGTGTCAACCTACAAATTGGAGACTGATGGCATAAGGCTTCTTTTCCCATTATGAAAGCTCCGTTCATGCGGCCTCGAAGCTACCTGAAAAGCATTGTTGTTGCCGGGGTTTTCCTCACTGCCGGCATGGTTCTGAGAAGAAAATGAGTTTTCTCCTAAGAAACCTTGGGTTTCCAGTTCCTTGTTGGAAGCTCACCCTGCTCTGCGCTATACCTAAAGTGAAAGTCAACGGGAGCCCAAGCTTCGAAGTAAGGCCCTGATTATCCTTGCAAAACGAGAGGCGTGCAGCAGCTCCATGAGGCCTTCATCGTTGTTCTGCTTTAGTTTCAAGGTAGTAAGCTTTTCAACACTCCTAGGGGCCTTGCTTCAGCACCCGTTTCAGTACCAGAACACTGCGTAGAACCAGGAAGCTCTGCTCCTGCGTGTATGCTGCGTGTCAACCTAGAAATTAGAGACTGATGGCACAAGGCTAGTTTTCCCATTATGAAAGCTCCGTTGATGCGGCCCCGAAGCTACCTGAAAGCACTGTTGTTACCGTGCTTTTACTTACAGCCGGCATGCTTCATAGAAGAAAATGAGTTTTCTCGAAAGAAACCTTGTGCTTCCAGTTCCTAGTTGGAAGCTCACCCTGCTCTGCTCTATACCAAACGTGAAAGTCAATGTGAGCACTAGCCTCGAAGTAAGGCCCTGATTATCCTGGCAAAACGGGAGGCGTGCAGCAGCTCCATGAGGCCTTCATCGCTGTTCTGCTTTAGTTTCACAGTAGTAAGCTTTCCAACATTCCTAGGGACTTTGCTTAAGCAACCGTTTCGGTACCAGAACACTGCGTAGAGACAGTAAGCTCTGGTCCTGCGTGTATGCTGCGTGTCAACCTAGAAATTGGAGACTGATGGCATAAGGCTTCTTTTCCCATTATGAAAGCTCCGTTCATGCGGCCTCGAAGCTACCTGAAAAGCATTGTTGTTACCGGGGTTTTCCTCACTGCCGGCATGGTTCTGAGAAGAAAATGAGTTTTCTCCTAAGAAACCTTGTGTTTCCAGTTCCTTGTTGGAAGCTCACCCTGCTCTGTGCTATACCTAAAGTGAAAGTCAACGTGAGCCCAAGCTTCGAAGTAAGGCCCTGATTATCCTTGCAAAACGAGAGGCGTGCAGCAGCTCCATGAGGCCTTCATCGTTGTTCTGCTTTAGTTTCAAGGTAGTAAGCTTTTCAACACTCCTAGGGGCCTTACTTCAGCACCCGTTTCAGTACCAGAACACTGCGTAGAACCAGGAAGCTCTGCTCCTGCGTGTATGCTGCGTGTCAACCTAGAAATTAGAGACTGATGGCACAAGGCTAGTTTTCCCATTATGAAAGCTCCGTTGATGCGGCGCCGAAGCTACCTGAAAAGCACTGTTGTTACCATGCTTTTACTTACAGCCGGCATGGTTCATAGAAGAAAATGAGTTTTCTCGAAAGAAACCTTGTGCTTCCAGTTCCTAGTTGGAAGCTCACCCTGCTCTGCTCTATACCAAACGTGAAAGTCAATGTGAGCACTAGCCTCGAAGTAAGGCCCTGATTATCCTGGCAAAACGGGAGGCGTGCAGCAGCTCCATGAGGCCTTCATCGCTGTTCTGCTTTAGTTTCACGGTAGTAAGCTTTCCAACATTCCTAAGGACTTTGCTTAAGCAACCGTTTCGGTACCAGAACACTGCGTAGAGACAGTAAGCTCTGGTCCTGCGTGTATGCTGCGTGTCAACCTAGAAATTGGAGACTGATGGCATAAGGCTTCTTTTCCCATTATGAAAGCTCCGTTCATGCGGCCTCGAAGCTACCTGAAAAGCATTGTTGTTGCCGGGGTTTTCCTCACTGCCGGCATGGTTCTGAGAAGAAAATGAGTTTTCTCCTAAGAAACCTTGGGTTTCCAGTTCCTTGTTGGAAGCTCACCCTGCTCTGCTCTATACCTAAAGTGAAAGTCAACGTGAGCCCAAGCTTCGAAGTAAGGCCCTGATTATCCTTGCAAAACGAGAGGCGTGCAGCAGCTCCATGAGGCCTTCATCGTTGTTCTGCTTTTAGTTTCAAGGTAGTAAGCTTTTCAACACTCCTAGGGGACTTGCTTCAGAAACCCGTTTCTGTACCAGAACACTGCGTAGAACCAGGAAGCTCTGCTCCTGCGTGTATGCTGCGTGTCAACCTAGAAATTAGAGACTGATGGCACAAGGCTAGTTTTCCCATTATGAAAGCTCCGTTGATGAGGCCCCGAAGCTACCTGAAAAGCACTGTTGTTACCGTGCTTTTAGTTACAGCCGGCATGGTTCATAGAAGAAAATGAGTTTTCTCGAAAGAAACCTTGTGCTTCCAGTTCCTAGTTGGAAGGTCACCCTGCTCTGCTCTATACCAAACGTGAAAGTCAATGTGAGCACTAGCCTCGAAGTAAGGCCTTGATTATGCTGGCAAAACGGGAGGCGTGCAGCAGCTCCATGAGTTCTTCATCGCTGTTCTGCTTTAGTTTTACAGTAGTAAGCTTTCCAACATTCCTAGGGACTTTGCTTAAGCAACCGTTTCGGTACCAGAACACTGCGTAGAGACAGTAAGCTCTGGTCCTGCGTGTATGCTGCGTGTCAACCTAGAAATTGGAGACTGATGGCATAAGGCTTCTTTTCCCATTATGAAAGCTCCGTTCATGCGGCCTCGAAGCTACCTGAAAAGCATTGTTGTTGCCGGGGTTTTCCTCACTGCCGGCATGGTTCTGAGAAGAAAATGAGTTTTCTCCTAAGAAACCTTGGGTTTCCAGTTCCTTGTTGGAAGCTCACCCTGCTCTGCGCTATACCTAAAGTGAAAGTCAACGTGAGCCCAAGCTTCGAAGTAAGGCCCTGATTATCCTTGCAAAACGAGAGGCGTGCAGCAGCTCCATGAGGCCTTCATCGTTGTTCTGCTTTAGTTTCAAGGTAGTAAGCTTTTCAACACTCCTAGGGGCCTTGCTTCAGCACCCGTTTCAGTACCAGAACACTGCGTAGAACCAGGAAGCTCTGCTCCTGCGTGTATGCTGCGTGTCAACCTAGAAATTAGAGACTGATGGCACAAGGCTAGTTTTCCCATTATGAAAGCTCCGTTGATGCGGCCCCGAAGCTACCTGAAAGCACTGTTGTTACCGTGCTTTTACTTACAGCCGGCATGCTTCATAGAAGAAAATGAGTTTTCTCGAAAGAAACCTTGTGCTTCCAGTTCCTAGTTGGAAGCTCACCCTGCTCTGCTCTATACCAAACGTGAAAGTCAATGTGAGCACTAGCCTCGAAGTAAGGCCCTGATTATCCTGGCAAAACGGGAGGCGTGCAGCAGCTCCATGAGGCCTTCATCGCTGTTCTGCTTTAGTTTCACAGTAGTAAGCTTTCCAACATTCCTAGGGACTTTGCTTAAGCAACCGTTTCGGTACCAGAACACTGCGTAGAGACAGTAAGCTCTGGTCCTGCGTGTATGCTGCGTGTCAACCTAGAAATTGGAGACTGATGGCATAAGGCTTCTTTTCCCATTATGAAAGCTCCGTTCATGCGGCCTCGAAGCTACCTGAAAAGCATTGTTGTTGCCGGGGTTTTCCTCACTGCCGGCATGGTTCTGAGAAGAAAATGAGTTTTCTCCTAAGAAACCTTGGGTTTCCAGTTCCTTGTTGGAAGCTCACCCTGCTCTGCGCTATACCTAAAGTGAAAGTCAACGTGAGCCCAAGCTTCGAAGTAAGGCCCTGATTATCCTTGCAAAACGAGAGGCGTGCAGCAGCTCCATGAGGCCTTCATCGTTGTTCTGCTTTAGTTTCAAGGTAGTAAGCTTTTCAACACTCCTAGGGGCCTTGCTTCAGCACCCGTTTCAGTACCAGAACACTGCGTAGAACCAGGAAGCTCTGCTCCTGCGTGTATGCTGCGTGTCAACCTAGAAATTAGAGACTGATGGCACAAGGCTAGTTTTCCCATTATGAAAGCTCCGTTGATGCGGCCCCGAAGCTACCTGAAAGCACTGTTGTTACCGTGCTTTTACTTACAGCCGGCATGCTTCATAGAAGAAAATGAGTTTTCTCGAAAGAAACCTTGTGCTTCCAGTTCCTAGTTGGAAGCTCACCCTGCTCTGCTCTATACCAAACGTGAAAGTCAATGTGAGCACTAGCCTCGAAGTAAGGCCCTGATTATGCTGGCAAAACGGGAGGCGTGCAGCAGCTCCATGAGGCCTTCATCGCTGTTCTGCTTTAGTTTCACAGTAGTAAGCTTTCCAACATTCCTAGGGACTTGGCTTAAGCAACCGTTTCGGTACCAGAACACTGCGTAGAGACAGTAAGCTCTGGTCCTGCGTGTATGCTGCGTGTCAACCTAGAAATTGGAGACTGATGGCATAAGGCTTCTTTTCCCATTATGAAAGCTCCGTTCATGCGGCCTCGAAGCTACCTGAAAAGCATTGTTGTTGCCAGGGTTTTCCTCACTGCCGGCATGGTTCTGAGAAGAAAATGAGTTTTCTCCCTAGAAACCTTGGGTTTCCAGTTCCTTGTTGGAAGCTCACCCTGCTCTGCGCTATACCTAAAGTGAAAGTCAACGTGAGCCCAAGCTTCGAAGTAAGGCCCTGATTATCCTTGCAAAACGAGAGGCGTGCAGCAGCTCCATGAGGCCTTCATCGTTGTTCTGCTTTAGTTTCAAGGTAGTAAGCTTTTCAACACTCCTAGGGGACTTGCTTCAGCACCCGTTTCAGTACCAGAACACTGCGTAGAACCAGGAAGCTCTGCTCCTGCGTGTATGCTGCGTGTCAACCTAGAAATTAGAGACTGATGGCACAAGGCTAGTTTTCCCATTATGAAAGCTCCGTTGATGCGGCGCCGAAGCTACCTGAAAAGCACTGTTGTTACCATGTTTTTACTTACAGCCGGCATGGTTCATAGAAGAAAATGAGTTTTCTCGAAAGAAACCTTGTGCTTCCAGTTCCTAGTTGGAAGCTCACCCTGCTCTGCTCTATACCAAACGTGAAAGTCAATGTGAGCACTAGCCTCGAAGTAAGGCCCTGATTATCCTGGCAAAACGGGAGGCGTGCAGCAGCTCCCTGAGGCTTTCATCGCTGTTCTGCTTTAGTTTCACGGTAGTAAGCTTTCCAACATTCCTAGGGACTTTGCTTAAGCAACCGTTTCGGTACCAGAACACTGCGTAGAGACAGTAAGCTCTGGTCCTGCGTGTATGCTGCGTGTCAACCTAGAAATTGGAGACTGATGGCATAAGGCTTCTTTTCCCATTATGAAAGCTCCGTTCATGCGGCCTCGAAGCTACCTGAAAAGCATTGTTGTTGCCGGGGTTTTCCTCACTGCCGGCATGGTTCTGAGAAGAAAATGAGTTTTCTCCTAAGAAACCTTGGGTTTCCAGTTCCTTGTTGGAAGCTCACCCTGCTCTGCGCTATACCTAAAGTGAAAGTCAACGTGAGCCCAAGCTTCAAGTAAGGCCCTGATTATCCTTGCAAAAAGAGAGGCGTGCAGCAGCTCCATGAGGCCTTCATCGTTGTTCTGCTTTTAGTTTCAAGGTAGTAAACTTTTCAACACTCCTAGGGGACTTGCTTCAGAAACCCGTTTCTGTACCAGAACACTGCGTAGAACCAGGAAGCTCTGCTCCTGCGTGTATGCTGCGTGTCAACCTAGAAATTAGAGACTGATGGCACAAGGCTAGTTTTCCCATTATGAAAGCTCCGTTGATGCGGCCCCGAAGCTACCTGAAAAGCACTGTTGTTACCGTGCTTTTACTTACAGCCGGCATGGTTCATAGAAGAAAATGAGTTTTCTCGAAAGAAACCTTGTGCTTCCAGTTCCTAGTTGGAAGCTCACCCTGCTCTGCTCTATACCAAACATGAAAGTCAATGTGAGCACTAGCCTCGAAGTAAGGCCCTGATTATGCTGGCAAAACGGGAGGCGTGCAGCAGCTCCATGAGGCCTTCATCGCTGTTCTGCTTTAATTTCACAGTAGTAAGCTTTCCAACATTCCTAGGGACTTTGCTTAAGCAACCGTTTCGGTACCAGAACACTGCGTAGAGACAGTAAGCTCTGGTCCTGCGTGTATGCTGCGTGTCAACCTAGAAATTGGAGACTGATGGCATAAGGCTTCTTTTCCCATTATGAAAGCTCCGTTCATGCGGCCTCGAAGCTACCTGAAAAGCATTGTTGTTGCCGGGGTTTTCCTCACTGCCGGCATGGTTCTGAGAAGAAAATGAGTTTTCTCCTAAGAAACCTTGGGTTTCCAGTTCCTTGTTGGAAGCTCACCCTGCTCTGCGCTATACCTAAAGTGAAAGTCAACGTGAGCCCAAGCTTCGAAGTAAGGCCCTGATTATCCTTGCAAAACGAGAGGCGTGCAGCAGCTCCATGAGGCCTTCATCGTTGTTCTGCTTTAGTTTCAAGGTAGTAAGCTTTTCAACACTCCTAGGGGACTTACTTCAGCACCCGTTTCAGTACCAGAACACTGCGTAGAACCAGGAAGCTCTGCTCCTGCGTGTATGCTGCGTGTCAACCTAGAAATTAGAGACTGATGGCACAAGGCTAGTTTTCCCATTATGAAAGCTCCGTTGATGCGGCCCCGAAGCTACCTGAAAGCACTGTTGTTACCGTGCTTTTACTTACAGCCGGCATGGTTCATAGAAGAAAATGAGTTTTCTCGAAAGAAACCTTGTGCTTCCAGTTCCTAGTTGGAAGCTCACCCTGCTCTGCTCTATACCAAACGTGAAAGTCAATGTGAGCACTAGCCGCGAAGTAAGGCCCAGATTATCCTGGCAAAACGGGAGGCGTGCAGCAGCTCCATGAGGCCTTCATCGCTGTTCTGCTTTAGTTTCACAGTAGTAAGCTTTCCAACATTCCTAGGGACTTTGCTTAAGCAACCGTTTCGGTACCAGAACACTGCGTAGAGACAGTAAGCTCTGGTCCTGCGTGTATGCTGCGTGTCAACCTAGAAATTGGAGACTGATGGCATAAGGCTTCTTTTCCCATTATGAAAGCTCCGTTCATGCGGCCTCGAAGCTACCTGAAAAGCATTGTTGTTGCCGGGGTTTTCCTCACTGCCGGCATGGTTCTGAGAAGAAAATGAGTTTTCTCCTAAGAAACCTTGGGTTTCCAGTTCCTTGTTGGAAGCTCACCCTGCTCTGCGCTATACCTAAAGTGAAAGTCAACGTGAGCCCAAGCTTCGAAGTAAGGCCCTGATTATCCTTGCAAAACGAGAGGCGTGCAGCAGCTCCATGAGGCCTTCATTGTTGTTCTGCTTTAGTTTCAAGGTAGTAAGCTTTTCAACACTCCTAGGGGCCTTGCTTCAGCACCCGTTTCAGTACCAGAACACTGCGTAGAACCAGGAAGCTCTGCTCCTGCGTGTATGCTGCGTGTCAACCTAGAAATTAGAGACCGATGGCACAAGGCTAGTTTTCCCATTATGAAAGCTCCGTTGATGCGGCCCCGAAGCTACCTGAAAAGCACTGTTGTTACCGTGCTTTTACTTACAGCCGGCATGGTTCATAGAAGAAAATGAGTTTTCTCGAAAGAAACCTTGTGCTTCCAGTTCCTAGTTGGAAGCTCACCCTGCTCTGCTCTATACCAAACGTGAAAGTCAATGTGAGCACTAGCCTCGAAGTAAGGCCCTGATTATGCTGGCAAAACGGGAGGCGTGCAGCAGCTCCATGAGGCCTTCATCGCTGTTCTGCTTTAGTTTCACGGTAGTAAGCTTTCCAAGACTCCTAGGGACTTTGCTTAAGCAACCGTTTCGGTACCAGAACACTGCGTAGAGACAGTAAGCTCTGGTCCTGCGTGTATGCTGCGTGTCAACCTAGAAATTGGAGACTGATGGCATAAGGCTTCCTTTCCCATTATGAAAGCTCCGTTCATGCGGCCTCGAAGCTACCTGAAAAGCATTGTTGTTGCCGGGGTTTTCCTCACTGCCGGCATGGTTCTGAGAAGAAAATGAGTTTTCTCCTAAGAAACCTTGGGTTTCCAGTTCCTTGTTGGAAGCTCACCCTGCTCTGCGCTATACCTAAAGTGAAAGTCAACGTGAGCCCAAGCTTCGAAGTAAGGCCCTGATTATCCTTGCAAAACGAGAGGCGTGCAGCAGCTCCATGAGGCCTTCATCGTTGTTCTGCTTTAGTTTCAAGGTAGTAAGCTTTTCAACACTCCTAGGGGACTTACTTCAGCACCCGTTTCAGTACCAGAACACTGCGTAGAACCAGGAAGCTCTGCTCCTGCGTGTATGCTGCGTGTCAACCTAGAAATTAGAGACTGATGGCACAAGGCTAGTTTTCCCATTATGAAAGCTCCGTTGATGCGGCCCCGAAGCTACCTGAAAAGCACTGTTGTTACCATGCTTTTACTTACAGCCGGCATGGTTCATAGAAGAAAATGAGTTTTCTCGAAAGAAACCTTGTGCTTCCAGTTCCTAGTTGGAAGCTCACCCTGCTCTGCTCTATACCAAACGTGAAAGTCAATGTGAGCACTAGCCTCGAAGTAAGGCCCTGATTATCCTGGCAAAACGGGAGGCGTGCAGCAGCTCCATGAGGCCTTCATCGCTGTTCTGCTTTAGTTTCACGGTAGTAAGCTTTCCAAGACTCCTAGGGACTTTGCTTAAGCAACCGTTTCGGTACCAGAACACTGCGTAGAGACAGTAAGCTCTGGTCCTGCGTGTATGCTGCGTGTCAACCTAGAAATTGGAGACTGATGGCATAAGGCTTCTTTTCCCATTATGAAAGCTCCGTTCATGCGGCCTCGAAGCTACCTGAAAAGCATTGTTGTTGCCGGGGTTTTCCTCACTGCCGGCATGGTTCTGAGAAGAAAATGAGTTTTCTCCTAAGAAACCTTGGGTTTCCAGTTCCTTGTTGGAAGCTCACCCTGCTCTGCGCTATACCTAAAGTGAAAGTCAACGTGAGCCCAAGCTTCGAAGTAAGGCCCTGATTATCCTTGCAAAACGAGAGGCGTGCAGCAGCTCCATGAGGCCTTCATTGTTGTTCTGCTTTAGTTTCAAGGTAGTAAGCTTTTCAACACTCCTAGGGGCCTTGCTTCAGCACCCGTTTCAGTACCAGAACACTGCGTAGAACCAGGAAGCTCTGCTCCTGCGTGTATGCTGCGTGTCAACCTAGAAATTAGAGACTGATGGCACAAGGCTAGTTTTCCCATTATGAAAGCTCCGTTGATGCGGCCCCGAAGCTACCTGAAAAGCACTGTTGTTACCGTGCTTTTACTTACAGCCGGCATGGTTCATAGAAGAAAATGAGTTTTCTCGAAAGAAACTTTGTGCTTCCAGTTCCTAGTTGGAAGCTCACCCTGCTCTGTTCTATACCAAACGTGAAAGTCAATGTGAGCACTAGCCTCGAAGTAAGGCCCAGATTATCCTGGCAAAACGGGAGGCGTGCAGCAGCTCCATGAGGCCTTCATCGCTGTTCTGCTTTAGTTTCACAGTAGTAAGCTATCCAACATTCCTAGGGACTTTGCTTAAGCAACCGTTTCGGTACCAGAACACTGCGTAGAGACAGTAAGCTCTGGTCCTGCGTGTATGCTGCGTGTCAACCTAGAAATTGGAGACTGATGGCATAAGGCTTCTTTTCCCATTATGAAAGCTCCGTTCATGCGGCCTCGAAGCTACCTGAAAAGCATTGTTGTTGCCGGGGTTTTCCTCACTGCCGGCATGGTTCTGAGAAGAAAATGAGTTTTCTCCTAAGAAACCTTGGGTTTCCAGTTCCTTGTTGGAAGCTCACCCTGCTCTGCGCTATACCTAAAGTGAAAGTCAACGTGAGCCCAAGCTTCGAAGTAAGGCCCTGATTATCCTTGCAAAACGAGAGGCGTGCAGCAGCTCCATGAGGCCTTCATTGTTGTTCTGCTTTAGTTTCAAGGTAGTAAGCTTTTCAACACTCCTAGGGGCCTTGCTTCAGCACCCGTTTCAGTACCAGAACACTGCGTAGAACCAGGAAGCTCTGCTCCTGCGTGTATGCTGCGTGTCAACCTAGAAATTAGAGACCGATGGCACAAGGCTAGTTTTCCCATTATGAAAGCTCCGTTGATGCGGCCCCGAAGCTACCTGAAAAGCACTGTTGTTACCGTGCTTTTACTTACAGCCGGCATGGTTCATAGAAGAAAATGAGTTTTCTCGAAAGAAACCTTGTGCTTCCAGTTCCTAGTTGGAAGCTCACCCTGCTCTGCTCTATACCAAACGTGAAAGTCAATGTGAGCACTAGCCTCGAAGTAAGGCCCTGATTATGCTGGCAAAACGGGAGGCGTGCAGCAGCTCCATGAGGCCTTCATCGCTGTTCTGCTTTAGTTTCACGGTAGTAAGCTTTCCAAGACTCCTAGGGACTTTGCTTAAGCAACCGTTTCGGTACCAGAACACTGCGTAGAGACAGTAAGCTCTGGTCCTGCGTGTATGCTGCGTGTCAACCTAGAAATTGGAGACTGATGGCATAAGGCTTCCTTTCCCATTATGAAAGCTCCGTTCATGCGGCCTCGAAGCTACCTGAAAAGCATTGTTGTTGCCGGGGTTTTCCTCACTGCCGGCATGGTTCTGAGAAGAAAATGAGTTTTCTCCTAAGAAACCTTGGGTTTCCAGTTCCTTGTTGGAAGCTCACCCTGCTCTGCGCTATACCTAAAGTGAAAGTCAACGTGAGCCCAAGCTTCGAAGTAAGGCCCTGATTATCCTTGCAAAACGAGAGGCGTGCAGCAGCTCCATGAGGCCTTCATCGTTGTTCTGCTTTAGTTTCAAGGTAGTAAGCTTTTCAACACTCCTAGGGGACTTACTTCAGCACCCGTTTCAGTACCAGAACACTGCGTAGAACCAGGAAGCTCTGCTCCTGCGTGTATGCTGCGTGTCAACCTAGAAATTAGAGACTGATGGCACAAGGCTAGTTTTCCCATTATGAAAGCTCCGTTGATGCGGCCCCGAAGCTACCTGAAAAGCACTGTTGTTACCATGCTTTTACTTACAGCCGGCATGGTTCATAGAAGAAAATGAGTTTTCTCGAAAGAAACCTTGTGCTTCCAGTTCCTAGTTGGAAGCTCACCCTGCTCTGCTCTATACCAAACGTGAAAGTCAATGTGAGCACTAGCCTCGAAGTAAGGCCCTGATTATCCTGGCAAAACGGGAGGCGTGCAGCAGCTCCATGAGGCCTTCATCGCTGTTCTGCTTTAGTTTCACGGTAGTAAGCTTTCCAAGACTCCTAGGGACTTTGCTTAAGCAACCGTTTCGGTACCAGAACACTGCGTAGAGACAGTAAGCTCTGGTCCTGCGTGTATGCTGCGTGTCAACCTAGAAATTGGAGACTGATGGCATAAGGCTTCTTTTCCCATTATGAAAGCTCCGTTCATGCGGCCTCGAAGCTACCTGAAAAGCATTGTTGTTGCCGGGGTTTTCCTCACTGCCGGCATGGTTCTGAGAAGAAAATGAGTTTTCTCCTAAGAAACCTTGGGTTTCCAGTTCCTTGTTGGAAGCTCACCCTGCTCTGCGCTATACCTAAAGTGAAAGTCAACGTGAGCCCAAGCTTCGAAGTAAGGCCCTGATTATCCTTGCAAAACGAGAGGCGTGCAGCAGCTCCATGAGGCCTTCATTGTTGTTCTGCTTTAGTTTCAAGGTAGTAAGCTTTTCAACACTCCTAGGGGCCTTGCTTCAGCACCCGTTTCAGTACCAGAACACTGCGTAGAACCAGGAAGCTCTGCTCCTGCGTGTATGCTGCGTGTCAACCTAGAAATTAGAGACTGATGGCACAAGGCTAGTTTTCCCATTATGAAAGCTCCGTTGATGCGGCCCCGAAGCTACCTGAAAAGCACTGTTGTTACCGTGCTTTTACTTACAGCCGGCATGGTTCATAGAAGAAAATGAGTTTTCTCGAAAGAAACTTTGTGCTTCCAGTTCCTAGTTGGAAGCTCACCCTGCTCTGTTCTATACCAAACGTGAAAGTCAATGTGAGCACTAGCCTCGAAGTAAGGCCCTGATTATCCTGGCAAAACGGGAGGCGTGCAGCAGCTCCATGAGGCCTTCATCGCTGTTCTGCTTTAGTTTCACAGTAGTAAGCTATCCAACATTCCTAGGGACTTTGCTTAAGCAACCGTTTCGGTACCAGAACACTGCGTAGAGACAGTAAGCTCTGGTCCTGCGTGTATGCTGCGTGTCAACCTAGAAATTGGAGACTGATGGCATAAGGCTTCTTTTCCCATTATGAAAGCTCCGTTCATGCGGCCTCGAAGCTACCTGAAAAGCATTGTTGTTGCCGGGGTTTTCCTCACTGCCGGCATGGTTCTGAGAAGAAAATGAGTTTTCTCCTAAGAAACCTTGGGTTTCCAGTTCCTTGTTGGAAGCTCACCCTGCTCTGCGCTATACCTAAAGTGAAAGTCAACGTGAGCCCAAGCTTCGAAGTAAGGCCCTGATTATCCTTGCAAAACGAGAGGCGTGCAGCAGCTCCATGAGGCCTTCATCGTTGTTCTGCTTTAGTTTCAAGGTAGTAAGCTTTTCAACACTCCTAGGGGCCTTGCTTCAGCACCCGTTTCAGTACCAGAACACTGCGTAGAACCAGGAAGCTCTGCTCCTGCGTGTATGCTGCGTGTCAACCTAGAAATTAGAGACCGATGGCACAAGGCTACTTTTCCCATTATGAAAGCTCCGTTGATGCGGCCCCGAAGCTACCTGAAAAGCACTGTTGTTACCGTGCTTTTACTTACAGCCGGCATGGTTCATAGAAGAAAATGAGTTTTCTCGAAAGAAACCTTGTGCTTCCAGTTCCTAGTTGGAAGCTCACCCTGCTCTGTTCTATACCAAAAGTGAAAGTCAATGTGAGCACTAGCCTCGAAGTAAGGCCCTGATTATGCTGGCAAAACGGGAGGCGTGCAGCAGCTCCATGAGGCCTTCATCGCTGTTCTGCTTTAATTTCACAGTAGTAAGCTTTCCAACATTCCTAGGGACTTTGCTTAAGCAACCGTTTCGGTACCAGAACACTGCGTAGAGACAGTAAGCTCTGGTCCTGCGTGTATGCTGCGTGTCAACCTAGAAATTGGAGACTGATGGCATAAGGCTTCTTTTCTCATTATGAAAGCTCCGTTCATGCGGCCTCGAAGCTACCTGAAAAGCATTGTTGTTGCCGGGGTTTTCCTCACTGCCGGCATGGTTATGAGAAGAAAATGAGTTTTCTCCTAAGAAACCTTGGGTTTCCAGTTCCTTGTTGGAAGCTCACCCTGCTCTGCGCTATACCTAAAGTGAAAGTCAACGTGAGCCCAAGCTTCGAAGTAAGGCCCTGATTATCCTTGCAAAACGAGAGGCGTGCAGCAGCTCCATGAGGCCTTCATCGTTGTTCTGCTTTAGTTTCAAGGTAGTAAGCTTTTCAACACTCCTAGGGGCCTTGCTTCAGCACCCGTTTCAGTACCAGAACACTGCGTAGAACCAGGAAGCTCTGCTCCTGCGTGTATGCTGCGTGTCAACCTAGAAATTAGAGACTGATGGCACAAGGCTAGTTTTCCCATTATGAAAGCTCCGTTGATGCGGCCCCGAAGCTACCTGAAAAGCACTGTTGTTACCGTGCTTTTACTTACAGCCGGCATGGTTCATAGAAGAAAATGAGTTTTCTCGAAAGAAACCTTGTGCTTCCAGTTCCTAGTTGGAAGCTCACCCTGCTCTGCTCTATACCAAACGTGAAAGTCAATGTGAGCACTAGCCTCGAAGTAAGGCCCTGATTATGCTGGCAAAACGGGAGGCGTGCAGCAGCTCCATGAGGCCTTCATCGCTGTTCTGCTTTAGTTTCACGGTAGTAAGCTTTCCAACATTCCTAGGGACTTTGCTTAAGCAACCGTTTCGGTACCAGAACACTGCGTAGAGACAGTAAGCTCTGGTCCTGCGTGTATGCTGCGTGTCAACCTAGAAATTGGAGACTGATGGCATAAGGCTTCTTTTCCCATTATGAAAGCTCCGTTCATGCGGCCTCGAAGCTACCTGAAAAGCATTGTTGTTGCCGGGGTTTTCCTCACTGCCGGCATGGTTCTGAGAAGAAAATGAGTTTTCTCCTAAGAAACCTTGGGTTTCCAGTTCCTTGTTGGAAGCTCACCCTGCTCTGCGCTATACCTAAAGTGAAAGTCAACGTGAGCCCAAGCTTCGAAGTAAGGCCCTGATTATCCTTGCAAAACGAGAGGCGTGCAGCAGCTCCATGAGGCCTTCATCGTTGTTCTGCTTTAGTTTCAAGGTAGTAAGCTTTTCAACACTCCTAGGGGCCTTGCTTCAGCACCCGTTTCAGTACCAGAACACTGTGTAGAACCAGGAAGCTCTGCTCCTGCGTGTATGCTGCGTGTCAACCTAGAAATTAGAGACTGATGGCACAAGGCTAGTTTTCCCATTATGAAAGCTCCGTTGATGCGGCCCCGAAGCTACCTGAAAAGCACTGTTGTTACCGTGCTTTTACTTACAGCCGGCATGGTTCATAGAAGAAAATGAGTTTTCTCGAAAGAAACCTTGTGCTTCCAGTTCCTAGTTGGAAGCTCACCCTGCTCTGCTCTATACCAAACGTGAAAGACAATGTGAGCACTAGCCTCGAAGTAAGGCCCTGATTATGCTGGCAAAACGGGAGGCGTGCAGCAGCTCCATGAGGCCTTCATCGCTGTTCTGCTTTAGTTTCACGGTAGTAAGCTTTCCAAGACTCCTAGGGACTTTGCTTAAGCAACCGTTTCGGTACCAGAACACTGCGTAGAGACAGTAAGCTCTGGTCCTGCGTGTATGCTGCGTGTCAACCTAGAAATTGGAGACTGATGGCATAAGGCTTCTTTTCCCATTATGAAAGCTCCGTTCATGCGGCCTCGAAGCTACCTGAAAAGCATTGTTGTTGCCGGGGTTTTCCTCACTGCCGGCATGGTTCTGAGAAGAAAATGAGTTTTCTCCTAAGAAACCTTGGGTTTCCAGTTCCTTGTTGGAAGCTCACCCTGCTCTGCTCTATACCTAAAGTGAAAGTCAACGTGAGCCCAAGCTTCGAAGTAAGGCCCTGATTATCCTTGCAAAACGAGAGGCGTGCAGCAGCTCCATGAGGCCTTCATCGTTGTTCTGCTTTAGTTTCAAGGTAGTAAGCTTTTCAACACTCCTAGGGGCCTTGCTTCAGCACCCGTTTCAGTACCAGAACACTGCGTAGAACCAGGAAGCTCTGCTCCTGCGTGTATGCTGCGTGTCAACCTAGAAATTAGAGACTGATGGCACAAGGCTAGTTTTCCTATTATGAAAGCTCCGTTGATGCGGCCCCGAAGCTACCTGAAAGCACTGTTGTTACCGTGCTTTTACTTACAGCCGGCATGGTTCATAGAAGAAAATGAGTTTTCTCGAAAGAAACCTTGTGCTTCCAGTTCCTAGTTGGAAGCTCACCCTGCTCTGCTCTATACCAAACGTGAAAGTCAATGTGAGCACTAGCCTCGAAGTAAGGCCCTGATTATCCTGGCAGAACGGGAGGCGTGCAGCAGCTCCATGAGGCCTTCATCGCTGTTCTGCTTTAGTTTCACGGTAGTAAGCTTTCCAAGACTCCTAGGGACTTTGCTTAAGCAACCGTTTCGGTACCAGAACACTGCGTAGAGACAGTAAGCTCTGGTCCTGCGTGTATGCTGCGTGTCAACCTAGAAATTGGAGACTGATGGCATAAGGCTTCTTTTCCCATTATGAAAGCTCCGTTCATGCGGCCTCGAAGCTACCTGAAAAGCATTGTTGTTGCCGGGGTTTTCCTCACTGCCGGCATGGTTCTGAGAAGAAAATGAGTTTTCTCCTAAGAAACCTTGGGTTTCCAGTTCCTAGTTGGAAGCTCACCCTGCTCTGCTCTATACCAAACGTGAGAGTCAATGTGAGCACTAGCCTCGAAGTAAGGCCCTGATTATCCTGGCAAAACGGGAGGCGTGCAGCAGCTCCATGAGGCCTTCATCGCTGTTCTGCTTTAGTTTCACGGTAGTAAGCTTTCCAAGACTCCTAGGGACTTTGCTTAAGCAACCGTTTCGGTACCAGAACACTGCGTAGAGACAGTAAGCTCTGGTCCTGCGTGTATGCTGCGTGTCAACCTAGAAATTGGAGACTGATGGCATAAGGCTTCTTTTCCCATTATGAAAGCTCCGTTCATGCGGCCTCGAAGCTACCTGAAAAGCATTGTTGTTGCCGGGGTTTTCCTCACTGCCGGCATGGTTCTGAGAAAAAAATGAGTTTTCTCCTAAGAAACCTTGGGTTTCCAGTTCCTTGTTGGAAGCTCACCCTGCTCTGCGCTATACCTAAAGTGAAAGTCAACGTGAGCCCAAGCTTCGAAGTAAGGCCCTGATTATCCTTGCAAAACGAGAGGCGTGCAGCAGCTCCATGAGGCCTTCATCGTTGTTCTGCTTTAGTTTCAAGGTAGTAAGCTTTTCAACACTCCTAGGGGCCTTGCTTCAGCACCCGTTTCAGTACCAGAACACTGCGTAGAACCAGGAAGCTCTGCTCCTGCGTGTATGCTGCGTGTCAACCTAGAAATTAGAGACTGATGGCACAAGGCTAGTTTTCCCATTATGAAAGCTCCGTTGATGCGGCCCCGAAGCTACCTGAAAAGCACTGTTGTTACCGTGCTTTTACTTACAGCCGGCATGGTTCATAGAAGAAAATGAGTTTTCTCGAAAGAAACCTTGTGCTTCCAGTTCCTAGTTGGAAGCTCACCCTGCTCTGCTCTATACCAAACGTGAAAGTCAATGTGAGCACTAGCCTCGAAGTAAGGCCCTGATTATGCTGGCAAAACGGGAGGCGTGCAGCAGCTCCATGAGGCCTTCATCGCTGTTCTGCTTTAGTTTCACGGTAGTAAGCTTTCCAAGACTCCTAGGGACTTTGCTTAAGCAACCGTTTCGGTACCAGAACACTGCGTAGAGACAGTAAGCTCTGGTCCTGCGTGTATGCTGCGTGTCAACCTAGAAATTGGAGACTGATGGCATAAGGCTTCCTTTCCCATTATGAAAGCTCCGTTCATGCGGCCTCGAAGCTACCTGAAAAGCATTGTTGTTGCCGGGGTTTTCCTCACTGCCGGCATGGTTCTGAGAAGAAAATGAGTTTTCTCCTAAGAAACCTTGGGTTTCCAGTTCCTTGTTGGAAGCTCACCCTGCTCTGCGCTATACCTAAAGTGAAAGTCAACGTGAGCCCAAGCTTCGAAGTAAGGCCCTGATTATCCTTGCAAAACGAGAGGCGTGCAGCAGCTCCATGAGGCCTTCATCGTTGTTCTGCTTTAGTTTCAAGGTAGTAAGCTTTTCAACACTCCTAGGGGACTTACTTCAGCACCCGTTTCAGTACCAGAACACTGCGTAGAACCAGGAAGCTCTGCTCCTGCGTGTATGCTGCGTGTCAACCTAGAAATTAGAGACTGATGGCACAAGGCTAGTTTTCCCATTATGAAAGCTCCGTTGATGCGGCCCCGAAGCTACCTGAAAAGCACTGTTGTTACCATGCTTTTACTTACAGCCGGCATGGTTCATAGAAGAAAATGAGTTTTCTCGAAAGAAACCTTGTGCTTCCAGTTCCTAGTTGGAAGCTCACCCTGCTCTGCTCTATACCAAACGTGAAAGTCAATGTGAGCACTAGCCTCGAAGTAAGGCCCTGATTATCCTGGCAAAACGGGAGGCGTGCAGCAGCTCCATGAGGCCTTCATCGCTGTTCTGCTTTAGTTTCACGGTAGTAAGCTTTCCAAGACTCCTAGGGACTTTGCTTAAGCAACCGTTTCGGTACCAGAACACTGCGTAGAGACAGTAAGCTCTGGTCCTGCGTGTATGCTGCGTGTCAACCTAGAAATTGGAGACTGATGGCATAAGGCTTCTTTTCCCATTATGAAAGCTCCGTTCATGCGGCCTCGAAGCTACCTGAAAAGCATTGTTGTTGCCGGGGTTTTCCTCACTGCCGGCATGGTTCTGAGAAGAAAATGAGTTTTCTCCTAAGAAACCTTGGGTTTCCAGTTCCTTGTTGGAAGCTCACCCTGCTCTGCTCTATACCTAAAGTGAAAGTCAACGTGAGCCCAAGCTTCGAAGTAAGGCCCTGATTATCCTTGCAAAACGAGAGGCGTGCAGCAGCTCCATGAGGCCTTCATTGTTGTTCTGCTTTAGTTTCAAGGTAGTAAGCTTTTCAACACTCCTAGGGGCCTTGCTTCAGCACCCGTTTCAGTACCAGAACACTGCGTAGAACCAGGAAGCTCTGCTCCTGCGTGTATGCTGCGTGTCAACCTAGAAATTAGAGACTGATGGCACAAGGCTAGTTTTCCCATTATGAAAGCTCCGTTGATGCGGCCCCGAAGCTACCTGAAAAGCACTGTTGTTACCGTGCTTTTACTTACAGCCGGCATGGTTCATAGAAGAAAATGAGTTTTCTCGAAAGAAACTTTGTGCTTCCAGTTCCTAGTTGGAAGCTCACCCTGCTCTGTTCTATACCAAACGTGAAAGTCAATGTGAGCACTAGCCTCGAAGTAAGGCCCTGATTATCCTGGCAAAACGGGAGGCGTGCAGCAGCTCCATGAGGCCTTCATCGCTGTTCTGCTTTAGTTTCACAGTAGTAAGCTATCCAACATTCCTAGGGACTTTGCTTAAGCAACCGTTTCGGTACCAGAACACTGCGTAGAGACAGTAAGCTCTGGTCCTGCGTGTATGCTGCGTGTCAACCTAGAAATTGGAGACTGATGGCATAAGGCTTCTTTTCCCATTATGAAAGCTCCGTTCATGCGGCCTCGAAGCTACCTGAAAAGCATTGTTGTTGCCGGGGTTTTCCTCACTGCCGGCATGGTTCTGAGAAGAAAATGAGTTTTCTCCTAAGAAACCTTGGGTTTCCAGTTCCTTGTTGGAAGCTCACCCTGCTCTGCGCTATACCTAAAGTGAAAGTCAACGTGAGCCCAAGCTTCGAAGTAAGGCCCTGATTATCCTTGCAAAACGAGAGGCGTGCAGCAGCTCCATGAGGCCTTCATCGTTGTTCTGCTTTAGTTTCAAGGTAGTAAGCTTTTCAACACTCCTAGGGGCCTTGCTTCAGCACCCGTTTCAGTACCAGAACACTGCGTAGAACCAGGAAGCTCTGCTCCTGCGTGTATGCTGCGTGTCAACCTAGAAATTAGAGACCGATGGCACAAGGCTACTTTTCCCATTATGAAAGCTCCGTTGATGCGGCCCCGAAGCTACCTGAAAAGCACTGTTGTTACCGTGCTTTTACTTACAGCCGGCATGGTTCATAGAAGAAAATGAGTTTTCTCGAAAGAAACCTTGTGCTTCCAGTTCCTAGTTGGAAGCTCACCCTGCTCTGTTCTATACCAAAAGTGAAAGTCAATGTGAGCACTAGCCTCGAAGTAAGGCCCTGATTATGCTGGCAAAACGGGAGGCGTGCAGCAGCTCCATGAGGCCTTCATCGCTGTTCTGCTTTAATTTCACAGTAGTAAGCTTTCCAACATTCCTAGGGACTTTGCTTAAGCAACCGTTTCGGTACCAGAACACTGCGTAGAGACAGTAAGCTCTGGTCCTGCGTGTATGCTGCGTGTCAACCTAGAAATTGGAGACTGATGGCATAAGGCTTCTTTTCTCATTATGAAAGCTCCGTTCATGCGGCCTCGAAGCTACCTGAAAAGCATTGTTGTTGCCGGGGTTTTCCTCACTGCCGGCATGGTTATGAGAAGAAAATGAGTTTTCTCCTAAGAATCCTTGGGTTTCCAGTTCCTTGTTGGAAGCTCACCCTGCTCTGCGCTATACCTAAAGTGAAAGTCAACGTGAGCCCAAGCTTCGAAGTAAGGCCCTGATTATCCTTGCAAAACGAGAGGCGTGCAGCAGCTCCATGAGGCCTTCATCGTTGTTCTGCTTTAGTTTCAAGGTAGTAAGCTTTTCAACACTCCTAGGGGCCTTGCTTCAGCACCCGTTTCAGTACCAGAACACTGCGTAGAACCAGGAAGCTCTGCTCCTGCGTGTATGCTGCGTGTCAACCTAGAAATTAGAGACTGATGGCACAAGGCTAGTTTTCCCATTATGAAAGCTCCGTTGATGCGGCCCCGAAGCTACCTGAAAAGCACTGTTGTTACCGTGCTTTTACTTACAGCCGGCATGGTTCATAGAAGAAAATGAGTTTTCTCGAAAGAAACCTTGTGCTTCCAGTTCCTAGTTGGAAGCTCACC